>NC_064575.1:51925737-52228767 GCF_937001465.1 Orcinus orca
GGCATAATGCCCTCGAGGCCCATCCATGTTGCCACATGGCAAGATTTCCTTCTTTTTTTTAAGGCTGAATATTATTCCTCTGTGTGTGTGTGTGTGTGTGTGTGTGTGTGTGTGTGTGTGTGTGTACACCACATCTTTTTATCCATTCATCCATTGACGGACACGTCCATGTCTTGGCTATGGTAAATAATGCTGCATTGAACATGGGAGTGCATATCTTTTCAAGTTAGTGTTTTTGTTTCCTTTGGATAAATACCCAGAAGTGGAACTGCCAGATTCATATGGTAGTTCTATTTTTAATTTTTGAGGAAACACCATACTATTTTCCATAGTGTCTGAACCAGTTTACATTCCCACCAAAAGTTCACAAGGCTTCCCTTTTCTCCACATCCATCACTAACATTTATTTCTTGTCTTTTTTTTTTTTTTTTTGCGGTACGTGGGCCTCTCACTGTTGTGGCCTCTCCCGCTGTGGAGCACAGGCTCCGGACGCGCAGGCCCAGCAGCCATGGCTCACAGGCCCAGCCACTCCGCGGCATGTGGGATCTTCCCGGACCAGGGCACAAACCCGTGTCCGCTGCATTGGCAGGCGGACTCTCAACCACTGCGCCACCAGGGAAGCCCTATTTCTTGTCTTTTTGATAATAACCATCCTAATAGAAGTGAGGCGATCTCTCATTGTGGCTTTGATTTGCATTTCCCTGATGATTAGTGATGTTGAACATGTCTTCATGTGCCTGTTGGCCATCTGTATGTCTTCTTTGGAAAAGAATGTCCTCTGCCCATTTTTTAATCAGATTTTTTTCTTTTTGCTCTTGAGTTGTATGAGTTCTTTATATATTTTGGGATGTGAACCTCTTATCAGATTATATGATTTGCAATTATTTTCTCCCATTCGGTAAGTTGCCTTTTCATTTTATTGATGGTTTCCTTTGCTGTGCAGAAGCTTTTTAGTTTGACTTAGTCCCACTTATTTGTCTTTGCTTTTGTTGTCTTTGCTTTTGGTGTCACAACCAAAAATTCATTGCAAAGACCAATGTCAAGGAGCTTACAGCCTATGTTTTCTTCTAGGAGTTTTATGGTTTCAGGTCTTATGTTTAAGTTTTTAATCCATTTTGAGTTAATTGTGGGTATAGTGTAAATTAGTGGTCCAGTTTCATTCTTTTGCATGTGGCTGTCCAGTTTTCCCAGCACCATGTATTGAAGAGACTGTCCTTTCCCCATTGTATATTCTTGACTTCTTTGCCATAAACTAATTGACCACATATGTGTGGGTTTATTTTGGAGCTCTCTATTCTGTTCCATTGATCTGTGTGTCTGTTTTTATGTCAATGCCAAACTGTTTTGATTACTGGAGCGTTGTAATATAATTTGAAATCAGAGCACATGATGTCTCCTACTTTGTTCTTCTTTCTCAGGACCTTTTGTGGTTCCATGCAAATTTTAGAATTTTTTCTATTTCTGTGAAAAATGCCTTTGGAATTTTGATAGGGATTATGTTGAAACTGTAGATTGCTTTGGGTAGTATGGACATTTTAACAATATTTATTTTTCTAATCCATTCTTATGGAATATCTTTGCAACTTGTTGTGTCTTCAGTTTCTTTCATCAATATCTGATAGTTTTCAGTATAGAGGTCTTTTACTTCATTAGTTAAATGCATTCCTAGGTATTCTTTTTGATGTTATTTTAAATGGGATTTTTCTTAATTTCTCTTTCTGACTGTGCATTATTAGTGTATAGATGTTGCAACTTTACTGAATTCGTTTATTAGTTCCAACAAGTTTTTGGATGGTATCTTTAAGATTTTATGTACATAATATCGTATCATCGGCAAATAATGACAATTTATTTCTTCCTTTCCAGTTTGGATAACTTTTACTTCTTCTTGACTAATTGCTATAGCTAGGACTTCCAATATTATGTTGAATAGAGGTGGCAAGAGTGGGGATTCTTGCTTTGTTCCTGATTTTAGGGGAAAAGTTTTGTTTCTTATTCTAGGGGAAATTTTTTCACTTTTTTTTTTTTTTTGGTTTATTGGTTTTTGGTTTTTGTTTTTTGCTGTTGAGAATGATGTTAGCTATGGGCTTGTCATATATGGCCTTTATTAAATGCACCATATATGTGTGGTACATTTCCTCTATAGCCTCTTTGTTAAGAGTTTTTATCATAAATGGATGTTGAATTCTGTCAAATCTTTTTCTGCATCTACTGAGATAATTATATGGTTTTTATCCTTTATTTTATCAATGTGGTATCACATTGATTTGTGGGTACTGAACGATTCTTACATCCCTGGAATAAATTCTACTTTATCATGTATGATACTTTTAATGTATTGTTGAATTCAGTTTGCTAATATTTTGTTGAGGATTTTTGCATCTATGTTCATCAGGGATATTGACCTTTTCTTGTGGTGTTCTTGTCTCATTCTGGTATCAGTAATGCTGGCCTCATGAAATGAGTTTGGAAGTGTACATTCTATTTTTTAGAATAGTTGAGAAGGATTGGCATTCTTTTTTTTTTTTTTTTTTTTTTGCGGTACACGGGCCTCTCCCTGTCATGGCCTCTCCCGCTGCGGAGCACAGGCTCTGGACGCACAGGCTCAGCAGCCATGGCTCACGGGCCCAGCCGCTCCATGGCATGTGGGATCTTCCCGGACCAGGGCACGAACCCATGTCCCCCGCGTCGGCAGGCGGACCCTCAACCACTGTGCCACCAGGGAAGCCCAGGATTGGCATTCTTTAAATGTTTGGTTGAACTTACTAGTTAAGCCACCTGGTCCTGGACTTTTGTTGGGAAGTTTTTGATTACTGACTCAATCTCCTTATTACTATCTGGTCTGTTCAGATTTTCTATTTCTTCATCATTCAATCTTGGTAAGTTTCTAGGAATTTTTTCTGGGATGTCCAATTTGTTGGTGTATGATTGTTCATAGTAATTATGATCCTTTATATTTTTGTGGTATCAGTAGAAACATCTCCTCTTTCATTTCTGATTTTGAGTCCTTTTTTTCTTGATGAACGTAGCTAATGTTTTGTCAGTTTTATCTTTTCAAAAACCTTAGGTTTTTTTTATATTTACTATTGTCTTTTTAGGCTTTATTTCATTTATTTCCACTCTGATCCTTGTTTTTTCCTTAGTTCTACTACGGGTTTCATTTGTTCCTTTTCTAGTTCCTTAAGATACAACATTGGGATGTTTTAGTTGAGATTTTTCTTGTTTCTCTATGTAGGCATTTATTGTTGTGAACTTCCCACTTAGAACTGCTTTTGCTGCATCGCATAGGTTTTGGTATGTTGTATTTCCATTTTCGTTTATCTCAAGGTATTTTTTTATT
Organism: Orcinus orca; assembly: GCF_937001465.1. Lineage (NCBI taxonomy): Eukaryota > Metazoa > Chordata > Mammalia > Artiodactyla > Delphinidae > Orcinus > Orcinus orca. The sequence continues at coordinate 51,929,078 of NC_064575.1, forward strand.
CTTTGACCGTTGGTTGTTCAGTAGCATGTTGTCTAATCTCCACGTACTATTGAATTTTCCAGGTTTTTTTCTTGTAATTGATTTCTAGTTTCATACCATTGTGGTTGCAAAAGATGCTGACATGATTTCAATCTTCTCAAATTATTGACTTGTTTGTGGCCTAACATATGATCTATCCTGGAGAATGTTCCACATCCACTTGAGAAGAATGTGTATTCTGTTACTTGGATGGAATGTTCTCTAAGTGTTTAAGTTTATCTAGTCTACTGTGTTGTTTATGACCAATGTTCCCTTATTGATTTTCTGTATGGATGATCTATCCATTGATGAAAGTGAAGTATTAAATTTCTCTACTATTATTGTATTGCTATCTATTTCTTTCATCAGGTCTGTTAATATTCTATATTTAGGTTCTCTTATGTTGAGTGCATAAACATTTAAAAATGTTATATCTTTTTATTGGATTGATACCTTTAGCATTATGTAATGCCCTTTGTCTCTTATTACAGCCTTTATCTTAAAGTTTATTTTGTCTCAGTATAGCTACTCCAGCTTTATTTTGGTTTCCATTTGCATGGAATATCTTTTTTCATCCCTTCACTTTTAGCATGTGTGTATCCTTATATCTGAAGTGAAGCTCTAGTAGGAAGCATGTAATGAGTCTTTTTTTTTGTATCTATTCAGCCACTCTTTTTTGGGGGGGGCAAACTTTTAATTTTTGAATTTCATTTATTTTTTTTATACAGCAGGTTCTTATTAGTCATCCATTTTATTATACACGTCAGTGTATACATGTCAATCCCAGTCTCCCAATTCACCACACCACCACCACCACCCCTCACTGCATTCCCCCCTTGGTGTCCCTACGTTTGTTCTCTACATCTGTGTCTCAATTTCTGCCCTGCAAACCGGTTCATCTGTACCATTTTTCTAGGTTCCACATATATGTGTTAATATACGATATTTGTTTTTCTCTTTCTGACTTACTTCACTCTGTATGACAGTCGCTAGATCCATCCACGTCTCAACAAATGACACAATTTCTTTCTTTTTTATGGCTGAGTAATATTCCATTGCATATATGTACCACATCTTTATCCATTCATCTGTTGATGGGCATTTAGGTTGCTTCCATGACCTGGCTATTGTAAATAGTGCTGCAATGAACATTGGGATGTATGTGTCTTTTTGAATTATGGTTTTCTCAGGGTATATGTCCAGTAGTGGGATTGCTGGGTCATATGGTAATTCTATTTTTAGTTTATTAAGGAACCTCCATACTGTTCTCCATAGTGGCTGTATCAATTTACATTCCCACCAACAGTGCAAGAGGCTTCCCTTTTGTCCACACCCTCTCCAGCATTTGTTGTTTGTAGATTTTCTGATGATACCCATTCTAACTGGTGTGAGGTGATACCTCATTGTAGTTTTGATTTGCATTTCTCTAATAATTAGTGACGTTGAGCAGCTTTTCATGTGCTTCTTGGCCATCTGTATGTCTTCTTTGGAGAAATGTCTATTTAGGTCTTCTGCCCATTTTTGGATTGGGTTGTTTGTTTTTTTTATATTGAGCTGCATGAGCTGTTTATATATTTTGGAGATTAATACTTTGTCCATTAATCCATTTGCAAGTATTTTCTCCCATTCTGAGGGTTGTCTTTTGGTCTTGTTTATGGTTTCCTTTGCTGTGCAAAAGCTTTTAAGTTTCATTAGGTCCCATTTGTTTATTTTTGTTTTTATTTCCATTACTCTTTGATCCACTGAGGTGGATCAAAAAATAACTTGCTGTGATTTATGTCAAAGAGTGTCCTTCCTATGTTTTCCTCTAAGAGTTTTATAGTGTCCGGTCTTACATTTAGGTCTCTAATTCATTTTGAGTTTATTTTTGTGTATGGTGTTAGGGAGTGTTCTAATTTCACTCTTTTACATGTAGCTGCCCAGTTCTCCCAGCACCACTTATTGAAGAGACTGTCTTTTCTCCATTGTATATCCTTGCCTCCTTTGTCATAGATTACTTGACCATAGGTGCGTGGGTTTATCTCTGGGCTTTCTATCTTGTTCCATTGATCTATGTTTCTGTTTTTGTGCCAGTACCATATTGTCTTGATTACTGTAGTTTTGTAGTGCAGTCTGAAGTCAGGGAGTCTGATTCCTCCAGCTCAATTTTTTTCCCTCAAGACTGCTTTGGCTATTTGGAGTCTTTTGTGTCTCCATACAAATTTTAAGGATTTTTTTGTGCTAGTTCTGTAAAAATAAATGCCATTGGTAATTTGATAGGGATTGCATTGAATTTGTAGATTGCTTTGGGTAGTATAGTCATTTTCACAATATTGATTCTTCCAATCCAAGAACATTGTATATCTCTCCATCTGTTGGTATCATCTTTAATTTCTTTCATCAGTGTCTTATAGTTTCCTGCATACAGGTCTTTTGTCTCCCTAGGTAGGTTTATTCCTAGGTATTTTATTCTTTTTGTTGCAATGGTAAATGGGAGAGTTTCCTTAATTTCTCTTTCAGATTTTTCATCATTAGTGTATAGGAATGCCAGAGATTTCTGTGCATTAATTTTGTATCCTGCAACTTTACCAAATTCATTGGTTAGATCTAGTAGTTTTCTGGTGGGATCTTTAGGATTTTCTATGTATAGTATCATGGCATCTGCAAACAGTGACAGTTTTACTTCTTCTTTTGCAATTTGTATTCCATTTATTTCTTTTTCTTTTCTGATTGCGTGGTTAGGACTTCCAAAACTATGTTGAATAATAGTGGTAAGAGTGGACATCCTTGTCTTGTTCCTGATCTTAGAGGAAATGCTTTATTTTTCACCATTGAGAATGATGTTTGCTGTGGGTTTGTCATATATGGTCTTTTTTATGTTGAGGTAGGTTCCCTCTATGCCCACTTTCTGAAGGGTTTTTATCATAAATGGGTGAATTTTGTCTAAAGCTTTTTCTGCGTCTATTGAGATGATCATATGGTTTTTATTCTTCAATTTGTTAATATGGTGTTTCACATTGATTGATTTGCGTATACTGAAGATTCCTTGCATCCCTGGGATAAATCCCACTTGATCATGGTGTATGATCCTTTGAATGTGTTGTTGGATTCTGTTTGCTAGTATTTTGTTGAGGATTGTTGCATCTATATTCATCAGTGATACTGGTCTGTAATTTTCATTTTTGGAGTATCTTTGTCCGGTTTTGGTATCAGGGTGATGGTAGCCTCATAGAATGAGTTTGGGAGTGTTCCTTCCTCTGCAATTTTTTGGAAGAGTTTGAGAAGGATGGGTGTTAGCTCTTCTCTAAATGTTTGATAGAATTCACCTGTGAAGCCATCTGGTCCTGGGCTTTTGTCTGTTGGAAGATTTTTAATCATATTTCATTACTTGTGATTGGTCTGTTCATATTTTCATTACTTGTGATTGGTCTGTTCATATTTTCTATTTCTTCCTGGTTCAGTCTTGGAAGGTTATAACTTTCTAAGAATCTGTCCATTTCTTCCAGGTTGCCCATTTTATTGGCATAGAGTTTCTTGTAGTAGTCTCTTAGGATGCTTTGGATTTCTGCAGTGTCTGTTGTAACTTCTCCTTTTTCATTTCTAATTTTATTGATTTGAGTCCTCTCCTTCTTTTTCTTGATGAGTCTGGCTAATGGTTTATCAATTTTGTTTAGCTTCTCAAAGAACAAGCTTTTAGTTTTATTGATCATTGCTATTGTTTTCTTTGTTTCTATGTCATTTATTTCTGCTCTGATCTTTATGATTTCTTTCCTTCTGCTAACTTTGGGTTTTGTTTGTTCTTCTTTCTCTACTTCCTTTAGGCGTAACATTAGATTGTTTATTTGAGATTTTTCTTGTTTCTTGATGTAGGCTTGTATAGCTATAAACTTCCCTCTTAGAACTGCTTTTGCTGCATGCCACAGATTTTGGATCATCGTGTTTTCATTGCATTTGTCTCTAGGTATTTTTTGATTTCCTCTTTGATTTCTTCAGTGATCTCCTGGTTATTTAGTAACGTATTGTTTAGCCTCCATGTGTTTGTGTTTTTTACATTTTTTCCCCTGTAATTGATTTCTAATCTCATAGCATTGTGGTCAGAAAAGATGCTTGATATGATTTCAATTTTCTTAAATTTACTGAGGCTTGATTTGTGACCCAAGATGTGATCTATCCTGGAGAATGTTCTGTGCGTGCTTGAGAAGGAAGTGTAAGCTGCAGTTTTTGGATGGAATGTCCTATAAATATCAATTAAATCTTTCTGGTCTATTGTGTCATTTAATTGTGTTTCCTTATTAATTTTCTGTTTGGATGATCTGTCCATTGGTGTAAGTGAGGTGTTGAAGTCCCCCACTATTAATGTGTTACTGTCAATTTCCTCTTTTATAGCTGTTAGCAGTTGCCTTATGTATTGAGGTGCTCCTATGTTGGGTGCATATATATTTATAATTGTTATATTTTCTTCTTGGATTGATCATTACATAGTGTCCTTCCTTGTCTCTTGTAACATTCTTTATTTTAAAGTCTATTTTATCTGATATGAGTATTGGTACTCCAGATTTCTTTTGACTTCCATTTGCATGGAATATCTTTTTCCATCCCCTCACTTTCAGTGTGTATGTGTCCCTATGTCTGAAGTGAGTCTCTTGTAGACAGCATATATGTGGGTCTTCTTTTTGTATCCACTCAGCAAGCCTGTGGAGCAGGCCTGGTTGGAGCATTTAGTCCATTCACGTTTAAGGTAATTATTGATATGTATGTTCCTATGACCATTTTCTTAATTGTTTTGGGTTTGTTTTTGTAGGTCCTTTTCTTCTCTTGTGTTTCCCACTTAGAGAAGTTCCTTTAGCATTTGTTGTAGAGCTGGTTTGGTGGTGCTGAATTCTCTTAGCTTTTGCTTGTCTGTAAAGCTTTTGATTTGTCCATTGAACCTGAATGAGATCCTTGCTGGATAGAGTAATCTTGGTTTTAGGTTCTTCCCTTTCATCACTTTTAAGTATGTCATGCCACTCCCTTCTGGCTTGTAGAGTTTCTGCTGAGAAATCAGCTGTTAACCTTATGGGAGTTCCCTTGTATGTTATTTGTTGATTTCCCTTGCTGCTTTCAATAATTTTTCTTTGTCTCTAATTTTGCCAATTTGATTACTATTTGTCTAAGCATGTTTCTCCTTGGGTTTGTCCTGTATGGGACTCTCTGTGCTTCCTGGATTTGGGTGGCTATTTTCTTTCCCATGTTATGGAAGTTTTTGACTATCATCTCCTCAAATATTTTCTCGGGTCCTTTCTCTCTCTCTTCTCCTTCTGGGACCCCTATAATGCAAACGTTGTTGCATTTAATGTTGTCCCAGTGGTCTCTTAGGCTGTCTTCATTTCTTTTCATTCTTTTTTCTTTATTCTGTTCCGCAGCAGTGAATTCCACCATTCTGTCTTCCAGGTCACTTATCCGTTCTTCTGCCTCAGTTATTCTGCTATTGATTCCTTCTAGTGTATTTTTCATTTTAGTTATTGTATTGTTAATCTCTGTTTGTTTGTTCTTTAATTCTTTTAAGTCTTTGTTAAACATTTCTTGCATCTTCTCAGTCTTTGCTTCCATTCTTTTTCCGAGGTCCTGGATCATCTTCACTACCATTATTCTGAATTCTTTTTCTGGAAGGTTGCCTATCTCCACTTCATTTAGTTGTTTTTCTGGGGTTTTATCTTGTTCCTTCATCTGGTACGTAGCCCTCTGACTTTTCATTTTGTCTACCTTTCTGTGAATGTGTTTTTTGTTCCACAGGCTGCAGGATTGTAATCCTTCTTGCTTCTGCTGTCTTCTTCTGTAGTTCTTCTTGCTTCTGTTCTTGCTTCTGCTCCAGCCACTCTGTTGTTTGATTGGAGAATCTAAGTCATTTATATTTTATTATTGATAGGCATGTACTTATTGCCTTTTTGTTAATTGTTTTATGGCTGTTTTGTTGTTCCTCTGTCCCTTTCTCCTTCTCTTGCTTTCTTCTTTTGTGATTTGATGATTTTCTATAGTGGTATACTAGATTCCCCTCTCTCTTTTGTGTATTTACTATGTTTTTGCTTTGTGTTTACCATGATGCTTATAGAAAACAACTTATAACAATCTATTTTAAGTTGATAACTTAAGTTTGAACACATTCTAAAGCTCTACATTTTTACTCCCCACCCCTACATTTTGCTTTTAATTTCACATTTTACATCTTTTTTTCTTGTGTATCCCTTAAATTATTATAATTAGTTTCACTACTTTTGTCTTTTAACCTTCACACTTTATAAGTGATTAACCCACCACCTTTACAACATTAGATTATGTTGAATTTTACTAATATTTACCTTCACCAGTGAGATTTTTAATTTCACATGTCTTGTTACTAATTAGCACCCTTTTGTTTTAGCTTAAAGGAGTCCCTTTAACTTCTAAGGCCAGTCTACTGGTGATGAACTCCTTTAGCTTTTGCTTTTCTGGAGAACTCTATCTCTTTAATTCTGAATGACAACTTTGCCTGGTAGAGTATTCTTGGTTGGCTTTTTGTTTTTTTCAGCACTTGAATGAATATATTGTTCTACTCCCTTCTGGTATGTGAAGTTGCTGCTAAAAGAAAATCTGCTGATGGTCTTATGAGGGTTTCCTTGTATTATACTTAACAAGTTGTTTTCTCTTGCTTTTAAGGTTCTCTCCTTGTCTTTAACTTTTGACATGTTAATTGTAATGTATCTTCATGTAGGTCTCTTTGAGTTCCCCTTATTTAGAATTTTCTGGGATTCCTGAATCTGGATATCTGTTTTCTTCCCCAGTGTGGGAAGTTTTTCTCCATTATTTCTTCAAATAAGTTTTCTTCCCCTCTTTTTTATTTCTGGGACACATATAATGTGAATGTTTGTCCACATGATGTTTTCCCATAAGTCTCATAAGCTTGCTTTATTCTTTTTCATTGTTTATTTCTTTTTGCTACCCTGATAGGGTAAGTTCCACTGCCCTTTCTTTGAGCTCACTGATCCTTTCTTCTTCTACATCTAGTTTGCTGTTGAACCCCTCTGGTGTATTTTTCAGTCCAGTTATTGTATCTTCAGCACTGTGACTTATATTTGGTAATATCTTATATTTTCTATGTATTTTTTGAAATTCTCACTTTGTTTATCCATTCTTCCCCTCAGCTAGGTGAACATCTTTGTGACCATTATTTTGAACTCTTTATCAGATAAATCACTTATCTCCATTTGATTAAGGCCTTTTTCTGAAGTTTTATCTTGTTCTTTCTTTTGGAACATATTCCTCTGTTTCATTTGCTTTGACTCTCTGTGTTGGTTTCTATGCATTAGATAAAGCAACCACCACTTCCAGTCTTAAAGGAATAACCTCGTATTGGAGGTGAGCCTTTTTGTTCAACCCTGCCTAGCTCTTTTTTGTCCTCAAACCTTTGTGCAGCCTTTTTTTTTTTTTTTAAGTGGCTCCTAGTAGTTGAGAGTGTGCAAAGACCTGTCAGTGTCTCAGAGGAGATGACCTCAGTCAGCACCTAGATTCAGGCTGATTGAAGAGTAGATCCTCAGGCTGCAACTTTTAAAGTATGTAAATTTTTTTTTCTGGGGGAAGACTAAGATGGCTGTTTCTGTCTGCTCCCTTTGCACTGAGCCCTGGGGTTATAACCAGTTAAGAATAGCTTTTTTATTTGCTACAATCTTATTTAACTTGTGAACAAAAGCCCTGCTGGCCACCACAGACAGGTGATATAGGCATGTCCCCTGGGTGGCAGCCACAAAAACCAGGGTAACAGATGTAAAAACTGGGGCACTGCCAAGAGTACCTGCACTCTGAGGCATGGCAGAGAACTTAACGCAAAGATAGCACCCACACTCTGAGGCCTTTGGAGAGGATTACGGATGGCCTTAGGTGTGTGTCTAATTAGAAGCCTGAGCCTCAGGTCATAGCTATGAAGATAAGCTAATAGGCCTCTTTCACAGAAAGACTGGGCTGCTCAGTCTGTTGCCTCTCTGCTGCTCTACTCTCCCTGGGGGTGGTAGCCAGTTAAGAACTCTTCATTTTTACAGTTCTATGGGGCCCACAAGCATAAACCCCACTGGCCACCAGAGCCAGGTGATCTAGAGAAGTCCCCTGGATGGCAACCACCAAAATAACAGGCCAGAAGAGTATATAAGCTCCTTTCTGGGAGATACTGGTGACCTGGAAAGAGGCAGAAGAACAGAGAGCAAAGATAGAGTACCCTGGCCCCCGTCCCGAGAGAGCACATTGGTAGGCCCCTAGATATGCTGTGCAGTTTTTTTTTTGACAGCTTTATTGGAGTATAATTGCTTTACAATGTTGTGTTAGCTTCTGTTGTATAACAAAGTGAATCACCTATATGTATACATATATTCCCATTGCTGTACAGTTTTAATATACACTGAATTGTCCATGAATACTACCATGTGTAAAGTGAGGGAAAAATTGTACTTTCTTTTGTTTGGAATTTTAACAAGGGCTGTTCACTATTTCAGGTATCACATCACCAATGGTAATGTCACTAATGGTATTATAGGTACCATACAGCTCACCTGTACATGTCTCCGTCTGTCACTGTTCTGCTCACAGTGATTCTATATGTTTGGGGCAAGCATATAATTATCTTATATCTTCTAGTGTAGGCATGCCCATGCATGTATATATTGATGCATTATTATTCCATTATAAACTGTTTCTATAAACTATTTTTATTATGTTATTTTTTATGAGCGATTTTTCTCTTTTGCATTAGAGTTAGGGCAACATTTTTTTAACGGCATAGGTATTATCTATGAATTCCCTTTTGGTGTGTTAAAGGGATAATAACAAACTATTTATAAAGAGGAAGTGTTGACTTTAAGAACCACTGTCCTAGAGGAAGAGGCCAGCCTGCTCCCTCCTAATGAGCATCCATTTGCCAACTCATAGTGAGGACCCTGATCGTCTAGAATGGGTCAGACCCCATCCCCGAACCCAGGCTCACTATGGCTAGAAGAAGGATGTGCTCTTCTTGGCTAGCCTGGGTAGCTGAACACCCCTGGGGCAGGGGCAAGGAGGGAGGCAGGGGAGGCAAGACTCCAAGTTACACAGCCCCACTAGGCACACGAGGGTTGGAGAAGGGGTCCCCAAAGTAAAACTGGAGTGCTGTTTCTGCATGAAAGCAGAAGCTGGATAGGCTAAAGTGACAATTAGGCACAAAAATAAATACACACAACTTAGAACCTAAGTGACGGAGTAGTGTTAATGAAACATTCCCTACCACAACCTCCAGGGCTGACAACACAAACCCACAATGAACCAGATTGCCAAGGATGAAAAGAAACAAAGAGTTATCATTAAAATGCAGGAAAAACTGCAAGAGAAAACCATGATCCTCTCTAAGCAACACTGATGATGCAATAACAACAAAGCTTCCACCTAAAATTGGCAGGAATTCCAGCTATGCTATGCACACTCACAGCGGGAGATGGCAACACCTGAGAACAGGGTTTGCCATCCAGGCTCCCCCATTGAATGTTAAATCAGTCCTTAGGAAACACTAGCAAAGCACTAATTTTGGTAACCTTTGGCTGCATATAAGCAATTGCACATAATAATGGCACTCTAGGGAATTGTATCCACTCTATGCCAGAAGCACTCCTCCTCCAGGTGTGACAACCAAAAATTTCTCTCCACATTGCCTGGTGCCCTGGTGTGCAAAATTACCCCTGATTGAGAAGGTGCTCCCACTGATCTAGGGGAGCACTTTAAAAATAATTCTTGGGCTTCCCTGGTGGCGCAGTGGTTGAGAGTCCGCCTGCTGATGCAGGGGACACGGGTTCGTGTCCCGGTCCGGGAAGATCCCACATGCCACGGAGTGGCTAGGCCCGTGAGCCATGGCCGCTGAGCCTGCACATCCGGAGCCTGTGCTCCACAACGGGAGAGGCCACAACAGCGAGAGGACCGCGTACCGCCAAAAAAATTAAAAAAAATAAAAAAATCTTGTCCACACAAACACTTGTACATGAAGGTTCATAGCAGATTATTCAATAGCCTAACACTGGAAACAACCCAAACATCCATCAAATGATGACTTGATAAATAAATGGTGGCCTGTCCATGCCATGGAATATTATTTGTCCATAAAAAGGAATTGAATATTGATATATACTACAGTATAGATGAATCCTTGAAAACATTATATTAAACGAAAGAAGCCAGTCACAAAATACAACATATTATATGATTCCATTTATATAAAATGTCCAGAATAGGTAAACCTATAGAGACAGAAGGTAGATTAGTGTATGCCTAGGGCTGGGGTGATAGCAGGATTGAAGACTGATGATGAATGGGCACAGGGGTTTTTTTAGGGGCTGATGAAAATGTTCCAAAATTGGTCATGGAAGTGGTTGCATCACTCAGTGAATATACAAACAACCACTGGATTGTACATTTTAAATGGGTGAATTGTAAAATATGTGAATTAGATCTCAATAAAGCTGTTAACCAAAAGAAAAAAGAAGTCTCTGCCACATGTGCTCACTCACTTCCTATCCCAGAACTACTGAGTGAGGTTCTATAAGGAGCAGACCCTGAGAATCAGGCATGTGTTGAAAACTTCCGATGTCATCCTGATGCAACTGGCCAGCTGTCCAGTGTTTGGGAATCTCCACCAGCCCCACGGTTCTCTCCAAAACTCAGGCTGAGCCACAGACCTTTTTTTTTTTTTATTGAAGTATAGTTGATTTACAATACTGTGTTAGTTTCAGGTGTACAGCAAAGTGATTCAGTTATGCATAATATATATATACCTTTCCAATTATTTTCCATTATAGGTTATTACAAGACATTGAATATATAACATAGTTCCCTATGTTCTACAGTAAATCCTTGTTGTTTATTTTATATATAGTAGTGTATATCTGTTAATCCCATACTCCTCCCCCAGTCCTTTCCCCTTTGGTAACCATAAATTTGTTTTCTATGTCTGTGAGTCTGTTTCTGTTTCGTAACTATGTTCATTTGTATCACTTTTTAGATTCCATATGTAAGTGATAGCATACAATATTTGTCTTTCTCTGTCTGACTTCACTCAGTATGATAATCTCTGGGTCCATCCATGTTCCTGCAGATGGCAATATTTCATTCTTTTTTATGGCTGAGTAATAATATTCCATAGTGTCTGTATATACCACATCTTGTTTATCCATTCATCTGTTGACGGACACTTAGGTTGTTTCCATGTCTTGGCTATTGTAACTAGTGCTGCTTTGAATATTGGGGTCCATGTATCTTTTTGAATGAGAATTTTCACTTTTTCCAGATCTATGCCTGGGAGTGGGATTGCAGGATCATATGGTAACTCTATTTTTAGTTTAAAGAACCTCCATACTGTTCTCCATAGTGGCTGCACCAGTTTACATTCCCACCAGCAGGGTAGGAGGGTTCCCTTTTCTCTAACCCTCTCCAGTATTTATCATTTGTGGACTTTTTGATGATGGCCATTCTGACCAGTGTGAGGTGATGCCTCATTGTAGTTTTTGTTTTCTGTGGTGAAGGAAAGTGCGGCATTTATTGCAGGGCACAAAGTGAGGAGTCCAGACAGCTAGTGCTCGAAACATTGGGAACTCCTCAATGGGTTTCAGCAAAGCATTTTTTAAATTAATTTTTATTGGAGTATAGTTGCTTTACAATGTTGTGTTAGTGTCTGCTGTACAGCAAAGTCAATCAGCTATACGTATACATATATCCCCTCTTTTTTAGATTTCCTTCCCATTTAGGCCACTATAGAGCACTGAGTAGAGTTCCCTGTGCTATACACTAGGTTCTCATTAGTTATCTATTTTATACATAGTAGTGTATATATGTCAATCCTAATCTCCCAGTTCATCCCACCCCTCCTTCCTCCCCTGGTATCCATACATCCATTCTCTATGTCTGTGTCTCTCTTTCTGCTTGTAAATAAGATCATCTGTATCATTTTTCTAGATTCCACATATAAGCAATATTATACAATATTTGTTTTTCTCTTTCTGACTTACTTCACTATGTATAACAGTCTCTAGGTCCATCCACATCTGTGCAAATTGCACAATTTCATTTCTTTTTATGGCTGAGTAATATTCTCTTGTAAATATGTGCCACACCTTCTTTATCCATTCTTCTGTTAATGGATATTTAAGTTGCTTCCATGCCCTGGCTATTGTAAATAGTGCTGGAATGAACACTGGGGTGCATGTATCTTTTTGAATTATGGTTTTTTGCAGATATATGCCCAGGAGAGGGATTGCTGGGTCATATGGTAGTTCTATGTTTAGTTTTTTAAGGAACTCCATACTGTTCTCCATAGCGGCTGTATCAATTTACATTCCCACCAATAGTGTAAGAGGGTTCCCTTTTCTCCACACCCTCTCCAGCATTTATTATTTGTAGATTTTTTGATGATGGCCATTCTGACTGGTGTGAGGTGATACCCCACTGTAGTTTTGATTTGCATTTCTCTAATAGTGATGATGAACATCTTATGTGCCTCTTGGCCATCTGTATGTCTTCTTTGGAGAAATATCTATTTAGCTCTTCTGCCTATTTTTTTTTATTGGGTTGTTGGGGTTTTTTTGATATTGAGTTGTATAGCTGTTTGTGTATTTTGGATATTAACCCCTTGTCAGTTGCATTGCATCATCTGCAAATATTTTCTCCCATTCCGTAGGTTGTCTTTGCATGTTGATGATGGTTTCCTTTGCTGTGCAAAAGCTTTTAAGTTTGATTAAGTCCCACTTGTTTATTTTTGCTTGCCTTTATTTATTTATTCATTTAGCCTTGAGAGTGATCTACGAAAATATCGCTACAATTTATGTCAGAGAATGTTTTGCCTATGTTTCCTTCTAGGAGTTTTATCATGTCGTGTTACATTTAAGTTAAAGTATTTTTAGTTTATTTTTGTATATGGTGTTGAGAGAATATTCTAACTTCTTTGATTTACGTGAGGCTCTCCAGCTTTCCCAATACCACTTGCTGAAGAGACTGTCTTTTCTCCATTGTAGATTCTTGGCTCCTTTGTCGAAGATTAATTGGCCGTAGGTGTGTGGGTTTATTTCTCTAGGCTCTCTAGTCCATTCCATTGATCTATACATCTGTTTTTGTGCCAATACCATGCTGTTTTGATTACTGTAGATTTGTAGTATTGTCTGAAGTCTGGGATGGTTATGCCTCCAGTTTTGTTCTTTTTCCTCAAGATTGCTTTGGCAATTCTGGGTCTTTTGTGGTTCCATATTAATTTTAGGGTTATTTTAGCTCTGTGAAAAATGTCAATGGTAATTTGATTGGGATCACATTAAATCTGTAGATTGTTTTGGGTAGTATAACCATTTAAGCAATATTAATTTTTTCCAATTCCAATTCTTTCCATTTCTTTGAATCATCTTCAGTTTCCTTTCTTAACATTTTATAGTTCTCAGCATATAGGTCTTTCACCTCCTAGGTATTTTCTTTCTTTGACAGTTTTAAATGGGATTATTTCTTTACACTAACAGTAAAATATAAGAGAAAGTAAAGAAATGCAACAAATTTCTATATGTTAATCTTGTATCTTGCTACCTTGCTACATTTATTAGTTCTAGTAGCTTTTTTGTGGAGTCCTTAGAGTTTTCTATATAGAGTATCATGTCATGAGTGGGCACCCTTATCTTGTCCCAGAATTTAGTGGGACATCTTTCAGCTTTTCACTGTTAAGTATTATATTGACCATGGGTTTGTCATAAATTGTTTTTTATTATGTTGAGTGTGTTCCCTCTATACCCACTTTGGTGAGAGTTTTTATCATGAATGGATGTCAAATTCTATCAAATGCTTTTTTTGCAGCTATGAAGATGATCATGTGGTTTTTGTCTTTTCTTTTGTTGATGTGATATATCATATTGATTGATTTGTGCATGTTGAACCCTGGATTTGTGTATCCTTGCAACCCTGGAATGAATCCAACTTGATCATGGTGTATGATCCTTTTTATATGTTGTTGGATTCGGTTTGCTAATATTTTGTTGAGAATTTTTGCATCTGTATTCATCAAAGATATTGGCCTATAATTTTCTTTTTTTTTTGTAGTGTCTTTGTCTGGTTTTTGTATAAGGGTGATGGTGGCTTCATAGAATGACTTTGGGAGTGTTCCCTCCTCTTCAATTTTTTGGAAGAGTTTGAGAAGGATAGGCGAATGTTCTTCTTTGTATGTTTGGTGGAATTGCCCAGTGAAGCCATCAAGTTCTGGACTTTTGTTTGCAGGGAGCTTTTTTTGGGTTATTTATTTATTTATTTTATTACAGACTCTATTTCACTTCTAGAGACTAGTCTGTTCAAATTATCTGTTTCTTCTTGACTCAGTCTTGGCAGCCTATATGTTTCTAGAAACTTGTCCATTTCTTCTAGGATGTCCAATTTGTTGGCATATAACTGTTCATAGTATTTTCTTATGATTTTTTTTTGCATTTCTGTGGTATCATGGTATCAATTATTTCTCCTCTTTCCTTACTTACTTTATTTGGGTCCTCTCTCTTTTCTTCTTGGTGAGCCTGGCTAGAGGTTTGTTGATTTTGTTTATCCTTTCAAAAAACCAGCTCTTAGTTTTATTAATTTTTTTTTCTATTTTTTAAATCTCTACTTTATTTCCTTTCTGATTTTTATTTCCTTCCTGCTGCTTACTTTAGGTTTTGTTTGTTCTCCTTTTCTAATTCTTTTAGGTGGTGGTTTAGATTGTTTATTTGAGATTTTTCTTGTTTTTTTGAGAAGTCTGTATTGCTATGAACTTCTCTCTTAGAGCTGCTTTTGTATTGTTGCGTTTTCATCATCATTTGTCTCGAGATATCTTCTGATTTCCTCTTTGATTTCATGATTGACATATTGGTATTTTTTAGTAGCATGTTGTTTAGTCTCCATGTAATCATTTTTTTCTCTCTGGTTTTTTTTAGGCTATACTTTAATTCTTGTTTTAATTGAAGAATAGTTAATTTACAATGTTGTGTTAGTTTCAGGTGTACAGCAAGGTGATTCAGTTATACATATATACATATATTCTTTTTCATATTCTTTTCCATTATAGGTTATTACAAGATATTAAGTATAGTTCCCTGTTCTACACAGTAGGTCCTTGTTGTTTATCTATTTTATATATAGTAGTGTGTATATGTTAACCCCAAACTCCTAATTTATCTCTCCCCTCCCCTCATTCCCTTTGGTAACCATAAGTTTGTCTTCTATGCCTGTGAGTCTATTTCTATTTCGTAAATAAATTCATTTGAACTTTCTTGTTTTTCTTTATGTAGTTGATTTCTAGTTTCATACCATTGTGGTCAGAAAGGATGCTTGAAATAATTTCTATCTTCTAAAATTTGTTGAGGTTTATTTTGTGTCTTAGTATGTGGTCTATCCTAGAGAATGTTCCATGTGCACTTCCATTCTGGGTTTTTTTTTGTTTGTTTTTTTTGGATGTAGTGTCCTGTAGATATCAATGAAGTTCAACTGTTGTATTGTGTCATTTAGGATTTCTGTCTTACTGATTTTTCTGTTTGGAAGATCTGTCCATTGATGTCAGTGAGGTGTTAAAGTCTCCTTCTATTATTGTATTTCCATCAATTTCTCCTTTTATGTCTGTTAGTATTTGTTTTATATGTTTAGGTGCTCCTATACTGGGTGCATATATGTTAATGAGTGTAATATTTTCTTGTATTGATCCCTTTATCATTATATAGCATCCTTCTTTTTATTTTTTATGGACTTTTTTTAAAGTCTATTGTGCCTGATATGAGTATTGCTACCTCCACTTTCTTATTTCCATTTGCATAAAATATCTTTTTCCATCCCCTCACTTTCAACCTATGTGTGTCTCTCACCCTAAAGTGGGTCTCTTGTAGGCAGCATATTGTAGGTTCTTGGGTTTTTTTGTTTGGTTGGTTTTTTTTTGTTTGTCTTTAATTAGTAAAAGTATATTGTGCACATATGAAAAAGATAGCTTGCAAACCAGGAGCACTCAAACCAAAAGATGGAATGGGGCTCAGGGGTATACTGTTATAAAGCAGCTTATATAGTGAAAAAACATTACCATTTCTTCTTCAGAGTGGTTGGTTACAGTATTAGAATTTTCAGTGGTTAGGTCATATCAACCTAGGGAAACAGTCCAAGTTTTGCCACAATTTCCAGAGATACATGTAAGAAATGACCCAGGTCACATTAGCCTCCAAAAATAGGTTAAATTAAGCTTTATTTCTTTGACTAAACTGGTTTTGTCTGATCAGGGAATTTTCAAGGCTGGTCTCCCTTTTTTTTTTTTTAATAAATTTATTTATTTATTTATGGCTGCGTTGGGTCTTCGTTGCTGCGCGTGGGCTTTCTTTAGTTGTGGCCTTACGGGCTTAGTTGCTCCGCAGCATGTGGGATCTTCCCCGACCAGGGCTTGAACCCATGTCCCCTGCATTGGCAGGCAGATTCTTAACCGCTGTGCCACCAGGGAAGCCCCCGGTCTCCCTTTTTTTGTTTGTTTTTTTGAATTGAAGTATTGTTAATTTACAACATTGTGTTAGTTTCAAGTGTATGGCAAAATGATTCCGTGTATATATATATATATATATATATATATATATATATATATATTCTTTTTCAGATTCTTTTCCAGTATAGGTTATTACAAGATATTGAATATAGTTCCCTATGCTACACAATAAATCCTTGTTGTTTATCTGTTTTAAATACAGTAGTATGTATGTTAATCCCAAACTCCTAATTTATCTCCCCCTGGCTATACCCCCCATAAATTTGTTTTCTATGTCTTTGAGTCTATTTCTGTTTTGTAAATAAGTTCATTTGTATCATGTTTTTAGAGTCCACATATAAGTGATATCATATGATATTTGTCTTTCTCTGCCTGACTTCACTTAATAATAATCTCTAGGTCCATCCATGTTCCTGCAAATAATAATATTTCATTTTTCTATATGGCTGAGTAATATTCCTTTGCGTGTGTGTGTGTGTGTGTGTGTATATATATATATATATATATATATATATATATACACCACATCTTCTTTACGGACATTTAGGTTGCTTCTATGTCTTGGCTATTGTAAATAGTGCTGTTATGAACATTGGGGTTCATTTATCTTTTTGAATTAGAGTTTTCATCTTTTCCAGATATATGTCCAAAAGTGGGATTACAGGATTATATGGTAACTCTATTTTTAGTTTTTTAAGGAACCTCCATACTGCTCTCCATAGTGGCTGCACCACTTTACATTCCCATCAGGATTCCCTTTTCTCTACACCCTCTCCATCATTTATTATTTACTGTAGGTTCTTGTTCTGTTATCCAGTGTGCCATTCTATGTCTTTTAATTGGTGAACTTAGACTATTGACATTTAAAATAATTATAAGTATATATTTATAGCCATTTTGATCCTTGTTTTCTAGTTGATTTTGTAGTTCTTTTTTCCTTCTTTTTGTTTTTCATTTTGTGGTTTGATGGTTTTCTTTTGTATTATGCTTGAGTTCCTTTCTTTTCGGTTTTTGCAAATCTATTACAGGTTTTTGATTTGTGGTTACCTTGGTTTCAAGTATGTTAAGCCATAACTATATCTACTTGCTTTTAGACTGATAGTCATGTAAGTTCAAACACATTCTAAATGATCTACATTTTCTTATTCCCTTCCCCTAAATTTTGTGATTTTGATGTTATATTTTACGTCTTCATGTTTGTCCTTTTGCTGTTTATTGTAGTTATAATCGTTTTCAGAAAAATTGTTTTTTAATCTATATACTGGCTTATGTAAGTGATCTTCAATCCTTTTATATATTTGCCTTTCCTGTTGTGATTTTTCCCTTTCCTATAGATTCTTGTTTCTCTTCTAGAGGCCCTTTTAATATTTCTTTTAGTTTAAGTTTAATATTGCTCTATTCTTTTAGTTTTTGTTTATCTGAGAAATTCCTTGTATTCTAAATGATAATCTTGCTGGGTAGGGTATCCTAGGTTGCAGGTTTTTTCCTTTCAGGACTTTGAATATATCTTGTTACTTCCTTCTGGCCTACAGAGTTTCTATAGAGAAATCAGCTGATAGCCTTATGGGGGTTCCCTTGTAACTGACTTTGTTTTTCTCTTGCTGCCCTTAGAAGTATCTCTTCAACTTTTGCCATTTTACTTATGTTATGATTTTTGTTTTGTTTTGTTTTTTGCGGTACATGGGCCTCTCACTGTTGTGGCCTCCTCCGTTGAGGAGCACAGGCTCTGGACGCGCAGGCTCAGCGACCATGGCTCACAGGTCCAGCCGCTCCGTGGCATGTGGGATCTTCCCGGACCAGGGCACGAGCCTGTATCCCCTGCATTGGCAGGTGGACTCTCAACCACTGCGCCACCAGGGAAGCCCTTACGTTATGTTTTGATGTGGGTCTGTGTGGGCTCATCTTGTTTGGGGCCCTCTGTATTTCCTCTACCTGGATATCTGTTTCCTTCTTTAAGTTTGGAAAGTCTACAGCCATAATGTCTTCAAATGCATTTTTGATCCCCTTTTCTCTTTCTTCTCCTTCTGGAATCCCTGTTATGTGTAGGTTGGCAGGCTTTATATTATCCCAGAGATCTCACATGTTGCTTTGATTTTTTTTTTTCATTTGTCTTTCTATCTGCTGTTCTGATTGGCTGACTTGATTGGTTCCTCTTTATAGTTTCTAGTTCACTGTTACAGTGATCTGCCTTTCTATTGATAGTCTTCTTAATTCCTTTAACGTTTTTATAACCTGCTTTTCGAACTCAGAGTCTAGTAGACTGGTGAGGTCTATTTCATTGTTTGTTTTTTCAGGGGATTTCTCTTGTTCTTTTAATTGGGAGTAGTTCCTCTGTTTTCTCATTTAACTTAAATTTCTCTGGCTCTATGAATTTAGGAGAAACAGTTATCTACTGTTAGCCTCTGTGAGTCTAATGCAAGGGCTGTTTTTCGTATGAATCCCTGCCACATCTTTCCTCAGAGTATACTGGCCATTGTCCCCTTGATAGGGGGTGTGTTTAGTGTTGTAGTGACCAGAGCTTGCACTGGACATTGGGCGGGGCCTCCTCTGCTCTGTGGCTGACACAGCCCTTTCAGGGGCAGGGTCTGCTCCCCCATTGTTGGAGTAGAAGCCCCCAGATCCAGTTCTAAGCTGCAGTGTGGGGTAAGCAGGACTGGAGCACTCCCACTGGGAAAGGAGCTACTGTGTGTCCCCCGCAAGGGGCTGTCCACCAGGAGGTGCGACTCTGTGGCAAAACCCACCACCAGGTGTGCACACCTACAAAATTTGCTGCTGCTGGTGCTGCCCCCAGACCCGCCCCCCCCCCCCCCCGCAGGAGTGCTGGTATTCAGCTCAGATGTCAGTCCTACCTCTGAAGTCCACTGAAGCCCCACCTGCTGTGGGAGTGCCTATAATTGGCTCCCAGGTTGCTCCCCCCCCAGCACATGCCCACTCACAAAGCCTGAGGTGGCCCAAACCAAGCCCTGCCATGAGCATGCTGACAATGAGCCTCTTATGGTGGACCTGCACCCCACTCTTTGTGCACTGATAATGGTGCTTCTTTGATGGACCCATGCTCTGCCCTGCTCATACCCACAGTGGAGGCCCAGACCACACTCCAGGCCCTTCAGGCTGTCCAGCACAGCCAAACAGAGTCCTCTCCCCAGGTCTGTTAGCTGAAGCCCGAGTTTCAGCACCTAGCCACTGCAAAGGAGGTTTCCAGGGCGAGGGAAACTTTCCTCTTTCACTGCTCCCTCCCAGGAGCTCAGGTCCTGTCCTGATTTCTTTCCTTTCTTTTTCTTTTTCCCCTTTTCATCCTACTCAGCTACGTGGGGATCTTTCTTGCAGCTTTGGTTGTATAACAGATCTTCTGCCAGGTTTCAGTTGGTATTCTGTGAGAACTGTTCCACGTGTTAGATGTATTTTTGATGTGTTTGTGAGGGGAGGTGAGCTCCATGTTCTTCTACTCTGCCATCTTGATCTCTCCCTAACCTTTTCTGTTTTTAAATATATATATTTTTATTGTTTATAAATATATACACACACACACACACACACACACATATATATAGAGAGAGATAATTGACATGTCACATTATATTAGTTTCAGGTATGCAACATAATGATTCAGTATTTGTATATATTGTGAAATGATCATCATAAGTCTAGTTAACATTTGTCAACACACATAGCTACAAATTTTTTTCCTTATGAAGATAACTTTTAAGACCTACTCTCTTAGCAACTTTCAGATATACAATACAGTATTATTAACTATAGTCACCATGCTGTACATTACATCCCCAGGATTTATTTATCTTATACCTAGTAGTTTGTACTTTTTAAACCCCTTCACCCATCTTGCCCACTCCCTATCCCCCTACCTCTGGCAACTACCAATCTGTTCTCTGTACCCCTGAGCTCAGTTTTTTGTTTGTTTAGTTTGGTTTGGTTTTTTAAGATTCCACAAAATCTATGTTGTGATTATTCACTGGGAATCTGTGACTGGAAACCTCACTGTGGTTTTGATCTGCATTTCCCTGATGGTTATTGATGTTGAGCACCTTTTCATATACCTGTTGGCCATCTGTATGTCTTCTTTGGAAAAATGTTTATTCAGATCCTCTGCCCATTTAAAAAATCAGATTTTTTGGTTGTTTGCTATTGAATTGTATGAGTTCTTTATATATTTTAGATGTTAACCCCTTATCAGAAACATGATGTGCAAATATTTTCTCCCATTTTTCAGGTTGCCTTTTCATTTTGTTGATGGTTTCCTTTGCTGTGCAGAAGCTTTTTAGTTTAATGTAGTCCCACTTGTTTTTGCTTTTGTTGCCTTTGTCTGACCTTTTTTGGAAAAAAAATCAACCCTTCCCATCAGAAGAGGAGTATAAGTTAATAAAGACAAGAGATAAAAACAGAGTTGTCATTTGTTTGTGTGTAGGAGTTGTTTGTGACGTTCAGGTGTCTAGTGACGGAACAGAAAGTTCCATAAATTATGAATTGGCATGCAATGCCCCCCTGTGGACTATTGGAACAAGAAGTCTCAGTGTTTACATTGCTTTCAGATATTTTAACCATCTAACTCAACCTTTCCTGTTGGTATCATCTTCTTGTCAGTTCACCTGTCTTAGAATATTAGAGACAGCGCACATCTTAGTCCTTGGAAATACAAGAAGAGAGAACACACCTTAAAAGGTGACATTCACAGAACTGGTGGAATTTCAAGAACAGATTTCCTCAAGGTCAGAGAGATCTGGTCACATCTCATTCTCTCCTGTTGCCATCACAAAAGGATCCAGCCCCTTCAGGTTTTCCTCATCCCTTCATTGGCCATTTTCAGTTGGTGATAACAAACGTTGGTGAGAATGTGGAGAAAAGGGAACCCTTATAACTTCACTAACGGGAATGCCAATTGGTAAAGCCATTATAGAAAAACTGTGTGAAGGTTCCCCCCAAAACTAGAACTACCATATGATCCAGTAATCTCACTCCTGGGCCTATATCCAGGGGAAATGAAATTAGTTGGTGAAGCAGTACTACGTGGTCATGTTACTACAGCATCTTAACTCCTCTATTGGCAGATGAACCTCTTCTCCTTTTGCTGTCTCTCTTCTTACTAGATGGACCATGGCTTCACATGCTTCCTAACCGTTCAGACAGGCCCGGGCTCCAGTTCTGGCGTGCCTGAGCATGTTGGCAGGTGCTTTTCCTGTATTAACTTAATCAACTATCAAAACAATCCTATGAGAGAGATGTGGTTATTATTAGGGTCTTCAGACAAGGACACTGAGCTACCAAGAGCTTAGTTCAATTATCTGAGGGAAATTGGGTGTGAAAAACACAGGCCACAGTGCCCGCGTGCAGCTGGGTCACATTATCCTTTGCCTTATTCTCCAAGTTCTATTCTGTTCTTTGCTGATTTAGTTTTATTCATCCTTGTTAAGTGTTTATGTCTTCTACTGACTCATGGTGTTAGCACTTTCAAGTAACACATTTGCATTTTTACAGGGACCTTCTAGCGATCAAACCATAAACTCAAAACCTGAATCCCTAAAGCTGGGATTTCAAGTGCTCCGGCTGATGTGTGGAAGGATAATTTTGGACAGAGGCTCTTTCCAGGTGGCTCTCAAAGTACCATCTGGACACATAACATTAACTCCAATTTGCTGAAAGCCTTTCTGCTTGGCACTTTATATATTCTCTCTGTTTTAATCCTCCTGATAACCTGCAAAGGTATTATTATCCCCATTAAGAGCAGAGGAAACAAAGTAAGGCTCAGTGTCAGTGAGCAGAAGAGGCAAAATCCACATCCAAGGCTGTCTGACTCTTACCAGCATGCTGCTGCCCTACCCATCATGCAGCCTGTCAGAAGTTAGCTATTTCCCTCAGACGGTATGGAAAGACCTGAACAAACTTTTTGGCCAGCCCAATACCTGACAGTAGTTCTGAGCACTTTCTATCCTGTCCACAGCTGTGCCCCACCCCCTAACAAACCACACTGTAAGTCTCTCAAGGAGACTGGATCCTATCCATCTGTGTTCCCTATGGGAACTCTGGTACACATAGTAGGTACACAATACATGTGTGTTGCAAGAACGGACGGCTGGTTAGATTGGCTGCTGCTTGTTTGCTGCAGACACGGACTCAGCCTTCGGGTGAAATACTTGAACCGTGCCCCAAATGTTTGCTGGCAGGTTACAGCCAACTTCCCTATGGCCGATGGCCGTCAGCATTCATGCCATCTCATTGTAGCAGGCAAAATTTGGCTTAGCAAATACAATTTTAACTTGGCTTTAGGCTGATTGTTTGTTAAAGGCCTAACATGATGTCCCTCCAGTCCTAGCTCTCTTGGCTCATGCCACCAGGTTAACTTGGCCTTAGCCAAGAATCTTTCTGTTGCAAGTCACAAAACCCCAACCAGATTGTGTAACCTGGGGTTTTACTGGCTCTCACAGCTGGGAATGACTTGGGGAGGCTTGGAGAACCGGGGGGAGAGCTCCGAACTCAGGGCCTGGGATGGAACAAGGGACGCCACTCTGGCAGGACCTGTCTCCCCTCCACTTGCCAGGTTTCATCTTGTGGCCAGATAAGCCCCATAAGGCAGGGAAGATGGTCATCTGCAACCCAGAGCCTGCCTCTTGGTAGCTCACGAGCCCAAGACAAAAGAGAGCAATTCTCCTTCACCTTTGACTTGGGAAATCTGGGGAAAGGCTCCAGTCAGCCCAGCCTGTGCTGGGTGCCCGCCACTTGGACCAATTCATTGTCAGTCATTCAACAAATATAATGAGCAAAATGACACCGTAGTCGTGAACCTCATAATCAGTAGGGGGAGACAAATGTAAATCAATGGCCACAAGTGCAAGATTGCACTGCGGCAGGTGCGTTAAGAAAGAGATAGGTAGTGTTATGAGAGTGTACGTGAGAACTGGACCTTGGAGGTCAGGGAAAGCTTCCCTAAGTAAATGATGTTTGAGCTAAGATCGAAAGGATGAGTAACCTAGGTGCAGCGTTAGGGTAGAGGTATTTAGGGTGGAAGGAACAGCACGTACAAAGCAGCATGTTAATACCAAGGCCTGGGGCTGCGAGAAGGCCTGAGTAGCTGGAACGAAAGTACCCTGTGGAGAGTAGTTCACGTGAGACAGGAGAAACGGGGAGGTAGCAGTCCACGGAGTGCCATGTGGGTGACATTAAAAAAATTTGTCTTTATCCTAAGGCCATGGGAAGCCAGGATAGACATGGGGAATGGATGGGGTGACACAATCATGTTTGTCCTTTGAAAGAAGGACTCCAGCTGCAGTAGACTGGATGGAGGTGGACGTGGGAACATCTGTTAGGAAGCTATACAGTTGTTTGGGAGAGAGAGTAACAGCTGGGATTAGGGCAACAGGAGAGATGGACAGGAAAGAAATGTAGGTGGTGAAATTGGAAGGCCTTGACAGCTTGGATACGGCAGGCAAGGGGGCAGTTGGTGTCAAGGATGACATACAGCTTTCCAGCTTGCTCAGTAATGTCCAAAGGTGGGCAGGTCCAAGACTGGCCTGGCGGGGTCATAACCTACCCCTGTAGACAGGATCAAACACAGTGGCTTGTCAAACCCACTAGAGTCACCTGGAGTTGGAGGGACATTTCCTGAAGGAAAGGGGGTACTGTTACCAGGAAAAGAGGAATGGGAAAGCTGGCCGAAGAGACCCCAGCTGTAGCTGCTACAGCCCACGGCAGAGACAACATGGAGGGTCCAGTCTCTGGGCTCCTTGAGACACTGGCAATCAGTGTCATGCTTATTTTCTCCATTAATCACTAGTTTGCACTTGCCATCAGGCCAGATACCAAGGGACACAATCCGGCTGCTTCAGGGAGCCCCTGGGAGAGGTTTCCGATGGTCAAGTTCATTGTCACAGACACACACCTGTAGGGGGTGGTGTTACTCTTCTCGCTCACTTCTCTGGTTCCTGAGGTGGCCAGCCAGGTGTCATTTAGATCCCAGTGTAAATCACAGGTTAAGAGGGCAGAGAGATTACTTCCAACCATTTCAGCCAAACTGGGAAGTGGCAGAAAGAGCTCAAGCAGAGCTGCCAGGGACATTTAGTTCTGGTTTTGCATAAACACTTGCTCACATGTTCACACACTTGTTGGCATTCTTCAGCTCTTTCCCCATCACGGTGACACAGACTTTGGAAGAAAAAATGCTCTTTTTTTATCCTAGGAATTTCTTTCAGTGATACCTGGAAGCCATTGGCAAATATGTTAGAATTAAAAACCCAAATGATAAGACAGTGAGGAGATTAAAATAACAAGAACTGGTCTTTCAAGGTCCCCTAAGATACTCAGCAAAACCAGATGTATTAATGAGAAAGTAAAAGAAACCAGATTGCCCAGGATGTTTGTCTAAGAAAATGATAGTGTCCCTTTTCGTGTATCCAGTGACGAATGTGGATTTGCCGGGGTTCGCTAAGTCCTTGTGAAGGGACAGTAGTGGCTGCAGGCTTTATCGTGGAAAAGATGAGTGTAAGGTCAAATGCTCTATCTAGTATGTTGGTTTTTCGTTTAAGTGTTGTTCCAAAAAAATGCTTTGGGAGCAGTTCAAGTAGTCAAGAAGGGAAACAAAACTCAAGGAAAGAAAAGATACTGTGCCATAAAGTAACAGCAAACAGGAAAGTCCTGGGGATTTCTCACAAAGGTGTTAAATAGTAAATGAACCTAGTTGCCTTCTTCTCTAAGATGGTGGGAATATTGAGTAAAAGTATTGAGTAAATCGATAGCACTTCCAAGCTGGTGGTTTCCATACTTCCCGTGCGACGGGTCTCTGCGCCCAAGCCCACTGTCAGGGTAGGCGGCCTTCTCCAGGGAGGTCACGTCTTCGCCTGTGGTAGCTCTGCTCAGTAATAGTAGCTACTGTCTGTGGAGAATTCACATGGGCCAAGTGCTCCAAGAGCTTTGCATGGGTGATTTCCATTACATCTTCACAAGAACCTGCGAGGTAGGTCTACATTCATCCCCATTTTAACACGAGGCCATTGAGGCCTAACAGCTGGTAAGTGATGGTGCTGGGATGTGAACCTGGAGGTCTGCTTCTAGAGTCTTCCAGCCTAAGACACTGTGATAAACTAGGCCCCCCATTCTTTCAGTTCTACCCTGCTGCTCCTTGATTTCTCGTCCTTGCTGGGCGGAAGGTGGGGTGGGCAGGCACGATGGTACCAGAGCCCGAATGAAAGGCGGATTTTACCTCTGTGCTTCAGCTCGGGTTGGCCCTGGTGACCTCCCTGCTGTCCACATATGAGTGATTGGCAGCTCTGCCCAGTGTCGGCTTGTGCTACCAACAACTTCCATACATGCTGAGAGGACACAGAGGGATTACCAAATGAGGCCAGAGGGACAGATTCCTGTAACCTTCCCAATATGCATCCTTCCCTTTCACCCCTAGAAACAGATTGCTAATTTTACTCTGGGTGGCAATGGGCGCAGCTGGAAAATCTAGATTTTCCTCCCTCACTTGCATGTAGCCAGGTGAATAAGTTTGAAGCAATGAGCTGTGAGCAGGACTGTTGTGAGGGTTTTCTGGGATTAAAGGAAGGTGACGCAACAGGGAGGTGAGTCCTTCTGCCTCTTCTTCCTTCCCAATGGCTTCGATGCAGCTGTGACACCTGACACGCCAACAGCTGGCTAGGACATGGTAGTCTTTACTCTATAGGTGGGCCGTGTGTCTCAAACTTTAATGTGTGTGTGAATCACCCTGGGGTTTTGTTAAAGATGTGTACTCTAATTCAGTAGGTCTTGGGTATATTCCCTAGCACTTTTCACTGAGACAGCTTAGGAGCAGAGACCCTCTTAATATATACAGGCATATATATAATATATATACACCCAGGTCTTGGTTTATAAATGTTATTTTCCACTAAAAGAAACCAGGGCTCCTTAGAGAAAATGGCTCATTTTAGGGCTTGAGCAGG
The DNA here is from genome assembly GCF_937001465.1 of Orcinus orca. Lineage (NCBI taxonomy): Eukaryota > Metazoa > Chordata > Mammalia > Artiodactyla > Delphinidae > Orcinus > Orcinus orca. The sequence goes on from NC_064575.1 coordinate 51,955,523, forward strand.
AAAAAGATAAGAAAAGCCTGGAATATCTTGTGGCCCAAAACAAGAAAGTGCTCAAACCATAATGGGAACATGTCAAAAGGACACGTAAGCCAGCTTGGATGGACTGCTACTAGTCACCTCATGGACAGTTGGCACACAGTAATTAATAATGAGAGTAACAGATTATAACCTATTGAATAAAGGTTATAAATAAAGGACCATGACTCCGTACAGATATAAATGAATCAATGAATAAATGGGATGTTTGAGGAGAAACTGGGTATGTACATAGTTTCAAAATATTCCTTACAAAATAGTTATTAATTACAAAGGGAAAAATAGCTACTTTACAGGGTCAGATACCAACTTAATCAAGTGTTCAAAATAAACATCATCAGTCATGGGACAAATGGAAACTGTGGGCCACCTGACAGGATGTGATGAGAAGAAAGCACCCGTTCCGTGACATTCCCACCAAAAATGTGTATACTCTCAATCTCATAATGAGGAGACATCAGACAAACCCAAACTGAAGGATATGCTACGGAAGAACTGGTCCATCATGCCCCACAGTGTCCAGGTCAGGAAGTTGAGAATAGACTGAGGATTGCCCCAAATCGAAGAAGACAAAAAGGCATGACAACTAAATGTAACACGTGCTTTTAAACTAGACCCTTTTGCTGTAAAGGACATCACTGAAACAATTAGAGAAACTTACATGGGGTTCGAGGATGGTGGTATTATGGTTCTGCAGGAAAATGTCCTAAATTTTTAAGAAAACAGGCACTGAGGTATTTAGGGTAAGGGGCATCCGGTTGGCAACTAACTCAAATGGTTAAGAAAAAAAAATTCGTTGTACTATATTTCCAACTTTTCTATAACTTGTGATTGTTTCAAAGTATAAAACATTTAAATTTGATTTAAAAAACAATATGCTCAGCAGTATAGCATACATTTCCTTCTAGCTACTCCATTGCAGGGCATATTTTGATTTGGAGGTTTTTCATGGACATGAGTGTTTTGATTTGGCCATGTCAATCTCTTGCTCAAAAATGTTAGAACCAGGGCTTTCCTGGTGGCGCAGTGTTTGAGAGTCCGCTTGCCGATGCAGGGAACACGTGTTCGTGCCCCAGTCCAGGAAGATCCCACGTGCCGCGGAGCAGCTGGGCCCGTGAGCCATGGCCGCTGAGCCTGCGCGTCCGGAGCCTGTGCTCCGCAACGGGAGAGGCCACAACAGTGAGAGGCCTGTACAGGGAAAAAAAAAAAAGTTAGAACCATTCTTTTAGGGTGTAAGAGACATTTTCGAAGTTTTCCTTCATAACTCCCCATCCCCAACACTCCTCCACCCCTCCTCCACCCAGTTATGAAAGGCTTTTACTTTCTGCTTTATTTTGAATAGTTTTTAAGAGGAGCTATTACTTTTAGAATAAGCAAAAGGACAAAATAATACAGACACTTTTTAAAACACATGCTATGGGCAAAGTGAGTGAATAGGATCAAAAGGTACAAATTTCCAGTTATAAAATAAGTCATGGGGATGTAATGTACAGCATAGTGACTACAGTTAATAACAGTATATTGTATATTTGAAAGGGGCTAAGCGAGGAGATCTTAAAAGTTCTCTCCACAAGAAAAATTATAACTGCCTGTGGTGATGGATGTCAGCTAGACTTATTGTGATCAATTCATAGTACATACAAATGTTGAATCGTTGTACACTTGAAACTAATATGTTAATTACATCTCGATTTTTTAAATGCCGTAACTTATTGTCTTAGCCTCTAAGGTTTTGCCGCTTAGTGTCCCTCATCACCCTGCTCCAACAATCATACAGGAATTTAACAATATTAAGTATAATACCTTTACTGATCACTGAGAGAGGACCTAAATAGGATGAAGCACATAAGAAAAAATTGATACACTGAACTTTATAAAAATTAAAACCTCTGATCATCAAAAGATACCACGAAAAGAAAGAATAAGCAAATCACAGAATGGGAAAAAATAATTGAGAGACACACACACACACACACACACACACACACACACACACACACAAAGGACCTGTACTTAGAACATATAAGGAATTTTCTACATCTCAGTAATAAGGAGGAAAGTTAGCCCAATTTTTAAAACTTGGGCAAAAGAGTTGAACAGATATTTCACAAAACAAGATATACATACAAGTGGCCAATAAGCAAGGAAAAAGTGCCTAGTATCACTAGTGCTCAGTATGTAGGAACCTTTAAATCAAGAGAGGCTTAAGAGATGTGTCAGAGACAAGTCAACCAAGACCAATAAATTGAACTTATTTAAATCCTGATTCAAACAGACAACCTGTTGCCAAAAAAACAAAACAAAACAAAACTGAAACAATTGGATAAATATGAACACTGACTAGATATTTTATGTATTAAAGAAATATTGCTAATTTCTTTTAGCTAGAATGATGGCATTGTGGTTATTTTAAGAGTTTTCTTTTATAGATACCCTCTGAAACAATTACAGATAAAGTGATACGCTGTTAGAAGTTTGCTTCAAAATAATCTGGGGGCATGTGGGTTCAGGTAGATGAAACAAAATTGACCAAGTGTTAGTAATTGTTGAAAGTGGGTGATGGGAACATTAGATTTATTATAATATTTTCTTTATTTTTGTATACATGTACAAATTTCCAAAGTAAAAATTAAAAAGGTCAAAATGACAAAAATAAAAATTTAGAGAAGGGAAAGAGAAAAAAAAAAGTAAAATAGGATAATTGACTGTAGGTGGTTAATACTTAGGAATCAAAGGATAGCCTTAAAAATTCAATTAAGGTAATCCATTACATCAATAGGCCAAAGAAAAATCACATGATCACATCATTAGATGCGGAAAAAGCATTTGACAAAATCCAACACGTATTCTTGATACAAAGCAAACTAGGAATAAAGGGGAACTACTTCAACTTGATAAAGCTTATTTACAAAAACCCTATGGTTAACATATACTTACTGGTGAGACTCTCAAAGCTTTCCCACCAGGTACAAGGCAAGGATGTCCCACCACTGCTTTTCAACATTATACTGGAATTCCTTGCTAACACAAGAAAGACAAGAAAAGGAAATAAAAGGTATACAGACTGAAAAGGAAGACATAAAACTGTCTTTGGTTGTAGATGACATGATTGCCTATGTAGAAAAGAAAATTGACAAACTCCTGTAACTAATAAATAATTATAGCAAAGTTAAAGATACAAAGTTAACAGAAAAAAACAATTACTGGGACTTCCCTGGTGGCACGGTGGTTAAGAATCCACCTGCCAATGCAGGAGACCCACGTTTGATCCCTGGTGCGGGAAGATCCCATGTGCTGCAGAGCAACGAAGCCCATGTGCCACAGCTACTGACCCCACACACCACAACTACTGAAGCTCATGCACCCTAGAGCCCACGCTCTGCAACAAGAGAAGCCACTGCAATGAGAAGCCTGCACCGCAACAGAGTAGCCCCTGCTCGCCGCAACTAGAGAAAGCCCGTGCGCAGCAACGAAGACCCAATGCGGCCAGAAAAGAAAAAAACCAATTACTCTGCTGTACACCAATAATTAACAAGTGGAGTTTGAAATTTAAAACAGTACCTGGGCTTCCCTGGTGGCGCAGTGGTTGAGAGTCCGCCTGCCAATGCAGGGGACGTGGGTTCGTGCCCCGGTCTGGGAAGATCCCATATGCCGCGGAGCGGCTGAGCCTGTGAGCCATGGCCGCTGAGCCTGCGCGTCCGGAGCCTGTGCTCCGCAACGGGAGAGGCCACAGCAGTGAGAGGCCCGAGTACCGCAAAAAAAAAAAAAAAAAGAAAAGAAAAAGTACCATTTACATTAGAACAAAAAACTTAAGTACAAATCTAACAAAATATGTACAAAATGTATATGAGGAAAACTATAAAACTCTGAATTAAATCAGAGAACTAAATAATGGAAATTTCATGTTCATGGATAGGATGATATTGTCTATATCGTCAAAGGTGTCTGTTCTTCTCAACTCGGCTTATAGACTCAATGCAATCCCAATCAAATTCCCAGTGAGTAATTTTGGGAATAACAACAAAATGATTGTGAAGATATGTGGAGAGACCAAAGACCCAAAATAGTCAATCCAATATTGAAGGAGAAAAGCAAAGTTAGAGGACTGATGCTATCTGACTTTAAGACTATGAAACTACGGTAATCGAGATAGTGTGGCACTGGTCAAAAGACAAATAGATCAATGGAACAGAATAGAGTACCCAGAAATAGACTCCCAGAAATATGGTCAGCTGTTCTTTGACAAAGAAGCAAAGGCAATAAAATGGAGCAAAATAGTCTCTTCAACAAATGGTGCTGGAACAGCTGAACATTTTCATGCAAAAGACAAAACAAAGCAAAAAGAACCTAGACACACAACTTACACCCTTCACAAAAATTAACTAAAAGTGGATCACAGTCCTAAATGTAAAATGCAAAGCTATAAAACTTCTAGGAGATAACAGAGAGAACATAGGAGAAAACATAGATGACTTTGGATACGGTGGTGCCTTTAATTTGTTTTTAGTTCTTTTTTTTTCTTCTTTGGGTTGCATTGCACAGCTTGTGGGATCTTTGTTCCCCAACCGGGGACTGAACATGGGCCCCTGGCAGTGGAAGCACTGAGTCCTAACCACTGGACTGCCAGGGAATTACCTGGTGGTGCCTTTTGAGATACGACACCAAAGACACAATCCATGTAAAATAACTGGTAAGCTGGACTTCATGAAAATTAAAAAATCTGCTCTGTGAAAGACACTGTCCAAAGAATGCGAAGACAGGCCACACACTGGGAGAAAATATTTACAAAAGACATACCTGATAAAGGACTGTTACCAAAATGTACAAATAACTCTTTAAACTCAACAATAAGAAAACAAATAGTCTGATTTAAAAATGGGCAAAGATCTTAACAGACACTTCACCCAAGAAGATATACAGATGACAAGTGGTTATATGGAAAGATGCTTACATCATATATAATCGGGGAAATGCAAAGTCAAACAATGAGATACCACTACACACCTATTAGAATGGCCAAAATCCAGAACACTGACACCACCAAATGCTGACGGAGATGTGGAGCAACAGGAGCTCTCATACATTATTGGGGATGTAAAATAGTTTGGTCATTTTGGAAGAGTTTGGTCATTTCTTACAAAATTAAACATATTCTTACCATATGATTCAGCAATCATGCTCATTGGTATTTACCCAAATGAGTTGTAAACTTATGTCCACACAAAAACCTGCACACGGATGTTTATAGCAGCTTTATTCACAATTGCCAAAACTTGTAACCAAGGTGTCCCTCAGTAGGTGAATGGATGAGTGAATTGTGGTACATCCAGACAATGAAATATGATTCAGTGATAAAAAGAAATGAGCTATCAAGCAATGAAAAGACATGGAGGAAAGTTACACGCATGTTACTAAGTGAAAGAAGTCAATGTGAGAAGGCTACATACTGTATGATTCCAACTGTGTGACATTCTAGAAAAGGCAAAACTATGGAGGCAGTAACAAGATTAATGGTTGCCAGGGATGTGTGTGTGGGGGGGGGAGAGATGAATAGGCAGAGCAGAGTGGATTTTTAGGGCAGTGAAAATTCTCTGTATGACATTATAATGATGGATATACGTCATTGTACATTTGCCCAAACCCATTGAATATAAACCCAAGAACATACCATGTGAATCCTAAGGTAAACTGTGGACTTCAGGTGATTATAATGTGTCAATATAGTTTTATCCTTGATTAAAAAGTGTACCATTCTGATGAGCAGTGTTGGTAACGAGGGAGGCTGTGCATGTGTGAGGCCACAGCAATTTTGTTATAAACCTAAAACTGCTCTAAAACAAAAAGTCTTAAAAAAAAAGTAAATGAGGTAAAATATTAAATTTCAGTGAATATGAGTATGTGAAAATTCTCGATACTCTTCTTGCAACTTCTCTGTAAGTTTGGGATTATTTCAATGAAAAGTAAAAACTAAAAGTATGCCATCCTTCAAGTAATTAGTTTCTCATTTTAGAAAGTAATAACCTGAGAAGAAAGAGTATTTGATGTTTGAACCATTGATTCAGCAAGTATTTACTGAATACCCACTATGTGTCAGGCACTAAAGCTAGAGAGAACACTCGGTAAGGACCCTCCCCTTAAGTGCCCTAGCAGAGAGGGAAATCCAGCTCTATTATCTACTTGTATCTATTTTTTTTTTTAATAAATTTATTTATTTATTTTTGGCTGTGTTGGGTCTTTGTTTCTGTGTGAGGGCTTTCTCTAGTTGCGGCGAGCGGGGTCCACTCTTCATCGCGGTGCGCGGGCCTCTCACTACCTCGGCCTCTCTTGTTGCAGAGCACAGGCTCCAGACGCGCAGGCTCAGTAGTTGTGGCTCACGGGCCTAGTTGCTCCGCGGCATGTGGGATCTTCCCAGACCAGGGCTCGAACCCGTGTCCCCTGAATTGGCAGGCAGACTCTCAACCACTGCACCACCAGGGAAGCCCCTACTTGTATCTATTTTGCTGAAGTCACCTTCATCCGGGATCTTAGCAGTAGGGTCGGATTTCAATGCAAATCTCTAAATCGTCATCATTGCCTTTGTTATTATCATTGTTGTTGCAGTCCACTTCTTCAAAGAGCAAAAGCCCTTCCCGACAGTTGAGAAAAGGGGAATAAAAAGAAAGGAAATTATATGTAGGTTTGTTTGAAAGTCATAACAGTAAATATACACTTCAAGACATCTCATTTTATTAAGACACTAATAGTACATATTTTAAGATTTGCTTTGATTTTGCACCACCTTGAGGACATTTTTCCCTTTGTTTTGGGGATCACCATGTAAACAATGATTATATTGCAATGAACAATGAATTTATATTGTCTCTGGAGTTTGGGGCTTGTTCTAGAGCACTAAGTCAAGTTGTAGTTTGCTGGTGGCCTTAGCAGAGCAATTGTCACTACAGTATATGATATCCCACTTGTTGGGTTTTCTGTAGTTCAAAGGCCTGGTTACAAGCTTGTTTTTTTGTAACAGCCAAAGACTGAAAACCCAAGTTTCCATCAACAATGGGATGAATAAATTATGGCATATTCATACAGTGGAATACTATACAGCAAAGTAAGCAAACTACTGCTACACACAATATGGATAAATCTCACAGACAAAATGTTGGACAAAAGAAGCCAAGCACAAGAGTCCATTTTGTGTGAATTCCTTTCTATGAAGTTCAAAAGCAGCTAACACAAATATACAGTGAGAGAGGTAGGAAAAGTGTTTACCTTTGGAAAGGGTGGGGGGGTGAATATTAACCGAGTGGGGTTGCAGGGGACCCTCCTAGGGTATTGAAAGTGTTCTGTTTCCTGGTGTGGGTGGTGATTACACGGTGATTATAAACATTGGCTAAAAATCACAAAGCTGTACTCTTGAGATTTTTGCACCCAAATGAATATAAATACCTCCGTATAAAAAAACAGAATTCATGTAAAAATGAAATCTTGTTGTAGTAAAAACAAACAACAAAAACCCTCAAGGCAGGGCATGGGGTAATGTTCCCAAATTGCCATGTATCAAAAATGTTATTAGAAGGAAATACACCAAGGATACCTCGTTTACAGTATGCTAAAAGTCTCCTGGCTACACTCACACATGATAAATACACCATCTCTCCATAAATCCACTGGCTTGTTTCTTCATAGGGAGAGCTGGGATGAGATCTATGTTTACACTCAAATGTCACAAAACATATATATTGGTCATCTATAAGTTTTTAAATTGAAATTTATTTGGCATATAACATTGTGTAAATTTAAGGTGTACAATGTGTTAATTTAATACATTTAAATATTATGATTGCCATTGTGGTGATAATTAGCACCCCTATCATATTACATAATTACCATTTCTTTTTAGTGATTGGAAACATTAAGTTCTAGCCTCTTAGCAAGTTTTATTATTATACTACATTATTGTTGACTACGTTTGCTACCCTGTACATTAGATCTCTAGGACTTACTTACCTCTAGTTGCAAGTTTTTACCCTTAAACAATATCCGTCCTATCCCCCCAACCCCCAACCCCTGGTAACCACACCATTGGTGGCTACATGAGATTGGCTTTTAAGAACATTATTTAATTTCATATTGATGTATAATTGGCATGTAACATTATATTAGTTCCAGATGGAGAACATAATCACTTGATATTTGTATCTATTTTGAAGTGATCATCAGTCTAGATAATATCCATCACCGCATATAGTTAAAAATTTTTTTCTTGTGATGAGAACTTTTAAGATCTACTCTCAGCAATGTTCAAATATGCAATATAGTATTACTAACAATAGTCGCCATGCTGTATATTACATCCTCAGAACTTATTTATTTTATAACTGGAAGTTTGTACCTTTTGATCCCCTTCATCCATTTCACCCACTCCACACCTGACTCTGGCACCTGCCACATGTTCTTATAATCTGTGAGCTCAGGTTTTTTATTTGCTTTTGTTTTTTAGATTCCACATATAAGGTGAGATCCTATGGTATGTGTCTCTGTCTGACTTATTTCACTTGGCATAATGCCCTCAGGGTCCATCCACGTTGTTGCAAATGGCAGGATTTCCTTCTTTTTTATGGCTGAATAATTTCCCATTTTATATATGTGGGAAATTATATATATATATGCATATATATATTGAATATATACACATACACACAGTCAGACCTCCATATCTGCAGATTCCACATGCGTGAATTCAACTGAGACAGAAAAAAAGTTTTTTTTTAATTCTAGAAGGTTTAAAAAAGCAAAACTTGAATTTGCTGCATGCTGGTTGCTATTTACAAAGCACTTACATTGTGTTAGGTATTGTAAGTAATCTAGAGGTGATTTAAAGAATATGGGAGGATGTGCATGGGTTATAAGCAAATACTATGCCATTTTATATAAGGGGCTTGAGCATTGGAGCTTTTGGTATCTGTGGGGGGGTACAGAAACCAATCCCCCTCAGGTAAGAGGGATGACTGTACTACATTTTCTTTATCCATTCATCCATATCTCAGCTACTGTAAATAATGCTGCAGCGAGCATGGGGGTACGTGTATCTATTCAAGTTAGCATTTTCATTTCTTTTGGATAAATAACCAGAAGTGGAATTGCTGGATCATATGGTAGTTGTATTTTTAATCTTTCAAGGAACTTCCATACTGTTTTCTGTGGTGGGAATGTAAATTGGTGCAGCCATTAACAGTGCATAAGTTTTCCCTTTTCTCTACATCCTTGCCAACACTTGTCATTTCTTGTTTTTTTGATAGTAGCCATTCTAACAGGAGTGAGGTGATATCTCATTGTGGTTTTGACTAGCATTTCCCTCATAATTGGTGATGAGCACCTTTTCATGTACCTGTTGGCCATCTATATGTCTGCTTTGGGTCTTTAAGATCCTCTGCCCAATAATTAATAGAATTGTTTATATTTTTACTATTGAGTTGTATGAGTTCTTTATATATTTTGAGTATTAACCCCTTATCAGATATATGATTTGCAAATATTCTCTCTCATTTTATAGGCTGCCTTTTCATTTTGTTAGTTATTTCCTTTGATGTACAGAAGGAAGACTAAAGTCAAGGAGCTTACCACCTGTTTTCCTTTAGGAGTTTTATGATTTTGGTCTTGCATTTAAGTCTTTAACTCATTTTGTGTTAATTTGGGGGGTATGCTGTAAGATAGTGGTCCAGTTTTATTCTTTTGCATGGAGCTGTCCAGTTTTCTCAACACTATTTATTGAAGAGACTGTCCTTTCCCCCACTGTATATTCTTGACTCCATTGTCCTAAATTAATTGTCCTAAATTAATCATATATGCATGAGTTTATTTCTGGGCTCTCAGTTCTGTTCTGTTGATCTCTGGTTTTGGCATAAAGAGAGACACATACTGTTTTGATTATAGACCTTTGTGATATAGTTTGAAATCAGAGCACATGATGCCTCTAGCTTTATTCTTCTTTCTCAATATCGCTTTGGCTATTTGGGGTGTGTGTGTGTGTGTGTGTGTGTGTGTGTGTGTGTGTTTTAGTTCCATACAAATTTTTGAATTGTTTTTTTCTATTTCTGTGAAAAATGCCTTTAAAATTTTTATAGGGATTGTATTGAATATGTAGGTTGTTTTGGGTAGTATAGACATCTTAATCAATGAGCGTGGAATATCTTTCCATTTATTTGTGCCTTCTTCAGTTTCTTTCCTCAATGTCTTATAGTTTTCAGTATACAGGTTTTTCACCTCCATAGTTAAATTTATTCCTAGTTATTTTATTATTTTTGATGTAAGTCATAAATGGGACTATTTTCTTAATTTCTCTTATAGTTCATTATTAGCGTATAGAATCTTGTATTAGTTCCAACAGGTATTCTGTGGTGTCTTTAAGTTTTTCTATATATAATATCATGTCATCTGCAAATAGTGACACTTTAACTTCTTCCTTTCCAATTTGGATGTCTTTTATTTCTTTTTCTTCCCTAATTGCTGCGGCTAGAACTTCCAATACTATGCTGAACAAAAGTGGTGATAGTGGGCATTCTTATATTGTCCCTGACCTTAGAAGAAAAGCTTTTAGGTTTTCTCTGTTGAATATGATGTTAGTTGTGGGCTTGTCATTTATGGCCTTCATTATGTTGAGGTATGTTTCCTCTATACCCACTTTGTTGAGAGTTTTTATCATAAATAGATGTTGAATTTTGTCAAATGTTTTTCTGTATCTATTGAAATGATCATATAATTTTTATCCTTCATATTGTAAATGTGATGTATTACATTGATTATATTATGTTGAGCCACCCTTGCATACCTGGAATAAAACCCATTTCATCATGGTGTATGATTCTTGTAATGTATTGTTGAAGTTGGTTTACTGATATTTTGTTGAAGATTATTGCATCTTTGTTCATCAGGGATATTGGCCTGTAATTATTTTTTCTTCTTGCGTCCTTGTTTTGGTATCAGGGTAATGCTGGCTTCGTAAATGAGTTTCAAAGTGTTTCTTCTTCTCATTTTGGAAGAGCCTGAGAAGGATTGCTGTTAATTTTTCTTTAAATGTTTGGTATAATTCATAAGTTAACTCATGTGGTCCTGGACTTTTGTTTTTTGAGAGGTTTTTGATTAGTGATTCAATCTCCTTACTAGTAAGCAGTCTGTTCAGATTTCCTACTTCTTCATTTAGTCTTGCTAAGTCATATGTCTCTAGGAATCTATCAATTTATTCTAGGTTATGTAAGTTGTTGATATATATAATTGTTCATAGCAGTTTCATGATCCTTTGTATCTCTGTGGTATCAGCTGTAACATGTCCTCTTTCACTTCTGATTTTGAGTCTTCACTCTTTTTAACTTAGTGAGTCTAGCTAAAGGTTGTGAATTTTTTCTTTTTAAAAAAATCAGCTCTTAGTTTCATTAATCTTTTCTATTTCCTTTATCATCTCTATTTTATTTTTTTCCACTTCCTTGAGATATAAAGTTAGGTTCTTTATTTGAGATCTTTCTTGTTTCTTGATGTGTAAGCATCTATTGCTGTGAACTTCCCTCTTAGAAATGCTTTTGCTGCATCCCACAAGTTTTAGTTTGTTGTATTTCCATTTTCATTCATCTCAAGGTTTTTTTTTTTTTTTTTGCGGTACGCAGGCCTCTCACTCTTGTGCCCTCTCCCGTTGTGGAGCACAGGCTCCAGATGCGCAGGCTCAGCGGTCATGGCTCACGGGCCCAGCTGCTCCGCAGCATGTGGGATCTTCCCAGACTGGGGCACAAACCCATGTCCCCTGCGTTGGCAGGCGGACTCTCAACCACTGTGCCACCAGGGAAGCCCCTCAAGGTATTTTTTGATCTCTTTTGATTTCTTCTTTGACCTATTAGTTGCTCAGTAGCATGTTGTTTAATCCTCACATAGTAGTGAATTTTCCAGTTTTTTTCTTGTAATTGATTTCTAGTTTCATGCCACTGTGGCCGGAAAAGACGCTTGGTATGATTTCAGTCTTCTTAAATTTATTAAGACTTGTTTTCTAGCCTAACATATATCTAACCCAGAGAATGTTGCATGTGCACTTGAGAAGAATGTGTATTCTGTTGCTTGTGGATAGAATGAATTCTGTAACAGTTTTATCTGTTAAGTCCATCTGCTTTAATATGTTGTTTAAGGCAATGTGGGTTTTTGTTGTTGTTGTTGTTGTTGTTTGCGGTATGCGGGCCTCTCACTGCTGCAGCCTCTCCTGTTGCGGAGTACAGTCTCCGGACGTGCAGGCTCAGCGGCCATGGCTTACAGGCCCAGCCACTCCGCGGCATGTGGGATCTTCCCGGACCGGGGCATGAACCCGTGTCCCCTGCATCAGGAGGCAGACTCTCAACCACTGTGCCACCAGGGAATCCTCATTTTGTTTTTTGTTTTTTCTGTCTGGATGATCTATCCATTGATGAAAGCAAGTTATTAAAATCTCCTGCTATTATTATTATTACATTACTATCTATTTCTCCCTTCATGTCTGTCAATAAATATAAAATATATGCTCCTATGTTGAGTGCATAAATATTTACAAATGTTATATCCTCTTGTTGGATTGATCCCTTTATCATTATGTAATTCCTTTTTTGTCTTTTATTACAATCTTTGTCTTAAACTTTATTTTGTCTGATATAACTACCCCAGTTCTTTTGGTTCCCATTGCATGAAATATCTTTTTTCATCCCATCACTTTCAGTCTGTGTGTGTTCTTACTTCTGAAATGAGTCTCTTGTAGGCAGCATATATTGAGTCTTGAGTTTTTTGTTTGTTTTGTTTTTGTCTTTTTGTCCATTCAGCCACTCTGTTTTATGATTGGAGAATTCAATCCATTTACATTTAATTATTGATAGGTATGTACTTATTTCCATTTTGTTAATTGTTGTGTGGCTGTTTTGTAGTGTTTCTGTTCCTTTCTTCTCTTGATTTGTAATTTGATGATTTTTCTGTGGTGGTATGCTTAGATTCTCTTTCCTCTTTTGTGTATTTACTATAAGTTTTTGCTTTGTGGCTACCGTAATGCTTATAAATAACAACTTACAACAGTCCATTTTAAGCTGATAACAACTTACGTTTGAACACATCCTGGAGGTCTACATTCTGATTCTATGCCCTTCCCCCCCCCATCGTTTTATGTTTTGCTGTCACATTTTACATTTTTTATCTTGTGTTTCCCTTTAAAAAGTATTGTATTTTTGTATTTTATTTGTATTTTTTATTTTATTTTTTATTTTATTTTGTATTTTAACCTTCATAGTAGCTTTATTAGTAACTAATCTACCACCTTTACAACATTAGATTTTCTGAATATTGCTGTATATTTATCTATACCAGTGAAATTTATACTTTCATAGATTTTCCTGTTGCTCATTAGCACCATTTTGTTTCACCTTAATGAAGTCCCTTTAACATTACTCATAAGGCCAGTCTAGTAATGATAAATTCCTTTAGCTTTTGCTTTTGTGGAGCTGAGTAGAGTATTACTGGTTGGCAGTTTTTTTTTCTTTCACACCTGAATATATTGTGCTACTCTTTTCTGGCCTGCAGTTTCTATTAAAATCTACTGATGGTCTTATGGGGGTTCCCTTGAATATAACAAGTTGTTTTTCTCTTGCCGCTTTTAAGACTCTATCTTTGTTTAAATTTGATACTTTAATTATACTGCATCTTGGTGTTGCTCTCTTGGGTTCATCTTTTTTGGAACTCTCTGGGCTTCCTAGATCTAGATTTCTGTTTCCTTTTCCAGGAGTGGGAAGTTTTCAGCCATTATTTCTTCAAATAAGTTTTCTTCCCCCTTTTCTCTCCCCTTCTTCTGGGACCCCTATAATGTAAATACTGGTCTGATTGATATTGTCCCATAAGTCCCTTAAGCTATCTTAACTTTTTTTCTTTTCTGCTTTGCTTGGGTAAGTTCCACTGTCCTGTCTTTGAGTTTATTGATTCTTCTTCATGTAGTCTGCTGTTGAACCCCTCTACCTCTAGTGTATTTTTCAGTCCAGTTATTATATTCTTCAACCCCATGATTTCTATTTGATACTATCATATGTTTTATTTTAATGATTTTTTCTTCAGCTAAGACAGCAAAAGATTTCATTTATTGTATATGTGTTATATTCAGCCACAACTGAGAACAGAACTAGTCCAGAATGTCACGGGTCCAGGGCAAAGGACCAAAAGGGACAATCTTGATGTGAGCAAGGTGGGTCTCTCAAAGGTGGGAGAGGTGACCAGACTGGCCATAGAGGTTCTAGATCCACTGAGACAAGTTCTAAGACGGTAGGCATGCAGTCCAACAATTTGCACCAGCATCCCTGGCCTCTGGTTGCCCTTGTTTCTGCTCCTGTGGCTTCCATGGGTGTACAAGTTTACTTGGCCCTCTGTCTCATCTTTCTTTTTTTGCGCTTCAGCCTGCGCATTTGCTTCTTCCTCCACTTCACCCTAATGGTGTGGAGGTTTCTCAGAAGATGGCGCTAGGGCCAAGAGCTATATTTTTTATCTCTGTTGACATTCTCACTGTGTTCATCCATTCTTCTCCAGAATTTGGTGAACACTTTTATGACCATTATTTTGAACTCTTTATAAGATAAATCACTTATTCTTATTTCATTAATGGATTTTTCTGAGGTTTTATCTTGTTCTTTCTTTTGGAACATATTCCTGTTTCTTCATTTTCCTTGACACTCTGTGTTAGTTTCTATGTATTACATAAAACAGCCACCTCTTCTTGTCTTGAGGAAGCAGTCTTGTGTAGGAGATGAGCCTTATCATTCAACCTTGCCCTATCTTTTATTTGTCTCTCAAACTTTTGTGATTGTCCAAGGAGCCTATTTTATTTTTCGTGGCTCCCAGTAGTTGAGGGTATGTCAAGACCTGTCAGTACTCCACAGGGAAAGACCTCATTCAGTACCTAGATTCAGGCTGATTGAAAGCTAGACACCCAGGCAGCAGCTTTTAAAGTATGCAGATATATACAGACCTGTGGAACTGCAAGCATAAGTCCTGCTGGCCACCAGATCCAGGTGATCTTGAGATGTCCCCTGGGTGGGAGTCACAAAAATTGAGGCAACATGTGAGTATACTGTTGGGTTGGCCAAAAAGTTCATTCGGGTTTTTCTGTAACATCTGATGGAAAAACCCAAACGAACTTTTTGACCAACCCAATAGTTCCTTTCAGGAGACACTGGTGACCTGGAGCAAGGTAAAGAGAATGGAAAATGTTATCCACTGGCTTCCATCCCTGGAGCTGAGCAGGCTCCTAGATGTGTCAAACCGGAAGCCTGCCCATCAGGTTGAAGCTCCAGAATAAGCAGACCGGTCTGTCTCACAGAAAGTGTGTGTGTTGGGGGGTGTTTCAGTCCACTTGTCTGAACAGTGCCCTGGGTATGGTAGCCAGCCATGATCTGTGTCTCCATTTGTTTCAATCCCATGGGACTCAGGAACACAAGCCCTGCTGGCCATCAGAGCTAGGCAATCAAGTGGCATCCCCTAGGCAACAGCCACAAAAACCAGGGCACCAGATATGTGTACAGGCTCCTCTCCAGGAGACATGGGCACTCTGGAGCATAGCAGAGGGAGAGCATGAAGATGGTGCCCACACTTGGGGTCTCTGGAGAGGAGTACAGTGGACCCTCACATGTGTGTTTAATTAGAAGCCTGCCCTTTAGGCCACAGCTATGAAGATAAGCCAGTAGGCTTCTTTCACAGTAGGACTGGGTGCCTCAGTCTGTTGCTTCTTGTGCTCTGGGGGTGTTAGCCAGTTAAGAACACTTTCTCCATTGGTTACATGCCTATGGGACCTGCCAGTGTAAGCCTGATTGGTCACCAAAGCCAGTCAATCTCAAAGGTATCCCTGGTGGCAGCCACAAAAATCAGTGTTAGAGGAGGGTACAAGCTCCTTTCCCAGATACCAGCAAGCTGACATGAGGCAGAGAGGGAGAGAGCAAAGATAGCACCCATGAGTGCCATCTCCAGAGGGTACCCCAGCAGGTCCCTAGATGTGTGTTAAATCAGGTGCCTGCCCCTTAAGTCAGTGCTTTAAGGTAAGCAAATAAACCTTTATCACAGGACGTCTCAGTGCCTCTCAATTGGCTCCCTCTGTGCTGGTCCCTGCTGTGGGTGAGTCTGAGCACACAAGCCCTTTAGGAGTCATTTCTCAGTTCACTGTATTCTTGTATTTATTATGGATATGAACCCCATTGGTTTTTCAAAGCTAGATGTTTGGGGGGCTCATCTATAAAGTGCAGGTCTTAAAAGTTGGGGTGTCTGATACAGGGTTCAAACCCTTCATTCTTCAAGAAGCAGCTCCAGATTTTGGGTTTCCTCCCAATTCAGGGTTCTCTGTGCCAGGGGTGGGGTTTATGGTAACATTGTGTCTCAACCCCTCCTACATGCTTCAGTATGGGTTTTTTTCTCATTTGCCTGATGTGTAGGATTTGCTCAGCCTAGTTTTGGGTAATTTCCCAGAGGAAATTGTTCCATTTGTAGCTGTAGGTTTGGTATATCCATGGGATAAGGTGAATTCAGGATCTTCCTACATTGCCATCTTGAACTGGAACCCTATGAGTTTGGCTTTTGTAGATTCCACATATAAGTGAGATCATATAGTATTTGTCTTTCTCTGTCTGACTTACCTCACTTAGCATAATGTCCTCAAGGCCCATATATGTGGTTACAAATTGCACGGTTTCCTTTTCTAAAAAAGACTGAATAATATTCCATTGTATATATGCCACATTTTCTTTATCCATCCATCTGTTGATGGACATTTAGGTTGTTTCCATATCTTGACTATTGTGAATAAGGCTGTAATAAACATGCGAGTGCATATATCTTTTCAATATCCTGTTTTCATTTCCTTTGGGTATATACTCAGAAGTGGAATTGCTGGGTCATAGGGTTTTTGTCTTCAAAGGATGTTGTATTTTGTCAAGTGTTTTTTCTGTATCTACTGGATGAACATGTGATTTTTATCTTTCATTCTTTTAATATGATGTACTACTTATTGTTTTACCTACGTTGAACCATTCTTGCCTCTCAGTGATAAATCCTACTTGCTCATCTTGTGTAATCCTTTTAGTATGTTCTTGAATTCAGTTTGCAAAATATTTTGTTGAGAATTTTTGCATCTATATTTATCAGGGATATTGACCTAGAGTTTTCTTGTAGTGTCCTTATCTGGCTTTGGCGTCAGGGTAGTGCTGGCCTTGTAGAATGAGTTTGGAAGTATTCCCTCCTCTTCAATGTTTTGGAAGAGTTTGAAAAAGATTGGCATTAATTCTTTAAATGTTTGGTAGAATTTGCCATTGAAGCTGTCTAGTTCTGGGGTTTTCTGTGTTGGGAGGTTTTGATTACTGATTCAATCTCTTCACTCATTATTGGTCTGTTCAGATTTTCTATTTCTTCCTGATTCAGTCTTGGTAGGTTGTGTGTTTATAGAAATTTATCCATTTCTTCTAGGTTATCTAACTTGTTGGCATATAATTTTTCATAGTAGTCTCTTATGATCCTGTGTATTTCTGTAGCAATCAGTTGTAATGTCTCCTCTTTCGTTTCTAATTTTATTTGAGTCTGCTCTCATGTTCTTATTCTAGCTGAAGATTTGTTGATTTTGTTTATCTTTTGGAAAAAACAGGACTTAGTTGTGTTGATCCTTTCTATTTTTATCTGGTCTCTATTTCACTTATTACCACTCTGATATTATTATTTCCTTCCTTTTGCTTATTTCAGGCTTAATTTATTCTTCTTCTGAAGTTGTTCCTTAAGTTGTCAAGTTAGGTTGTTTATTGGAGATCTTTCTAATTTATTAATATATGCACTTATTGCTTTAAACCTTCCTCTCAGAACTATTGCAGCACAGGATTTGATATGCTGTGTTTTCATTTTATTTATTTCCCTTTTGATTTCTTCTTTGACTCATTGGTTATTCAGAAATATGTTGTTTACTTTTCACATGTTGATTTTCCAGCTTTCCTCTTGTTTTTAGTTTACTGTTGTGATCACAAAAGTTAGATGATTTAGATCTTCTCAAGTTTATAAAGACTTGTTTTGTGGCCTAATATATGATCTATCCTGGAGAATGTTCCGTGTGCACTTATAACAAAATGTATTCTGCTGCTGTTGGATGAAATGTTCTATATGTCTGTTAATCAATTTGGTTGAAAGTATGGTTCCAGTGTTTTCTTAACATTTGTGGGGATGATCTATCAATTGCTGATGGTGGGGTATTGAAGTCCCCTACTATTATTGTATTGTTGTCTATTTCTCCCTTCAGATCTGTTAGTATTTGCTTAATATATATAAGGTGCTCCAGTGTTGGGTGCATATAGTTTTATGATTATTATATCTTCTTGATGTATTGACTTTATCATCATATAATGACCATTTTTGTCTCACTACTGGTTTTGGCTTAGTCTATTTTGTCTGATATAAGTATGATTGCCCTTGCTTTCTTTTGGTCTCCACTTACATGGAATATCTTTCTCCATCCCTTCAACTTTGAGCCTATGTGTCTTTAGGGCTGAGATGAGTCTCCTTCAGGTAGTACATATATTTGGGTCTTCTTTTTTTTTTTTTAGTCCATCCAGCCATTTGGTCTTTTGATTGGTGAATTCAATGCATTTACATTTAGAGTGATTATTGATATGTAAGGACCTACTACTGCCACCTTATTGTTAGACTTCTGGTTGTTTTGTGTCTCCATTGTTTATTTTTCCCTCCCTTTCTGCCTATCTTTGTCAGTTTTCCATGGTGGTATGCTCTGCCTCCTCTCCCCTGCTTTTGTTTCCTGAATCTACTCTAGATTTTTTGCTTTGTGTTTACCATAAGGCTTACTTAAAACATCTCATAGATAAAACAGTCCTTTTTATGCTGATAGCAACTTATCTTCATATGTCTTCATATATGTCTTTATATATTAGGCTCTACCCTTTTGTTCCTCCTCTTTTATATTTCTGATGTTATAACTTACCTCTTTTATGCTGTGTATTCATTAACAAATGATAGTAGCTATTTTTTAATACTCTTTTCCTTTAATCTTTATACTATAGTTAAATGGTTAACACACCATTCTGAGTTAGTTTTTTATTTTTCACCTTTCCCAGAGTATTGTATACTTTCACGTTTTCATGTCTCTGATTAGCATGTTAATTTCAACTTAAAAAAACTGCTTTGAGCATTTCTTGCAAGGCAGGTCTAGTGGTGGTGAATTCCCTCAGCTTTTGTCTGAGAGAGTATTTTTCCTTCATATCTGAAGGATAACTGCCTGATGTATTCTTGGCTGGTATTTTTTTAATCTTTCCACACTTTGAATATGTCATTTCACTCGCTCCTGGCCTGTAGAGTTTTTGCTGAGAAATCCACTGCTTGACTAATGGGGGTTCCTTTGTAGGTTATTTTTCTCCTCCTTGTCTGCCTTTAAGATTCTTTATCATTGATTTTTAACAGTTTCATTATGTGTGTTGGAGAAGGTCTTTTTGCATTGAAGTAATAGGCTATTCTATTAGCTTTATGGTATGTATGTCCAGGTTCTGGGAAGTTCTCAGCTTTTCTTTAAATAATTTCTTACCTCTCTCTTCTCTTTCTGGTACACCAATTAATCTTGTCTTTCATATTGAATTCAATTAACTCTCATAAGATTTTTTTCACTCTTTTTAGATCTTAGTTCTCTTTCCTCTTCTAACTGAATTATTTCTATATTCTTATTCTCCAAGTCACTTTTTCTCTTTTCCATCTGGTCTGTCCTGTTACTGATGCTCTCTATTGCATTCTTCATCTATTTATTTAATTCTTCAGCTCCAGACTTTGGTTCTTTTTCATAATTTAAATCTCTTTGTTAAAGAATTCCTTCCATAACTGAACTACTTTGCTGTACATCTGAAACTAACACAACATTGTAGATCAACTATACCCCAATATAGAATAAAAATTAATTTTACAAAAACCTCCTTCTGTTCATTTTATTCCCTAGTTCATTGAATTATCTCATTCTTGTAGCTCAGTGAATTTCTTCATCAAAGCTATTTTGAATTCTTTAACAGTTAGATTGCAATCTACCGTGCCTTGTGTTCAGTTGGTGATTTTTCTTTTTGTTACACCATACTTTGATTATTCATGTTTGTAGGTACGAACTGCCTTCACATTTGAAGCAGCAGTCACCTTAACAAAGGTTTTATGTCCTCTTTGGTTCTTACAGTTCAACAGGCTGGCTATTGGAATCCTTTCTTTTGTATTTCAGACTGTGGTTCTAAAGCTCAAGTTTGTGGCTTTCTCCCTTGCTCACCGAGCTTGACCTGTTATCTGGGCATCCTCTGTGTCTACTGGAGCTAGCTCTTGGGATGCATTCAGGAGTGTGCACAAGGAATTGGCAGTAGAGTGGGGTGGAGATGAGTCTGGCACTTGAGGCAATGGTGGTGCCCACAGCCTGGTGGGAGGATCCTTGAGTGGAATACTCCCAGAGGTTTGTTGGTGGACTTTCTGTTAAAGTCCTGAAGCAGACACCAGGAAATGCTCCTTTAATGCCCTTTGATATCCTTACCTTTCTCTTTCCTCTCCAGTCATGGATGTCTGTTCTCAGAAAACTTGGTGCTGCTGGACAGAGATGGGTTTCTTGAAGCACTCTGCTCAACTGTGGTAGTCAGGCATTCATTCACCACTTTTGCTCTCCACCTACCTTCTCCATGGGCGAGGTCCCCACTTTCCACTTCCTCTACCTTAGAGGTTGCCACTGCTGCCACCAAAAGCCCAGCCCCTTGCAGTGCACTCTTGGGGAAGGCAGCTGCCTGTGTGAGTTCTTCCCTCTTCTCTGCATCCAAACTCATCTCTGTGTCTATGCTGTTCTGATGGTGTGCTGTAGTCTCCCAAGGCAGGCTGGACTTCCACCAATTCTCTCTCACCTGTGAATATCTGCCCAGTTTTGCACTCTCCAGGCTTTTTTCCCCCATCACGGCAAGTGGTGGTGGGTAGGGCAGGCTCACCAAACCCCATGGATCCACAGCCGTTACTACGGGCCTGTTATTTTTGCACAGGTGGGCTGGTGTGTCCCTTGGTGTAATGTGCAGAGGCACTTCTGTTCTATTATGGAAGTCTAGTTAGTTGTTATTATAAAAGGAGAGAGAAAAGAAGAATGACTAAGACTGCCATGATTCTGACATCACTTCAGTGATCTCTGAGACCAGGTGAAAACTAAGTTTAAATGATGACCAAAAAAAAAAAAATCTGTCTTTACAAGTTGTTATCCATTAAAATAATTGGTAAAGAAAATACAAAGAATTCCTGTCAAAGTTTTTTCACCTTAAAGGATTAGCAAGAGAAATAAAAACTAAACCAAAACAAAATGAAAGTTAATAGCACAGACTCGAGTCAGAAAGCCTGGAGTTCTAGATTTGGCTTTGCCACTCACTGGCAGTACGTTACTTAAATAAACATACCTAATGTGTTGGAAATTTCTTCTTTAGCAGCAGCCAGTGGCATGTTATCTATTTGCTAATAACTGTTGAGAAAAGGTTGACATCTTCCTAACTGGCACAGAAGTACAATACAGAGTCAGAAGTTTATTCCACAAATTTTATAAAAACTCAGGATAATTTAAAGGTTTTGGTTAAGTCCATTTACAATTCCAAGGAAACCTAGAATGAGAATATGAACAAGCTCAGAAAAATGATCACAGGGTTGATAAAGGAAATGCCTGCTATTCCCAGGCAGTCCAACATGCTCAGAAGGAAAATATTCTGATTTAGAATTTTAGGCTCAGCTTGGTCAAAGACCTCTTTTTTAACTTTCTAAATAATGACTCTTTCCCTGTTTTTTGACTGCCCTAAAATGTGAAAACAAAAAAGCACCTTTATGTTTTGGCTTACTCTCACGTGCTCTGATATACCTGTATCATCCCATCTCCCACGCCCAGGCTGAAGGTAGCCCGAGCATCTGAGATTTTACGGAACTTTACTTTTTCGTAGTTCATAGGCAGTTTACAGAGAACCTGAGAGCATGAACTGTAGGTCTGGATTCTAATCCTAGCTTCACTACAACTTACTATGTGACTCTGGGCAAGTCACAAAACTTCTTGAAGCTTTAGTTTCCTCATCTGTAGAATGAGAATATGATTGAATCAAACTTATAGGATGGTAATAGGAATTAGATATAGTGCATGTAAAGAGTTCACCTGGTAAGTGAACATGTAGCACATGCTCAATATTCAAAAGCAAGCTTTTCAATGTTTAAAGAAGTTCTGATTTTCAAACAGTGACCCACCCATCTTAAGAATCCCTGCTCTACAGAGGTGCCCATAACCGCCATCTCTTAGTGCACATGATCTCCATTCCTCAGACACTTATTTCACGATTTTTGTTGCTGCCCATAATTATGGTACCACCAAATTATCATTGTATCATAACTGGTATTGTAAATAATCACCAACATTTGCAAATGATTACTTACAAAAAATGAGATTTAACAAGTTTAAAAATTGAAAGGATGTTTTTAGTATACAATTTAGCATCTGAGTCATTTTTTTACATCACTAACTTTTTATGCTATTACAAGAAAATGGTCAAAATGTCTTCAGGAGTTTGGGAAATATTAACTTTTTGGATGTCAGTCTGGCATGTTTACTTAGCAATTTGAAAATCAAAATATTCCAAGTACCACATTTTACTTGGGGCTGGGGGTACACAGAAACAGAACCCCATCACCAATCACAAATCATCTGCTCGTGTTTACCTTATCAACTTATTATTTTGTGGATCTAAAAGAGATTCTTGATTTCCAATGTAAAGAGCTTTTTCTCTACAGAGGGAATGTTAGTTTAGGCTAATGAATAACCTGTTTCACGTTTTCTGGGGAATATGTCAGTAATGTCAGTAAATAAACTGCATGTTTTTCTGCCTTTGCAGATAAGACAATTCCCCCACACACAAACTTGCAATTGTGGACAGATAAAAAGGTAAATAAGGTAACATGTAAAATTTGAAATAGTTATCTTCTTATTCTGCCACGTTTACACATAGTACTTGCAACCAGGTGGCTGAGAAGATACAGCAACATCCAAGATGTATCAAAGTAACTAAAAAACCCTTCAATTTAACTAGATTGTCTAATTGAAGATATGTTATATTCACAGAAGAGAGTCAATGTGAAGCCTAGAAAAAGGGAGGCCAGAACTCATCAGTGTAGCACTGGTCTCCAGCAAAGCTGCACGCATCAGACCATCACGGCTGGTCAGAGGTGGCCAGCTCTACCCACTTTGCTTCCAACTTGAACCAAAGTTCTGATTTTGTTTCCATGAGAACTGGTCTTACAGGGAGAATGCACTTATTAAGCACAACTATCCAGGTCCTCCTCTTCAGTCATTTACTCACTGCAAATGAATAGGGACCATGGTTTTACGTCATGAGTAAGAAAATTTCAAAGTACTCTCCAAAACGTCACTCATTCACTTGTGATCCATTAGTCTGACAGGACAGAAGTAAGTATAATCAAAGGTAGCATTCTGTAAAGTCACATTACGTTAGCTTGTTTTATCCATGCAAGTCTTACTGTACATGAATTGGAGAAAAGGAGATTCTAGGCTAAAAAAGCAGTTTCCAAATAGCCATTATATATCTACTACCCACAGAAAAACGTAATCAATTTAGTTTATCTCAGACCTTCCAACAGAAGCAGCCGTACATATGCCTTACGTATGGTATAGTGTCAGCTGCCTTCTTCTGCTTCACCTCAAATCCTGCATGAAGTTAGGCGGTTTAAAATAACTTCTGTCGATGATGAGCCATACATTTATCAGACAGTAGTCCTCATTAATTGTGGAGATTGCTTTGTGAAGTCTTGCTAACACTAGAATTAGTTAATATTGAATCACTGCTCCTAGGGGAAATAACAGGGTTAGATACCAGTGAGCCTGTCACACTTTCATCAACTGATACATAGCTTTATGTGTCATTTAAAACACACACACACACACACACACACACACACACACACACACAGAATGACCTTGAAAAGGATACTTGTTTATGAGAGCTGAAACAAGAAGGCACACTTTTTTGACCTCAGCTGGGAACATGTGCATTTCAGGTGACTCAAAATTTGATGCTCTGTGCATGTCTGCAAATGACTGAAATCTATTGTTTGCACAAGTAGACTTTTGGGGTTACAAGTAACTTTTAGTGAATTTGCAAATACAAAATCATCAAATAATGAAGACTTTTTTTTGATGTCAATTCCTGCAAGTAGATCATAGACAACTACTTGAGTTTTGCGGCCTCCTCTAAGAAAATAGACATTTCAAAAATAGAAATGAGTTATCTTCCTATCACACAAGAAATACCGAATTCCAGCTATCCAATGTATAAAGCAAACTACTGTCTGTGGAAACCCTATTTGTAACTCTAGATTTGGAATGGTTTCCAACTGTGAGAACTTTAGGCATCTTAGAAGTTGCTCCTTTAAAACCTACAGGCTTGAACCATTTTGTAGTCAAATTTTGAGAAACATAGTATATATTCCTCTGCCTTCCTAAAACACTGAGGAACGCGTTCATGATGACTCCAAGATTGTTTTCATCTCAGCAAACTGTCAGAATAGGACAATGGCTAGGCAAAATACAAAATCATCACTGTAATGCCTACTAGGTGCACTGATTTAAGCCATGGGATAGGAGGTGGGGTTTGGGTATATCCAGTTCCAAATGAAGCCAAGGTGAAAAGCATTCCAGGTACAGAAGCATCATAATGCTTCAACATGCAGGGAGGGCTGCCACTGTCACAGCCAAGGTTTTATTTGGATTTATTTATTTGCTCCCAAAGGTGAGAGAGCTTAGAGTTGAGATCATTCTAGCATGGTGATGAGATAATCAGATATGCAACTTAGAAAGCTAACTCTGGCAGCAATATGTAGAGAATGGAATAGAGTTAAAACTAGGCCATTCTCTAAAGTGCATTGAAATGGCCAGGAATATCTGGTTTAATGCATATATCCTGGGCCCCATTCCTGATCTTCTACATCTGTTCTCTAGATGTAGAAGCCCTGTATCTTCATTATTCGCAAGTACTTTGGATGATAAGGTATTACACTGAGATAAGTCACAATCATCAAATTAAAGGACTTCTAAAAAGAAGGCTTAAAAAAATGAATCCTAAATTTTGTACACTTAATACGTCTAGTCTTCAGTGTAATTTTTCTGTTATCTATACCCTATCCAACGAATACAGTAGCTGTTACTGTTTTATACCACATAAATGAGAGTTTAAGCTAGTTATCTGCCAGCCTAGAACCTTAATGTAGTCAGTCATATACTGGCATCATCTCAAAAGACGTTTAGGTCATTTAACAAATAAAATATATGTCTCGATTCAAGAACTCACATGGAAATCTAAATTCATAAACTGCATTATAGACATTGTCTTATGCCTCTTTTACATAAAACTAAGAAACCTCTGAAGTACTTTCTCATGAAAGAGGTTCTTACACCAATGCCAGCTTATCACCTATTTACCCAAGCCAATTAATTACAAAGAGAAATAAAATAGCGTAACATCACTGTGCACTGTTTAAGGAATTTTTATTAAAGCAAGAATTTTATAATCCAAATTACGTTTCCTTGCTCAGTTATCAATTCTGTTATTTAAAACAGAAGTGACATTCTGAGATATGCCACAGTAAAGAATTACAAAATTAAAGAAAGGAATGCTTTAAATTTTTGTACTTTGCTGAAAATTCTTTTTCCCAGGGTCTATAAAACATTAATTTGTTTTTATATTTTACTATTTTTTTGTTTTTTTTTGTTGTTTTTAAATCAATAAGTAATCTAGGACTAGCATTATGTTGCTAGACCTGGCATTTGCTCGGTACATAAGGTTCAAAGTTTCCTTTCCTTTTTTTATTTATTTTATATTTTGCAATGTTTTTTTTCCATAATATTTAAGTTTTTCGATGTTTAGGTATTTTTCTTCGGTGAAGCACGAGTTTCTTTTCATGGTCCCTGATCATCTGTAAATGTGGGGGGAAAAAAGGTTATAATCATCAAATTTACGAGACAGAATTTAATGATTCCAACCACTAAAAAGAAAAGATCTTTACCTAAGTGACAGAGGTGCTAACTATAGCTATAATGGCAGTCATATTACAATATATAAATGTATCCAATTAACGTTACACACCTTAAATTTACACACTGTTATATGTCAAATATTTTAACAAAACAAAAATAACAGGACCAATACTGACACTTATGTAAAGCCCTTGGCCAAATTCAGCCTGTTTACAGGCTGCTTCTGTAAAGCTCCACTGGACACAGCCATACCCACTGGTTTACATGTTGTCTGTGGCTGTTCTCACACTAACGGTGGAGCAGAGTAGCTTCAACACGCACCATGGCCCCCAAAGCCCCAACTATTTCCTATTTTACAAAAAAGCTTTGCCCATCCCTGGCTCTGGCTACACAGCTACATCAGCCCATTTCCTGGGGCTAACGAAAGGCAACAGCAGAGGCCAAAAGGCAACCGTCATCGCTGCCACCCAAGAAAATGTATTAAGCTATGAAAAGACCTCCAAGAACAGCTATACAGGGCCAATCCCTATTACAGCCATTTAATACAAATTACTATACAAAATGCTTGAAAGGGCTCTGATCTTAAAAATTCAAGTCAATACCAGGGTAACAGGTAAAGTTTCCTTTAATTCCTCTGTATCTCTACTTCTCTTCGAAAAATTTGCAATGCATTTGAATTAATGGTAAAATGAGTTTTTGCTATGTTTCAAAATATGGTCAAACTGTTAAAATAAGAAACAAACATAGGGGGCAGGCTCACTTTAAACAGTTGGAACCCCAGTGGCACTGTTAACTGCTTTCTGGGCAGCCTCTTTTGCTTGGTGGGCTTGTAGTACAGCTACAGCTTCATCAACCTGAAAAAAAGAGAAGCTGGTTCTGAAAAATAATAATTAGACGATAATTTCATATGGACAACACACAAATGTCCAACAAAGGCAAATTCCTTTCCTCAGGTGAAAGTGGAAACAACTGTTATCGAAAAACATTCCAACTATATCCGTATCTTTTGGGTTCCATTCCACCACTGTTCTAGAATTATGAACCTCTTGCACTTCTTAACTCTCTCCCCACCAAAAATCCCCCAAAGTTGAGAAATATCAGCAAACATCCCTTTAAGATGCAGCACAGTTAAGACAGCATGAACGCTGGAGTTACAGAGACTGGATTTGAAACCAAGCTCTGCCATTCCCTAGCTGCTTTGTGAGCACTGGGCAAATTACTTAACCTCTCTATGCTTCAGTTTCCCCGTGTATAAAATGGTGATAACAGCACCATAGGTTATTATTAGGATTTTCAATTAATATTTATAAAACTCTTAGAACTGTGCATGACTTGTATAAAGCACTTATAAATGTCCTAGAAAAATTAAGTTCCTACAAAACATCCTGGAATATGTACTATAAGAAGCTACTAGATAAATGATAAAATTTAAATTACTTTAGAACGGAGAGACTCTGGAGACTCAAGCATATGAAGAAGTTCTGAATTATCAATCTCCAACAACATGCCAGTGATTTTACCAGCAAGAGTAGGGTGCATGGCTTGAATTAGAGGAAAGAGCCGTTCACCTAGGAACAAAAACATTCAAACAAACACTCCAATCAAAAAAACAAAAAATTTTTAAGGCATCTACCATATTAAAACTGGGGTTTAAGAATCTTTTGTATACAGCAAATAAATGCTAACCTATAACCCACCACTTCAGTATCTTTCATGAGAAGATTGCTATAAAACAGATTAAGATCTACCACAAGGCAATTACTTCTTGGCAGCTGTCAGTTTGCCAAAAACAAAAGAGGAACTGAAGCTATGTTTACTATTAAAATGTTAAATCTGTACTCAGGCAAAATCAAAGTGGTTACTCATTTGGTTCAAATTCCTTCTTCCAAAAATGTGGCGGGGTACATGGCAAGCAATGCCCTATTACGCTGTCCACCAAAGGCGACATTTTAATAGCTTTTCCAGGCAGACAAACTGTGCCATCATAACCATTCATGCCAATGCACATCCTGCCACCCTGGCTGTCATTTTTAGGTACAGAGGAGGTCTAAATGTCTTCCTATTCTCTAGTGTCTCTGTAACTGACTAGGTGGGACAAAGGTACTTACCCAACATTTGCTTCTGTTCTTGAGGAGGGGCAGATGCCAACATGGAAGCAGTCAAAGGTTCCTGACCTTGTACATGAACAGCAGGCTAGAAAGAAAACGGGAGAATTCCTAAGTTTAAAAAGTACAGAAGTAATGGCAAGTACAAATACAGCCATCATTGGAAATTAACTGGATAAAGACTGTAATCTAAACATAAATAGAAGCTGAGTGATTCGGAAACACAGCCTAAGGTAGCTATACTAACACCTAAGTGCTCAAGTAATGTAAGCACAGGGGATGTTGAATTTTCTTTTTTATCTGGAGTAGTCTTTGGAATCATACTTCTATGATCAACAACGATTTTGGTCCTAGGGTCAAAAAGAAAAAGGTAAGCCAAATCTCACAAACTAAACTTTACTTCACCCTTTCTTACAACTATGCCAGACAAAACTCTCACATAAGTAATTCAGGATGAGGGACTGCTGAATGCTTATCTAGTTCCTAGAGTATAGCACACAGAAGACATTTTTACATACTATCAATTACATACTATCAATTAGTGGCACCTCAACAAGATATTCTACATAGCTTAAGCTCTCATATATCATACAGTTGTCTTCAATGTCTTTGACTGAGATCAAGGACTGTCATCTTTATAAAGAAATCATTAAATCCACACCTGCTGCATGGTAACTTGGGGCTGTGCGTTAAGATGTTGTTGAGGATTGCGAACTCCCGCAGCGTATTTATACTGTGGAACGGTGCGAACAGCAGGAGTAGCTGCAGCTGCAGCAGCTGCAGGACGTGGACCCATTGTCTGTGTTGATGTGTTAGCTAAAAAAATAAAAAGATTTTCGTATTTATCTTGCTATTTAAAATTGGAGACCAACTTTTACAGGAAGGGTTAAGACTCACCAACACGCTGTGTCGACATGACTCGTGGAACCTGTGAAGAAGCTGGTCTCATAGTACTAAATGGTGGTCTAGGAGCGGCTGGGCGGATAGCACCGGGCATATTTTGGAATGCTATGTTTAAAGATACGAACACACATTAAATGGGAGAAACTCACCAAGTGTTCATGCCGCTTTTTCAGAGCTGAGGTTTGCACAAAAGGCTATAGATGACCAAACATAAACAAACCATTTTTAAAAGCTTAGGCTCCTACATGCCATTTCTCCAGACTTAATCATATCAGAGCATCAGTAAATAAAAAGTTTTCATTCATACAAGGACAAGTACTTATTAATATCTAAATATGATACATGAACCTGATTCTAAGCGTTCCTGCAATACAGCACTATTCCACAGGATAAGGCTGAAAATGCCTGGACCCTGGTCCTCATACATGGAACAAGATCTTTTAAAACTACTGCCTCACCAAATATGAAATTGAGTTGGATGCATTCCCAAACTTGTCATAAAGGAAAATCAAAACGGCATAGATATTGCTGTCTTAAGGAATGGTGAAACATTTTACAATGTTTTTTTAAAAACAAAATGCTAGGATCCCCAAAATGAACACCCATAAAAATAAACTATAAAAAGCAAGAGCTATACCATTGGGATATAACAGCTAATTCACCTCATTTATGTTTTTAGTTCAAATACTTTGCAACCTTAAAAAAAAAAAAAAAAGCTTACGATGAGGTCTGGCACCCTGAGCAGTCCAGCGAGGACTTGGTCTTAGTTGAGCAATTTGGCTAGGAGGATAGTATGCAGCACGGTTCTGAGTCTGCAGAAAGCAAGCAAATGTATCAGCTAAAGAAAAAAGCAAATAATGCAACTAGTTATGCACTCAAAACATTTAGCAGGTCCTCACACTCTAAGCATTTTTCAAATCCAATCATAATTAACATCTCTTCATCTTAGGGCTTTATTTATTTTTTAGTGGGGCACAAAACATTAAAGATGACTGAAGAGGAAAACCTTCATGAGGTTTTTGTTCTCTTCTAAAACCTACCTGTGGGATAGCTGCCATGAAGTAACCTGAAGGAGGTGCTGGCTGGTAGGGGTTGATTACAGGGTTGGGCACAGCTCTTACACTTGCCATTCTCTGCATATACTGGTTAGTGAGGTGAGCCTGGCGCTCTTCTTTGCGCTGAGCTAAAGCTACATACAATGGCTTGGTGGCCACAATTCTACCATTCATTTCCGTAACTGCTTTAGTGGCTTCTTCTGGGGAGGAGAAACACACAAATCCAAACCCTTTGCTGCGACCACCCTCCATCATAACCTATTAAAAGAAAATGGAAGAAAACACATGATTAATGCAATGGTAGATGAGGCACGAAAAGCAGAGTATGAACTATAGCCACCAACTCACATTTAACTGACCCCTGTCAATGCTTTCATCACTTTTTCCCACAATTTTTCCCTTGATATCCAAATATTAAGGGTAAACTACATGCATGCATTATCCCAGCCAAGCAAAAGAAGTAAAGGGGTGGAGGTCCAATAGCAACTTTGTTAAAGTTCTAGATTTTCAATATTAAGGTTTAATTTCTAAATACAATCAAGGCCTACTAAATTTTAGCACCACTAAAAACATGCACTATTAAAATTTGACTATCGTAGCAATTCGGGCTGACAAGATGCTTTCATTACTCATTAGAGGGGAGGAAAAAGCAGTTGAATATCACAGTATCCACATTTTAAAATTAAACTTTCACATTCAAGACCATAGGGCCATAAATATTGGAGTATAAACAATATTCAGGAAGCTCACAATGACTCAAAATCTTTTAAACAAGCAACGAGGAGATGCAAAGAACTTCTCAGTAGCCATGCAACATACATAAGCGTGCTATACAGCTACATTAAACAGCATACTGGTGGCACAGAACAAACAAAACAGCAATCAAACAGAGACCGATGATCTTACATAAATGCAGAATCAAAACAACAAAACAACTGGGCTCAAGGATACAGAGAACAGACTGGTGGTTGCCAGAGAGGTATGGGGGTGAAGGTAGCTAAAAAGTACAAACTCCCACGTATAAAGCAAGTCATGGGGTCGTATTGTACAGCATGGGGACTACAGATAATACTGTATTATACATCTGAAAGTTGCTGAGAGTAGATCTTTACAGTTACCATTACAAGAAAAAAAATGTTTTGTAATGAATTTTAACTAGACTTATTGTGATCACTTTGCAGTATATACAAATATCAAACAATTATGTTATATACTTAAATATGTTTATGTCAATTATATCTCAAAAAAGAGTCCAGAAACATACCCATGCAATTATGGGAACTTCATATGTTAAAGCTTACATTTTAAAACAGTGGGGGAAAGACGGACTTTGGACTATCTAGTACGTGGTACAAAGGGATAATTCTGAATTAACTTACAGCTCTTATTCACATCACATTGAAAAACATCAAACTGCCAGATAAGATTCTGTATCTGAACATAAGATGCAAAAATACAGGGAAACCAAGATGACACAAGACCCCCAAAGTCCTAAGTGGAAGACTTAGAGAAAATACTTGCAACATAAAACAAAGCGCCGACATGAAATTTCCCCTAAATCAGTAAAGATAACCAACGCAGTATAAAAATATGCAAAGAATAGGCTAAACAAATAAACACATAAAAAGTACATCTCATTTAAAAAGATGCATACCACTTTCTACTAAATTGACAAGACTAGTAGTAATTTAATTTGTTCAGCCTTTTTGGGACAATTCAGTTGTATGAATTTTAAATACACACACCCACTAACCAGAAACTTCAATTCTTGAACTCCAGAAATACTGGTGTGTGTGCAAAAATATATGTATAAAGATGTTTATCAGAGTGCTGGGTCTAACAGTGGTAGCATGCAAAGCAAACCAAATGACCAATAATACAGGCACAGTAGAATAAGTTATGGTACATCTGTACCATGAATATTCAGCCCTTAGCAAAAAATGAGCAAATGCCTGAAATAAATATGTACCTAGATCTGTTAAGTAAAAAGACAAGTTGCAGAATAGGTATACTATGATCCTGTTTTATAAAAACTGTTTATATGTATACAAAATGTATACAAGCATGGAAAATTATCTGGAAAGGCCAACCAAACTCCTTTTGAAGACTGAAAATGAAAAATGGAGGGGTCACCTTTTTACACTTCTGTCTTGACCAATTTGTTTTTCAGCAAGCATTATCAAATTAACATAATGACCTCCTCTCCCAGAATTCCTGCGAAACCTTTTCACCTCCTTGCCAACAGCGATATGATCCACAAAGGACTTTTTGAAAAGGACTTAAAAAACACCCTCCTTTGTAAAACATGCATGCTTCTTCATACATTCAAAATAAACTGATGCACAATATTCAATTTAAATGATTTTCAGGGAACATACTGAGGATAAACAAACTCAGGAATAGATTCTATCATACTCCAGGTTCTTCTACAAAAGCACAGGCTGAATGAAACAGAAGACAACTACATCACCTGCATTTTTATGTGTATTCCTCTACTATGCTCCTTAACATTCTATCGTAGAAGTTGGTCAATGGGGTTGCAGAATAGAAAGATCAGCCAGGAGGTCACTCCAGAGCACTCAGTTTTAATTTTTCCTGTACTCTTTTGAGAATCTGTTTAAAGTTTTAGATACTCTTCCCACCCCTCAAGGTACATACATACAGAACTTTAAATACAGAAGGATTCTTGGGGCCATGGACACCAGAAAAAACACCTGAAGCAGAGGTTCTTATATCAAAATTCCAGAATTTAAACTAGAATCTTACTGTTGTATTTCTTAATTTCTGATTTCAAGTAAAAGCAAACATGATCTCTACCTTTACTGTTAGGGGGCTTTAAGTTTGACTCCCCAGAGTGAATTCTGTAAGCAAATATAGATTAGCTCAAATAGTAACAATTACAGTTCCCTAATAAATTGCTTTCTTTAACCAGTAAAATAACTAGTTTAACAGAGTACAGAACAGTGCATATCATGTGATGATCAATCACTATGGTCATCAAATGCAGCCTTTCCAGCCACTTCAAATCTGAATATGTTGTTGTTGTTGTTTTTTTTCCCCGGTACGCGGGCCTCTCACTGTTGTGGCCTCTCCCGTTGCGGAGCACAGGCTCCGGACACGCAGGCTCAGCGGCCGTGGCTCACAGGCCCAGCCGCTTCGCGGTATGTGGGATCTTCCCAGACCGGGGCACGAACCCGTGTCCCCTCCATCGGCAGGCGGACTCTCAACCACTGCGCCACCAGGGAAGCCCTGAATATAAGTTTTTGAAGTAATGAAGCAAAGATATGATTTTCTGAAAAATGAAAGGCTGAATTTTTAGAGAAAAGCAAAAACTATTTGACCATTCATTTATAAAGAAAAACACTCCATATGAAATATAAAATTTATATACATATATCCATGGGCATGGATTTTTCGTAAATCTTAAAAAAAAAAAGTGCATCGGGCTTCCCTGGTAGCGCAGTGGTTGAGAGTCCACCTGCCGATGCAGGGGACACGGGTTTGTGCCCTGGTCCGGGAAGATCCCACATGCCGCAGAGCAGCTGGGCCCATGAGCCATGGCCGCTGAGCCTGCGCGTCCGGAGCCTGTGCTCCACAACGGGAGAGGCCACAACAGTGAGAGGCCCGCGTATCGCAAAAAAAAAAGAAAAGTGCATCATATGCTTTACCTTTGCACTAGTGATTGTACCGAACGGAGAAAACTCTTTCCGGAGACGTTCATCATCAATACCATCATCGAGATTTTTCACATAAAGGTTTACACCCTAAAATAAAAATAAAATAAAAAAAAATTTAGAAAAAGAAAACCGTAGTGGTACTTAAGCATACTTCCTATTATCTTATCCCATGTTTCCTCTCCTTTTCCCCTCTCAAACCCTCCAGTTACCTGTCAGTAACTGAAATGAACATAAAATAGGTTTCCTCATCCCTGTCTTATTTTTGCTCATTCAGTTAAATAATGAACCTGGTATCTGGTGATCCTATCTTGCTTCATCTGTTCAAATTTGCGCTTAAGTTCCGTCTGTCTTTCCACTTTTTTCTGGGCTCGACCAACGTAAATTTGTTTTCCATTGAGCTCCTTTCCGTTCATCTCATCCACAGCCTTACAAAGACCACAAAATTTTAATTACTAACTTGCAATATATAAATTCATTTTTTAACAATAAAGAAAATTTGTTAGATTATAAAAGCTAAAGATGTACCCACCATAAAAACTAAACTGTGAGGTTTTAAGACAACAGAGGTTTTCAATTTATACCCTCAAAATATATAAAATGCAAGTAATTCAAAACAATATATGTGGAGATGAACATGTAGACTAGCCGTTGGTACGCATGTGTATTTCAATGCAAGAACAACTCAACTTTATACCCCCACATCTTACTATAAAATACAGAAAAACCCACACTGCCTTTGGTTAGTATATTTTAAGTCTTACTTTCTGTGCATCTTCATGCCTTTCAAAGCTTACAAATCCAAAACCTTTGGATTTTCCACTCTCATCAGTCATTACTTTCACACTTAAGGCAGGTCCTAAAAAAAATTTTTTTAATGATTCAAAGATATTCCATACAACATTTAGTTTATACATTTCAAGTTTCAATACACAAACAAAGCCATGAAAAAAAATATAAAAATGGGGATTAAAAAAACTCCAAGCCTCCAGAAATTTATTCCTCCTATAACCACCCTCTTCTCTCCCACCATGGGCACTAAATATTCTCTTTATTTCTACTAAGAAGCTAAGTTAATACTCTATTCCCTGAAACACTCCTCCTTCCATTTAAGGAGATACGTTTTAGACAAATGTAAATGATGATTAAGTTTTATTCTTAGCATTAGTACAAAACAGATGCATTATTTTAAAACAATTTGTTTTTCTTTTAAGAATTTTT
Source organism: Orcinus orca (assembly GCF_937001465.1). Classification (NCBI taxonomy): domain Eukaryota; kingdom Metazoa; phylum Chordata; class Mammalia; order Artiodactyla; family Delphinidae; genus Orcinus; species Orcinus orca. The sequence goes on from NC_064575.1 coordinate 51,990,573, forward strand.
AAGCCTTGGCCCACTTGATTTTCAACAAGGAGTAGAGGAAACACGGGGTTTGACCTTTGACATAGCAGAAGCACCTGGAGGAGGTGGCATGTTTCTGAAGACACATATTCCCCCACCACTCCCTCAAATAAAACAGACTTAACAGAAGTGCTAAGTATTATCTCAGGTAGGTGGGGAAAAAAGATTACAAATCACATCTGATTACAGGCAATCTGTAAGATGTATGGGCACACATCAACTGTTTAGAGGGTTCAATGTGGCATGCCAGCTTGGCAATAGTAAAGTATTAGATGTCCTCATTCTTTATGATTTGAGATGCTTTTAAAAAGGGACACCTATTTAAGTTAAACAAAAAGGAAAGCAAAGGTAAGGGGCAAGTAAATCACCTTCAAGGGTACAATTTAAAGTTCATTTTCTGATCAGCTACACAACTATCTAAAGTGAGACCGGTTACACACTTCATGGGAAAATCTGGATCTTTGTCTTTAAAAGTCATTATTTTAAATTGCTCAAACATGATGCTGAGACTGGCCAAATATCCCACAGCCGGCCAGCTTTCCTGTCCCATAATTAAAGACTACACTCCAACCTAAGTTGGCTGTGTCTCATGCAATGCCTCTGATGAGATGGGATCTGTTAGTACATAAATCCAGCACAATTTCTTAACATAGCAAAAACTTTTAAGATCTGTTCCAATTACACAGTCACATCTTACGGTGCTAATACAATGCTATTAACCTTTAAACTGGATAGAATTCTATTTATATGCTAGTATAATGGACTATCAGTAGCTTAACCCAAGTAACTACAATATTTTAAAACATGTGAAGTCCCATTTACTTTTTTAGTATAAAATATTAGCCAAAACTAACACTGAACAATTACTCAGAACTGAGTATAAAAATTTAATTCAGACACATTACCAAACTTGCCAAAGAGATCCTTAAGGCGCTCATCATCCATGTCTTCTCCAAAATTCTTGATGTAAACATTGGTGAACTCTTTTGCCCTAGCTCCGAGTTCTGCTTCTCGTTCCTTACGAGACTTAAATCGTCCAACAAATCTAATAAAATAGATAAGAACTATAAAATTAGGTTGTATTTTATGAAGTTCAGGTTAATTAAGCCTGACGGTTGACTCTGTAATAGTTACTGATAATTTCAGAATCTCTAATAAAAAGCAAACTATAAAACAGAAATAGGGCCTTAAGTGAAACGTGAGAACAAACCTCTTAACTATAATCACGAAAAAGAACATTTTTCTTAATACACACTCCTCTCCCTTCCTTCTAGCTAACCTAGGATTAAGAAGATTACGTCCAGCAATACAAACTAGTGGAGTATGCCTGCACCACGCCAGTGAAAAAACAGAAAAGCTTTTATCGTTGCTGTTTCAACATGGCTCTTGCACTTCGTTTGCAATCTCCTAAAATATAAATTTAAGCTACCGAATTCTGTACTCTAACATACAACAGCCTGGAACAAATTTCTTTGCAGCATTGTCAACAAAATGTGTTTTAAAAATTGAGGTTTTCCCTAAAAGTAGTACATGTGTCATTAAACAATATAATATACATCACAAAACCATCACCCAGGGGCTTCCCTGGTGGCGCAGTGGTTGAGAGTCTGCCTGCCAATGCAGGGGACACAGGTTCGAGCCCTGGTCTGGGAGGATCCCACATCCCGCGGAGCAACTAGGCCCGTGAGCCACAACTACTGAGCCTGCGCTTCTGGAGGTTATGCTCCGCAACAAGAGAGGCCGTGATACTGAGAGGCCCGCGCACCACGATGAAGAGTGGCCCCCGCTTGCCACACCTAGAGAAAGCCTTCCCACAGAAACAAAGACCCAACACAGCAAAAATAAATTAATTAATAAACTCCTACCCCCAACATCTTCTTAAAAAAAAAAAAACCATCGCCCATAATCCCACCCAAATCATGACTGACTTTTCGTAGGCCTTTTTGTTCTCTGTGCTTAAGAACGTTAGTCCAGCACAATTCCTTTCCATAGGAGACACCTACATTTTATTCCCTTAGCCGCACCCCACACCTCCCCCCACCCATATGGTGCTGCTTCTCCATGCAATTAGTTTTATAAATGTTCTCAGTGGGAACATGATATTCCATTGTGGACAACAAAACTTTCTTTTGTAAATAATGCCGCAACGTTATGAAACTTTGTTATTTGTTCTTAGGATAGAGTTGCAGAAATCATGGCAGCTCGAAAGGTATATAAATGATCTTAAGTTTATACCTACAAACTGCTTTCCAAAAAGGGTTATATCATTTTATACTCAAAAAACAGCAATAAATCAAGTTCTTTGTTTAATCGACCTCCACCAGGGGTAGCCATTCTTTTTTTTCCCCTAAAGCACTGCTGACAGGCAAAAGATAGCTTCATCTCTGAATACTAATGATGCTGAACATTTTTCCCATTTAAAGATGTATTATTCTTAAGAATTAGCCTTTGTAAACATTGTTCCCATTGAGGAGTTGCTGGTTTTCTTAGACTTGTATGGGGTTCTTTACATACTACAAAGTCTTTCCTTAATCATGTAATTGATGGAACTCAAACAGGTAACACCATGTGCATGACTCCTCCATGTACGGACTGACCATCCCACTTGATGCAGATTTATGAGAACCACACCTTAAGAGTGATGCAGTTGACCTGTAAGAACCAAACCCAATTTGCGTGCCATCACTGCAGTTTACATGAGCTCACAGCTCACTTACAATGTGACCTCACAGCTGAATTTACCTAATTAAGCAAAATCCACTGGCATTGAAGATAAAATTGAGATTTGTAATGTCTTTAGGCTCACAAAATCTGTATTTTTACAACTTGTAGCAGAAAGTCTTATAGAGGTTTTATCAGTGTCATTATTTTAAAAGTTTGCAACTTTTAAGAACAAGTTTATTTCAGAAAAGATTAATCATGAAGACTTCTGGTTTAATTACGATTTATCTTTACATGGGGAAGGGAGTCAAAAGGTGTTGAAACAACGATTATGACAATCTTTAAACTCCATCAATAAACTGTGGGAGTAAAGCCAAGCAGAGAGTCACCCTGGGCTCTGAATTTAGACCACTGGGTTTGTATCGCAGTTTATGTCATACCAGCATGTAAATACAGGCAAGTTATTTTAGCTTCAGCTTTGAACGTAAAAGGGGCTAATTACTACCTTGGGAATTATGCTTAAGTTTCTGCCTGGATTTCTAGTTTTTCAACTAATATGCACTTATTTTTGAAAAAGCTTTATATTCCAGCATACCTATCTTCTGCTGTTTCTTTTCTGTTTGAATGCTGACCAGCTGTATTAATTCACTGTTACTTGTATGTTACACTGAATGTGGAAAAAAGACAATTATAAAATCTACCAAGATGTGGTTTATTAATCTTCACTTTAGCTGTATCTCTTCTAAGAGCACAAATAGATTACTTGTAAAATGCATGAATTGAACTATTAAAAGCATTTGAAGAATGATTAACTAAACATGTACACTTACACTTTGCGATCATTTAGAAGCATCCCATTCATTTTTTCAATAGCTCTTTCAGCTGCTTCTTGTGTCTCAAAATGCACAAATCCATAACCCTTGGAACCATTTTCATCACAAACCACCTAGGGAAAAATATGTAATAATTTTTCATTACTTGCTATTGATTTAGCATTTTTCCAGTACTCAGAGATAACATGTCAGCTACGTAACCTGGGCATTTGGGAAATAAAGATATCCATTAACAGAGAGCATGGTTGCTATCTTAAGGAATAAACTACAAGTAACTAAAACACTGTAAGTATGTTTACCTGTCATATTTTTACTTACCTTACATGAAAGGATGTTACCAAAAGCAGAAAATGTATCATACAGTGCTTTATTATCAATGGATTTGTCCAAATTTTTAATGAATATGTTGCCCACTCCACTTTTGCGAAGTGATGGATCACGCTGAGACCACATAATGCGTACTGGCTTGCCCTTTATAACATCAAAATTCATGGTGTCCAAAGCACGCTCCGCTGCAGGAAGGACATTTTCAAAATAAATATTATTTCAAAACTTTTATAGCCCACTTAAAATTATATAAACTATTGTGGAGGGAACAGTAGAGCACATGGTCCCTCTACCTCTTTAAACTTCAAGATGGCTGGATCTTACCTCATACCAGTCTAGATTTAAACTGTACGAGGCAAAAAGAGAAGACAAATATCAAAAAACCCCAAATTTCCCACGTTAATTTGTTAATGGATGACGTATCGTTAAGAACTAACTTATTTCTGCAACAACCTCTTCCTTTAATTGCCATGAAATTTAAAAGCACCTTTTTGTTCCTAGTCAACTGTAAAACCGAGATTCCCCTTCACAATCTGCTTAAAAGCAATATAAAGGACAGTAAGCAATTGTAGATTATCCACAAGCAGAACAGTTTATGGATTTTAAAGCATTTTAACTTCTCTATTACTTGTCAAAATTGTTTCTTGCTTATCACTGTCAGTACTGTACAAAAATTAGTCCATTTTCTAAAAAAATTCCTGACTTATTGGGGGGATTTCAGTGATTCATGGCACAATTCCTATGGCCATGTTTTAAAAAAAAGGCTTTATCCATTCAGAAAGACTTGAATCAGGCTTTCAAAACTAAAGTGAAGTTGGACGTCCTTAGCTATGTAACACAAAACTTTTGAAATACCAGGTCTATGATAGTCACAATTCACTTTTAATGCTTTATTTACATATAAAACCAATTTTATCTTAGATCATTCATTTACTTAATAACTGATGATTAACCAATTATTTCTGAATAGTGCTAGAAAATTTCAAAATCTACCCTATGATTACATCTATGAAGGATCAAATTATGTGCACCCGTACCATTAAAGAAACACTTATACAGAAGTTTAGACTCTAAATGGAAAAATACATCCTTAAGTAGAAAAGACTAGTCCCTAAAGAGTGGGAACACACAGTCCATTTGAAGTCCTGAAACACCAATTTTCACAAATTCCATGCTAGTGTTAACTGTAAAATTAGTGAGAGGACAAATTTTCCAGCCACTTCTTTCTATAAATGAAAGTTTTAGTTTCTAGAAGATAGTGACAAACAACTGTCAGCTCATTTATCAATTGACCACGCCTACTCAGCTCCCCTGTTTTTTAGCTGACTTTGCTTGAGCTTCTTTTGAATGAGTCACCTCTTCCTGTTAAATTGGAAACTGGTCACTTTCAGAAGCTATTCTACAAATACATCAATGTAGCAATAAATAAGGGGGAGAAATAAACGGAAACCACTGAAAATATTTGGAAAAACAATAATTTGTATATATAGAAATGAAATAAATGGAAGATGGAAAAATGCTACCTTCTTTTGAGTAGTTACAATACTGGTCTACTGCAATAGATGGGTAATACACAGTGAGTGTTCTGTAACCACGGTAACCTGAAGTTCAACTTTCTAACCCCAAGAAATTTTAAAAATTGTTTTTTTCGGATTTAAAATTGTTAAATTTAGAAGTTTACATTTCATGCTCTCTAGAATTTGTCCAAGTTTTCTCTATCAACTCTTCAGTTTGTGATTACCTGCCCCAAAATTATCTTCCCTGATCTTTCATTCAGCGATAAATCTTGCCCAGAGTTGGGAAGAACCGTTATGGAGTGACATTTGGAGCTACTGCCTACAGAGCAAAAGGGCAGAAAACCTGCAGTGCAGTTTTACAACTTCGGGCTTGCTGTCACTCAATAGCCTGCCTACCCAAAAATCTCAGCAGTAACTTTACCTAGTGAAAAACTGATCACTAAATAACTCCAGATCTGTTAATGAAATAAAGTTTCAATTCCACCTTTAAGAACTTTCCTACAAAAATAAAAATAAATTCCTTATATTTTGTAACACTTGACATATATTCAAATAGCCAGGGGAAAAAGGGGCAAAAGTGGACCATAAAATCAAGTGAAAATGACTTCTGCAAGTCAATTGATCCAGATATAAAGAAAAATCCTGGCAAGTTATCAGGTCACATATCTGTTTGCCAAATTCTGGATTTTTTGCAAACTGTTTAACTTTTTAAAAATACAAGGTTAGCTGCATCTTTTTCCCCATAAATTTCAAGCTGACTCTAGTGCTCAATCATTCCCCATGATGTATGGATATTCTGGACTACTTTAAAAAAAAGGAAACCACCATTAGAATGCCACATAAGTATAATAGTCCAGTCCACACGACACTCACAAGTAACATTTTCCAGTCAAAATTGGTGACGTCATTTTTAAGTAAAATCCCTCAAAACCATAGAAACTATTTCAGAGGGAAAAAAATATTCCGAATAAATTACCAGTACTACGAAACTAACTCGATTAAAAAAATCACAACTACCTAAATAGCCTGAGAAAATGATGGCCTCCAAAAGGGTTCTCTTCCACATCCCCTCCCTCCTAACCTGCTGTTAAGAGTGAGAAATGTCTGAACTAGAGGAAAAACCCCAATGCACGTCTCATTGGTAGTTTATACTTCCAGAGCCATCAGTCACTGACAAGTTATTAAGAACGGAATCAGAAGCCTGATACCACCACCACACCACCATATTAACTTTATTCTAAGTCCCCGTGGCTCCCCCAGGCGATTGGGCCAGTAGCCGGAACAGGCCTCGGGCCTGTGAGGTTACAGGGTTCAACACGTGGTATTTTTCGAGCAACGAAATGCACTTCCTGGGGCGCCCTGGGGCGCCGGCAAGAGCCTCGGGTGGTGGGAGCGCCTTCACCTATTACCGGAAAAGGGGGCTCGGCGCTCAACACCCCAGAATCCCGCAGCTACTGGCGGGAGCGTCGTGTTAGAACCCATTCTCACCCACCCTCCCGGCGCGTCATCACCCTAAAGTTTGAGAGCGGCTGAGGCCGAGAAAATGGTCGCAAAGGAGGAAGTGGCCCGGCGTACGAGGGGCGTGCGGCTGCCGGCAGCGCGGGTCCCTGCGGGCACGGGGAACCGGGGTACTGGCGCCCAAGCCTCGCCCCGCTGGCCCCGGGGAGGGCTGGTGACATGCCCTCCTGCCCCCTCCCCCCGGGCCGCCGGCCTAACCAGCCCGCCGCCGCCGCCTGAGCCTCATGGCCGCCCGCCCGCCGTCGGGCCCGGCTCTCACCGTCTGCCGGCTGCTGGAAGTTCACATACGCGTAGCCCAAGGAGCGGCGGGTGATCATGTCCCTGCAGACCCGGATGGAGAGGATGGGCCCGGCCGGGCTGAACTTCTCATAGAGCATCGCCTCGGTCACGTCGGGGTGTAGGTCCCCCACGTAGAGCGAGGCCATAGGGTAGCTGGGGGCGCTGGGGTTCATCTCGGCACGGCTGCCCGCAGGGCCACAGGCCGCGACCTTTCCGTAAGAGAAGAGCGAGTGCTGGGGTCGCGGGCCGGAGCCGGGGGGAGGGGAGCGGGGGCAAGCGCAGAGGGACAAAAATCAACCGGAATCGAAAACTACTCAACAGCCGCAGAACGGAGTCGATCCGCTGCCGCTGGCTGCTGGCTGCTGGCTGCTGGCTGCCGGCTGCCGGCTGGGGAGCGAGGGTGGCGGTGTCGGGTCCGGGCAGCGGGAAGGCCTCGGTCTCTTGGTTCCTCCTTGGAGCTGCTGCGGGGCCGCGGGCGGGCGGGTCGGTCTCGGTTGCTTCACCGGGTTATTTTATAAAACAGGAAGAAAAAAAAATAAAAGTCTCCGGCGGGGGAGACGCGGATTTTTTGTAAATTTTTTTTTTGGTTTTTTAAAAGATTTTTTAAGATTTTTTTGGATTTTTTTAATAATAAATGTGTGTTCCGAGGCCGGAGCACACACTCCGCACTCTCAGCACTAACCGCCGGGGAGAAGGGGAAGCACCGCCTCCTGCACCCTCTACTTATACCCCGCGCCGCACTCACCCTGCCCCCGCGCGTCTGACGCCAGGGCCCTACGCGAGCGTCAGCGCCGGAGGAGGAGGAGAAAAGGAGGCGAGGGGGAGGAGGGAAAAGAAAACAGGAGGAGGAAAGAGCAAAGAGGAAGGGAGAGGTGGCGGCGGCGGCCGCTGCGGGGGTGGGGGTGGGGCTGGGGCGGGGCTTATGCGCACGCGCCGCGGCCGGGGGGCGGGGCCCACGCGGTGTAGGGCCCGTGGGGGAAGGGAGGGCCGGCTCGCAGGCTGGTCTCGGAGGAGTCGGGTGGGACGGCCCCTCCTCCCACACATCCCGCCCCACCTCCACCCGGGAGAAGCGTTAAACCGTCACCTAGGCGGTGGGCGACGCGCGGGGCTTTCGGGTTTCTCGTCTCTAACCACCCCCCACGTGCACGGCCACCCGGGCCTCCGCGCGGCAGCCAGGCCTGCTCCATTCGCACCCGCCCCTGAGGGACGCTGGGCACGAGTGGACCGGCATGATCCCTTCCAGGCCCAGTTTCCGAAACGTGGGTGAAAGGAGCCAGGACTGACTCCCCAGTTCTCCTACCGGACCGCACTACGAGTCCCAGCGGGCAGCGCCGCCACGCGCCTCGGCCGCAGAAGCGGTGCCTGCTGGGAGCTGGAGTTCCCAACGGCCGCGGCGCTCGCTGACCCCAACTGGCCGCGGATCCTGGCCGCCCGCTCGGGGACCCCTAACCGTCCTGGCGCTGGACCCTGGTCGCCGCCCCGCGCTGCTTCCAATAGAGGAAGGGGGGGAGGAGGGGCCCTCGTACTACCGGTCCTCTCGGTTCCGAGCCCTAGACTCTCCCCGGTCTCCCCACTGGGTGCTGTCGTTGGTCAAAGTGATTTTAATTGGGGGAAACTATCTTGGGGTCTTTGTCCGCTTCCCTTTTTAAAGTATCGTGATCGCTGTTCACTTAAAGTAATAGGTTGGAATCTGATTCGTGCTCTTTCTGCCAGAAATTTCTTTGAGGTAGAAAACAGGACTCCAGAAAAATAAATGTTTTTCTTTAAAGTATGAGTCTGTCAGAGACATACGTGGCACCACAGACCTGCAACCAGGCAAAATTAGAAATAGTCTAAACGCGGTATTAAAAATGTTTAAAACAATTTTGTGGTTAGTTGGGGTCTTTAATAGGAATGGTAGCTGTAATGAATCAATAGTAAAAATACCAGTTAATAGGAATGACATTAAGTCAGCATACAAATCCCACTTTAACGTAGTAATGTACGTTACAGTTTTTAAAGCACTTGCATAAACATCCTATCATTTGTTCCCTACAGCAATCTTGTGTGGGAGGTGGAGCAAGTAGTAATTATTTTACTGTTAAGGGAATGGTCTCAAGTTAAATGATTGCCCAATTCATTCTTTTACTCAATAAACTTTAATGCATGTCAAATATCTTGCCAGGTGTGGACTGGGTACTTTATTCTCATTTAATTCAAATTTAAACCTGCAGAATCCCACATAAGTGCTATTTGGTCCCTGTCTTGGTAGGAAGAGGATAATATTTTGGAAAACATGTTGCCTTATGTGCTTTATTAGGCAAAAAAGCAAGACTGAGGGCTGTGCATTAGGAAGACACACATATTACTAGATGACAAATCACCATTCAATCTATTAGAACTCTGTGGTTAAAATCAATCCATTCATATGTTTATTGAGTACCTACCAAGTGTATCTGTATGTAGGGAAAGTACATGACAGACACAAATTGCTGTCCTCAAGAGGCTGCTGATGAGCTCTCTGGTAATCATATAAGCATTACAGCGAGTACAATAAACATCCAATCCCAGTGTTTAATCTGGCTGTGACGATTTTCTATTAGATTCTAAATTTGTTTCCTTAAAAAGAAAAAGAGGATGGAAATTCCATTATTGGACTTTAAAAGAAAACCTGACTTCATTTTAGTGTTTTCATTAAATTGCTGAACAGAGACTATGAAAAAACAAAAAGGGATAAATAAAAGAAGAGGTGCACTCATTAAAAGAAATGTGAAAGGGGATCACCTCCAATAACTTGGAAATTACACCAAGAGCTAAAACTACCAAAAACCATACATAATTACTAAGATTATGTATACCTCTGGTAGAGAAAGATGAGGGTGCGGTTTCTAGTGAACCTCACTAAAACATCATTGTAAATAACAAAGTTGGGGAAAAGATGGTCTGCTTGGAGTCTAGAAAATTTTGTCAGAGAGCAGGAGTTTGGCAAGCACCCTCTAGGGTGGATTTGGGTACTCCAGCCACTAGAAAGACCTTACTTTCGGGTTTCACCAGAGGCTGGATTAAATCACTCTCAAAAGATTTCTCTTTATGATAATCCAGTTTGAACAAGCAACCTCCCAATTGATAAGTTCAGTTAATAGTTGAACCACCACGGCACCCTGACACAGGGAAGGATGCTCTAGATGGCAGACGAAAGTATTCTAGTCACTGAAAAGGTGTATCAGCTCTTTGTAGATTAATAAATACTGTGGGAAGCAAGTTGGTCAGGATTTCTATGCAGCTGCAGTTCTTGACATTCAGTGGGTGTCACTCTCACATTTCAGGGAGGTACAGCTGAGTCTGAACGAGAGAGACTAGAAGCAAAGTCCACCCCTGGGGGGAGGGAGCTAGTAGAATCAGAAGTGGGAGTCAGAGCCCATCTCAGGAGGAAACAGGAATGGGATCTGGAACTGGAATCAAGAACCTGTTCCCTTGATCCATCATTCACCTCTTTCTCTTTCTCTTCCACCAGCTCCTTTCTCTCTGATTAGAAACCTGTTTTTCTGATCAGAAGTCAAGACAAACTCCCTTAATGATATATTCCTCTCTAATTTACTCTTTTCACAGCCAAGATTTTATTTTCCACTTCTCGCCTCCCCTTAATTCCTCAACATGAACACGACACTGACATCTCATACCTCCACCTCCGCAATAACTGTCCTGTCAATAGGCATCAATGATCCCTCTTCTATTTGTCAAATCCAATGGACTTTCTTCAAGTCCATCTTGTTCAATATCTGAAGAATCTGACTGTTTTCCTCTTCCTTCTCTCTCTCTCTGTCTCTTTATTTTTAACACACTCTCTTGGCTTCTGGGCTGCAACTCTCCCGGTTCTGTCCTGCTCTCAGACTATCCCCTGTCTCCTGTCACCTTCCCTGACCACCAGATTGGGCTGGGTACCCTTCCTCTGGCCTTTACCCACACCACCCCTCTGCCACTACATTTACCACATTATACTGAACTTGAGCTGTCTCCCCAAATAAGCTGTAAGCTCCAAAACAGAGCCTAGGTCCTATTTGTCTGTATTCCTATCACGGAGCATGAAACCTGGCACACTGGAGGTGCTTTTTTCTTTTTTAACCTAACTTCAGGGAGAGGGCCAGCCAGGCTTGTAGCCTGACCACACAGAATAGGGGTCAATAGGGAGATCTCAACCTGAAGTTCACAAGGGCAGCTAGGGCTGTGTTCAAGTCCAGACCACGTGGACTGCTGCAGTGCACTACTTCCGAACTCCACCAGCTACCGGAGGGGGTATTTCCTAACATATTGGCTTGGCACTCATTTCCAGTGCTGGGCTTGGAGGTAGACTTTAGTACCCAGAGTCAGGCAAGCAGGGACAAACAGGGCTGCCGGACAAAAGGAGTTTCTGGACCTCCAAAGCTGAGGACACGATACCATGGCAATCCCATTAGAGTTCTGTCACCCTTCAGAGGCTATCAGACAGCCTAGCTGTCTGACTTTAACAGTGTGATCACTTCTGTAGAGCAAATTAAGGCTACAAGTAAAAGGCAGAAGATAGAATATGTGTCAATTCCCTTGGACTTGATTCACCACTCTCATTTTTCCCTCCCATCATTTCTTTTTGGTCTTAAAAGAATGTGCTGTCTATGTTTATCTGGCTTGCCTGTGTATTTCTAATTTTAGATTGCAAGCTGTGGGACAGAATAATGTCTTGATATGTGCAGCATCTCTGTGGTGCCTAAGAATGTCTAATGACATCAACATCATTCAATTAACCTGTTTTTATCTTAGCAAATAAAATGTAAAGTTCTCCAGAGAACTTGTTCACTTGAAGCTCACTAGAGATTTATAAATAATTTTCAGGCTATATCCAGTGTATATTCAAAATATATCCAGAATAATTTATAACATTCCATGTAATGTACGACAACCTAAAGTTGACTGGTCTTATAAGAGCTTAGGTAATCCTGAGATATATTTGAGCTGAATAATAAGGGAATATTATAGCCTCCACCCAACTGAAGGGATATACTTTCTGTAGATCCTTGAAATAGAAAAATATTAATGTCCATGATAAGACCCAAATTATACAATGTTTAAGAATATTAGCTATCTGCTTCATTGGTTTAATGGTTGGTGAGGAAAACAGCACCTAATCAAATTTGTAAATTGTCGTGCTCATAATCAGAAAGATTTCCTATAAGAGTCCCATTCAAATTTTATGTTTTCTTCCATACACGTTACATATTTTCCTCATACCAAAAGAACAAGGAAAGGGATTCATGAAAGAGTTTGAAATTGGTACTGACATTGTGTGTCAGATGATGTAACCGTAGTTCTGAGAAAATGGCTGCCAAGTAAGAAGACATAGATCTTGAAACACAGACCCACTTAGAGTCATAAACATAGACTCATAAACAGAGAAACAATCTTGGGAGAAAAAGATAATTAATGGCTTTGCTGTGGAAGAGAATAAGAAACTCAAAGAAATCTCAGCACACTTAGGTTTCTTACAAGATGCTCTTCTAATGACATAGCCATCTGTGTTAAATCAGTGTGTACGTCATAATGATAAGAGGGATACTGCTACAATAGGTATATTACCACCTACCTAACAGGATTATTGTGAGACCTGAATAAGATACTATATGTAAACATAAGTTACGTAATGCACAGTGCTACCATTTACTGAGCAGCTCCTATTTCTGTGAATATAACCACACGTCAATTTGGCAGATACTAAATTCAAATTCATGGCAGAAATATTACATAGTCATACACAAACAGACATACAAAAGATATAACTGTCACTGTCCTAAGCATTAGCTTTGGAGGATAGAAAATTGCAATGGCTACATTAAGACAGTGTTAAATATTAGTTGAATAACAACAGCAATAACAAAACTAACATCAATTTCTATCTAGGGTGTGGATTATGTGGGGAGGGGGTCAACATGAGAACTTTGAAATGTATTCTACTCTAGGACCATAGTTCCTAAGGCACAAATAATCTAAGTATATAAGTTAAGGTATAAGGAATAACAAAAATATATTTCAGGTAAATAGAAGAAATTTTATTAATACTAAGAGCTAATATTTATTGAGTACTTAAAACAACCCTATCAGATAGGAAACTACAGTACTGCCGGTGAGGAAACCAAGGCTTAAAGAAGTCAAATAAGCTTGATTCAATCACAGGCAGTGCAAGATCAAAGGATGAGATCTTTGATCTGGGAATTAAGGGGGCTAATACTTGGAATAATGAGAGGAAAGGGCATTGGAAGGTGGAGGAAATAACATCAGGAATGTCATGGAGGTGGGAATAAACAAGATGTGTTGAGGGTATGAGAAAATCGTATGGCTGAAACATGACAGACAAACAGGGGTAAAGGTAAGTGAGAGTGTGAAAGAGGGGGGCAAGTGCAAAGAGAAATAGATTAGGGCTTTAATACTGGAAAAAATAGATTGGGGCATGGGATCTAATCTTGTGACCCCGTGTTTTATCAGAAGGTAATTCTGGTGGCAGTGTAAAAGTATTCGTTCGAAAGAGGAGAGACAGAGACCAATTAAGGTATTCTTAGAATGGTCCCACTTTGCTCTTCCAGAAGTGAATTCAAAGAAAACAAGTTCTTACTGTCTAATGAAAAGAAGCACACAAGTTTTTTTTTCAGGAAGACAAACTTTTTTCCTGTAATAAATCTTAAAAAGGAATTATTATGTAACTCTTTATATGAAGGATACTGAAGTATAGAATTCATTCATTTGTTCACTACAAATCAAATATTCATTTAGGCCTACAATATATGCTTGTTTAAGGGCCTACATATAAAATATTAAAACCAGTGAAGTCTCTACCCTTGTGGAGCTTACTTTCTAGAAAATTGGGCAACTGTCTTAGTGATTTTACAAAAAAAAAATGCAGGAACAATTTTCATGTGGGTTCTTTTCTACTGTCAACTTTTAGTAATGGCTAGTTATAATCCAGAAAAAGTTCTTCTGTTGAGAGCTGAATTTGACATAAAGCTTACCAAATCTATAGAAAATGATGGCCGTGTAGCCTTTAGGCAACATACTTCAGATATCAGTGGGCTTTTTAAAAAAAGGTAGATTGAAGTCACTTTCAAACTGAGGTCTCTGGTAGGTGACTAAAGGACACCTATTCTGGATTGGTGATTAAAAAGAGGTATATATATTTACATGTACACTTAACTCATTCAATATATATTTACTGAGTGTTATATTAAGTACCTTGAAACACTGCAGGTACAGAAATGGACAAGAGAATCTCTACCTTAAAGAATGTATAATGACATTAACACCATTTAATTCACCTCTGGTGTGGATGTTTATTTAATCTTAGTGAATGGATTGCAAAATTCTCTAGAAAACTTGACTATTGGACTTCCTTAGACATTTGTAAATAATTTTCAAGCTATTGCTCTCTAGGATATACCTAAAAAAACTTACAATACACTTTATTATGTAAGATAAATCAGGGTTTCATGAGGTATTTAAGTCTAACATTAAGAAGCATATTTGATATGAATAAAGAGGGAATATAGCAACTCCCAACTGGAAAGGTAAATTTTCTGGAGACCTCTATAATGGTAAAATATTACATGAAGGAAATATAGTTGAGTGGGGTGACAGACATGATTGCCACCAATGACAATGCTACACAGTAAGTGGTATAGTAGTAGGTGAGCACAGAGTATTCTGGGTACACAAGCAGGTGCATTGAACTTAGCTTTGGGCATTTGGGCCCGGGGGCATGAGAGAAGCAATCAGGCTGAGTTTCTCTAATTTAATAACAGCCACCGTTTACCAAGCTCCTTTACTCAATACACAGCTCAAGCGAGGAGCAAAGAGAGGCCCAGGGAAGGTCAGCACAGAGCTACCCTCTAGCCCACTAGTAATGCATTCAGTGATGGTACCACCTCCTCTGGGTTAGGCCCTGACAGAGCACTGCAGTTCCTCTGGTGAGTCAGTAGTGACCTACCCGCCAGATTAAATGTAGAAAATCAGTTCCGGTTCTGTATCACTAATGATTAGGCAGCTCCGTAACTGTGGTTCACTGGTTTATTTCGTTTTTTCTTCTAGGAAACCAACCAGGTATGATTAACTTCCTTTTAGAAATCTTACTTTGAGCTCATTCAAAGGTTAAGCAAGAAAATCTGTTTATGCTAAATGATGGATAACTGCCTCTGTCCTCACAGGAGTATGTTGAATGATTGTAGTGACAAAATTATGTGTGTAGGTACCTGTCCAGTATATCTCTGACTTGCAAAACTATAGCTGTATAGTTTGGATTTTAAGCCTACTTTTAATTGGTTAGAATTACTTCAGGTTTACCCAGTGATATCATTTCCTTTTCACTAATAATTTTGGAACATTGTCCATTTCTTTCCATATAAAAATCTATATGTAAGGTGAAACTAGGCTATCTGCCATTAACTATTGATGAGATAATTTGCATTTGAAAAACAAAATCCTAGTTTCTCGAGAGGAAAAAGTGAGCTGAAAGCCACTTCATCCAAGAACTCAGGTGTCAGTTGTCTGCCTACTGATGCCCTCAGATGGACCAAGACAAAAGGACTAGAGCCTATACTTGTAAGTATAATATAAGCATGCAAAATGAAGACTTACTGAGTGGCAAAATAGTTAGTCTGGACATCCTTAGTGAGATGCATTCTAAGACAAAAGCAAAGAAAAATTTGAATGTTATGTAGTTGTTTCACTGTTAGTATTACTATTTCTAAATATTACTGTATTATGCTTTTATCATCAAAGAAATGAGTGATTGTGGTAACTTTGTTAGGAATCCAACATTTTTATTGAGAGTGATAATTGAATGTTTCATTGAATTATAAAAAAAGGAAATATAATTTGGATGAAGAATAAAAAATTGGGGTAGGCATACTGTAATGTGAGGACTAATTTGGAAATATTAATATAAACTAACACCATTTAATAAAATACATCTTTTCTAGCTCTGTTCAATGAAATGGCCAAGGAACAATATAACTCCATCATCACGAGGCTGACGCTATACAATCCTAATTTCTAAAAGTTGGGGTCTGATGCTACTTTTCACTTAAAACAACATGCCAAAAAAAAAAAAAAACCATGCCTAAGAAGAATGACTGATTCATGTCTGGGTCTGGGAAGGTACAGGCGAGTCTTAAAACATTTTATTAGTCCAGAAAGCAAGAAAGCTTTAAAAGATAATGGTGTTGGGTGGAAGAACACAGAAGCCAGTTTAAAGGGACACTCATTGGCTAACTTCTGTCAATTTGAGTATCAGAAGGAAAATGATGACTATGGTCAGTTAAATTGTGTTAAAAAAAATAAATAAAATGTGTTAATTTGTGAAAAGCTGTGGTCATAAATGACAGCAAAAATGAGAAGAGTTGACAAATTGTACTATAGAAGTTGAATATAATTGAGTCTCATTACTCGTCCTTATCATGTTAGTACTGTTGACTCATTTATTGAATCAGTGCAGAATATCAAATTCAGTAAATATCAAGTATGTTAGTTTTACTTAATCTAAGTTTACATTTAGAAAAATAAAACTGCCAGTGTTTATACTAGTGCAAACTGATTTGTTTGTACTGACAAAATTATATCCTTGCCTGCCTTAGAAATCTAGTGGTGGGAGTTTTGATTATACCTCAAAGTACCAGTCCAGTGAGTCATCTTGGGGGAATTAGCATTGGAATATATTTAAATTACTGTACTTCTGAGTCTCTATGTATTAATCAGTTAAGTCTTGAGAGCTAGATCAGAACCCTGGTGGTATTTTGCATAAGTCTATATAGCAGGCTATCTGAAAGAACTTTCCATGATATGGAAATGTTCCATCGATATATCTGTGCTATACAGCATGGTAGCCATTAGTCACATGCAGCTAATGGCTATTAAGCCCTTGAAATGTGGCTAGTGTGACCAAAGGACTGAATTTTAAATTTAACTTTGTTTAAATTAATTTACAGTTAAATAGACACATGGCTCACAACTACGGTATTGAAGAGCATAGGTCTAGATTTTAAACTTCCTTTTAATTATATAGAATAACTTTAGGCTTACTCAGCAATGCAAATTCCTTCTCATCAATTCTGAGATATTGTCCGTTTTTTTTTTAAGATAAGGATCTTTTTTTGAGAAACTAACAGAACATTGTGAATCAACTATCCTTCAACTATACTATAAAAAATTTTTTTGGAAAAGGTAATATGTTTACATTATTTAAAACGATAAAAAATATAAAAAGGTATACAGTAAGAATTCTCTCCCACCATATTCCCCAGCTACCCAGGTCTCTTCACCATTGGTGTGACCAATGTTATCAGTGTCTTATGTATCCCAGAGATACTTTATGCATGTACAAAGAATGACAGCACACCTTTGTGTTGCACAAGGCTTTTTCTTCCTAACATAGTTTAGGGATATTTCATATTAGAGCATCAGCATTCTCCTTTGTTATGACTGCATAGCTTTAAGAATCTAATAAAGGATCCCTGAAGGTGACCTCTCTGCTGATGAGATAGCTTGCATCTGGAATGTGAAGAATCCTAATTTCACAAGACAGGTAAGGGTAACAGCAGGCAGAACCTATGACAGCTCCTACCCAGTGCACCCACCCATATGGAGGAGGCCCAAATTTTAAAATGCCTAGTACTTTTTCTTTTAAATGTACATTTTGAAGCAGATCATGCTAAGCTTTGTGAAACGGCCCAAGGTATTTATAAAACTGACTATGATTTTAAAAAAATAGTATAATTATAATTTCAATGATATGTAACCTCCATTAGTGGCTTTCAGTTGCATGTAGGATAAGATCCAAATTCCTCACCAAGACCCACTGGGCTTTGCATGATCTGGCTCCAGATTTCTTAATCACTAGGCTCCAACCACATAGGCCTCTTAACACAGCCAGCCCTTTCCTGCCTCAGGGCCTTTGCACTCACTCTTCTCTCAGTCTGGCAGGCTCTTTCCTGGGCTCTTTCTGTGGCTCTCTACTTCATCCTCCAATCTCGGCTTAAATGTCACCTCCTTTTTGATGTCTTTCCTGAATGTGCCATCTATAGTGCTCCCTCACCCTGCCCCCTCACTACTACTTTCTCTGTAGCCTTTATTATAATCTATAGTTAGTTTATTTACATGTTCTCTCCCTTCCATTGGAATGTAAGATCCCTGAGAACAGGAACTTGAACTGTCTTCACTAATATAACTCCAGGACCTAAAGCAGTGCTTGGTATACAGATGGGGTACAATTAATATTTGCTAAAACAAAAAATGTTGAATGAGCAAATATTGAACGCATTTCAAATATAGTGCCCAGAACTTGCGAGAATTTGGTCAAGTGCTATGCCTTTCAAATAGTCCTGCATAATTAATAAACACAGTAAATTACTCTAAAAAATACACTGTTTTTGTATGAGGTCTTTGATTCCATTAATATTTATCTGGAGTCCTATTTACCTCTTTTGTAAGTCAGAGATGTTCAGTATGCTTGAATCATTAAAGCTACTTGCATCTGCTATGATATGCCATCTATGAAGTGATGCTGCTTATGCCATAATGGTATGTGCTCTTCATCTTGTAATCTTTCTGAGTCACTAAGTCAACATGCACTGGTCATTATGTCAACATTTATTAGTACACGTGCTTACCTCGCATCCTTACTGAAAAACATACATTTATATGGTGCTTTAAAGTCTGTAAAAAAGTCTGATAACAATTTACTTGAGCTTCAAAACCCCTTCTACCCTGTAAGGCATCTTATGGTCATTTCACTGGTGAGGTTACTAGAAACTCAGGAAAGATTAAATGTTGCTTAAAACAACATAACTGAAAAAAAAAACAAAAAACAACATAACTGGTAAAAGATGAAGCTAGTAAGTGAACTCAACTCTTCCAATTCCAACTTCCAAGTTCAAGTACTTGTCTTTTTCAGCCACCCCACAGTGCTACTCCAACACTATACTTGAATAAAACTTGGTCGTTTACAAAGTACTTCCACATAAACTATCTCATTTCATCTCTTTACAATGCTTGTGATCGACAAGGATGGTAAAATTCCTTCCCTCAAGAATTTATATAGTTTTTTTAAGGAAACAATACATGTGGAAAACACGACATTGTTACAGAGTTATGTAAACACATGGAAATTAATTATTGAAATGTATACAGATACCAAGGAGATTATGAACTGTATACAGCTAAATGAGATCTATTATAAAGCCTAGAAAGAGGTGAATCCTAACAGGATTCAGGAGAGGAAGAAACTAGGTTCAAGGCATCAGAAACGAGAGGGAGCCCAGGCTTCCACGCAGAGGCAATGGGCCAAGCAGAGATGTGCTTGTGGGCACAGTGTCGTGTGGAGAGCAAAGCCAGCAAATTAGCCTGACAAAAATAGAGGGGCTCCATCGAGAAATAATGAAAGCTGAGAATGCTAAGATGAGGAGCACTTCTAGTTGACAGAAGACCTTAGATGCCAAGGGGAGCTTAGATTTTATTCAACAGACATTGGGGAGTTGGTAGAAGCTCAGGCAGATAAAACATTAGAGATGAAAACAAAGTTTGATGACTCTTCTGGCAGCTCTGTGTAGAACTAACGGCAGCAGAGGAGACTGACCCAAGGCTGGTACAGTAATCCTGGTGTAAGGCCACGTGGTCATAGACTGCAGCAGTGACTGAGAAAATGGGAAGGAAAGTAGTCCTTGCAGAGAAAGGGCCATCAGACTGGGTGATGGATTTAGAGTGGGAGAGGAGAGAAAAAGTGAAAATCGGCTACGAGGTTTCCAGCCCATTGATCTGGGCTTATTGTGGTGTGATAAACACGTTATTCTTACAGGGAAGCAGTTGGCTGAGGCCAAGAGTAGAGAGCTAGGGATAGAGAAGAACGAGCTAAGTTTTTAAAATACAAAGTTGAAGGTGGTGCAGGATATTTAGTTGAAGGCAACAGAGAAACAAGTCTGGAAAGAAGGCGAGTTTATATTTTGTAATTTTTATTAACCTCTGTCTCTCTTTCCCAAACTGCACACTCGCCACCTACTCACACAGCCTCAAATGCTCCTTTCTTGGTAATTCACTATTGAGCAAAATTCACATTTATAGATTTGTATATTTCCTTGTGAACTTTCTCTATGGTAGCATTAAAAAAATAGAAGAAAGCATTTTAAAAATGCATTAAGACTTTTCACCCTGAAACATTTATTAAGAAGTTACTTTGGTTTTTAAAATTAATGTTACTTCCAAAATCAAAATTTGTGCATCAGTTTTTACATTAAGTATATCCACTTATTCTATTTATAAATCTAACAAACTGATGTCTGATCCACTTGGTTAATCATTTTAAACTGCATTTGTTCATTTAATAATTTGATTATGTTTTTCAAACACATCAATTTTCCGATTAACACACCTTCCCAAGTTCTTAAGTAATTCTCATAAAATTAATAAATCAAACAAATATAGGGCTTCCCTGGTGGCACAGTGGTTAAGAATCCTCCTGCCAATGCAGGGGACACGGGTTCAAGCCCTGGTCTGGGAAGATCCCACATGCCGCGGAGCAATGAAGCCCGTGTGCCACAACTACTGAGCCCGCGTGCCACAACTACTGAGCTCATGAGCCACAACTACTGAGCCCGCGCGCCTAGAGCCTGTGCTCTGCAATGAGAGAAGCCACCGCAATGAGAAGCCCGTGCACCACAACGAAGAGCAGCCTGCCGCTCGCTGCAACTAGAGAAAGCCCGCGAGCGGCAACGAAGACCCAACACAGCCAAAAATAAATAAGTAAATAAATAAATAAATATTTTAAAAAAGCCTGCTGCTTTTGGAATTTGCACTGGAATGGAGGTAGAAGAGGGAATCAATCTTTAAACCTCTCCCCATTCCCCTCACCTTGCCTCCCCTCCAAGGCCTTGGCCCCCTGTTTCTCACAATGACAGATAATGTTAGAGTTTCTGGTTTCTATTTGGCTGCTACAGAGAGGTCGCCATCAAGAACCTGGAAATAAGGTTGAGTTCTCAAACTATGAAATCCACACTTAAAGGATCAAAGCAAAAGCCAAAAGGATGGCCTTAGCTAACAAGCCTCTTCAGTAACTTCACTAATGAATTAATGACGGAGAGGAACACTCAGACCAGGGGGCGGGGGAAATACAACAGGAATGACAAAGACTAGGATTGGCAGTGACTATCCTGGCTTTGGCCAGGGAAAAGGGAACATTAGTTAACAGACTTCTAATATTACAGTCCCCTTGGCAAGCCCTTTCCTGATGTGGAGATAGAGGCATCGGATTTTTCAGCCTGATGCCGAGAGTTGTTTGATTCATCTAACTTCCATTGTTCTGATTCTCATTCACCTCTACAGGTAGGTCTTTCTGCAGGGAAAGAAGGCACTGGTCTCTGACGCTCCAGGATTACCATCCTGAGGAAAGTTATAATTCTTATTATAATTAATTTTTGATATTCTGACTTTATACATTTTTCAAGAAGTGAGTCTGCCACTAAGAGATGGATCCATTTTCAATATGCTGATGGAATCAGCATTCTGAATCTGCCAGGTTGAGTACCAGACCCTGGACTGGTAAACTCACCGAGGGAAGAACTTAGGAGACTGAGTACTGGTCTTCCCAATTACTCCCTAAGACACATAGTCACAGGATAAATGACAGGGAGCCGCAAGCCACCTGAGGATTCAGAGGAGGGTTCTTGGACATAACAGCTGAGTTGTATCTTAAAGGCTGAGTGAGAGTTTGCAGGTAAAGAGAGGTGGGCAGGGAGGTCCCAGCATAATCCAGGGCACAGAGAAGAGAATGAGCAAGTGTAAGTTGTGGGGTAGCTGGAGAAATAGAGGGGTCAAATCAAGGAGACCCTCAAGTCTAATGGGCAGGAGGGAGTCATTCGAGTTTTTTAAGCAAGAGGATGACAGGGCAAATTTGGATTTATCACTCCTGCTCTAGGAGAATATGAATATGAAATCTATCAGTAGAAGATGGTTTTAAGAAGCAGCTAGACCAGAGGCAATTAAGAGGTCATAGCCCAGAAGAAAGATAGTTCTGAATTCTTACAGTGGAATTGGAACATTTCAGAAGCAAACACCAACAGGATTTAGTATTTGGACATTCAATGTCAAAAGGAAGAATCCGGGAGACAGGAGCCTAAGAGAATACCCAGGTTCTGGTTTGGGTGTCTGAGTGGATGGCAGTGCCACGAACTCATATATGGAATAGAGGTGGGAGGATCCCAGGGTTTGTTTCATAGAGTCTAGGGGGTGAGGGATTAAGTGGGGTGAAAATAATGAGGTTTAGTTTTGAAAATGTTAATAGTGAGGTATCCGCGGGATCTCCAAGTAGAGATGCTCAGCATTTAGTAATATATAGTTTCTGGGTGCTCAGAGAGGAGGTCAGTGCTAGACGTAAAGACGTGAAAGTTCTCCACAGAGGTGGTATTTAAAGCCTGAAACTGGATGAAGTTGCCCAAGCAAGACAAAGAAGGACTACGGTCCAAGGGAAAATCCTTGGGAGAAACTTTTAGTGGGTAGGCAGAGGAAGAACCCATGCAGAGGAACAAAAGCTCTGATACCAAAGAGGAGAAGCAGAATGGAAGAGTTTCAGGAGCCAAGGGAACCGTTTGGAGGGGCGGCAACTCCCAAGAGAGATCCAGGAACTAAGGACTTAAAAGTGTCTCCTGGGGGGCTTCCCTGGTGGCGCAGTGGTTAAGAACCTGCCTGCCAATGCAGGGGACACGGGTTCGAGTCCTGGTCCGGGAAGATCCCACATGCCGCGGAGCAACTAAGCCCGTGTGCCGTAACTACTGAGCCTGAGCTCTAGAGCCCGTGAGCCACAACCACTGAGCCTGTGAGCCACAACTACTGAAGCCCACGCGCCTAGAGTCCGTGCTCCACAACAAGAGAAGCCACCGCAATGAGAAGCCCGCGCACAGCAACGAAGAGTAGCCCCTGCTCGCTGCAACTAGAGAAAGCCTGCGGGCAGCAACAAGGACCCAACAAAAGGGAGTCTTCAGTAGCCCCAGGGGTGTGGCAGGAATGAATGGAAGTGGAGGAGGGGAAGACAGTAAGCGTGGATCGTTTGTTCATAAGGCTGGCTGAGCTTCTTAATCCTGAGATGCTGGTGTAGACCACAGTCATTTTGTTGGGCCCCCTTTCCTTTCTGCTTTCCCTCTTGCCTAAGAGTCAAGTGATTGGGAACGAGAACCCGAAAGTAAAGGAAGAACCCCTGAGGCCAATACTGGTAGAGGATTCAGGGGTGTTCTCTTTCCCCAAAATCACTCCACTTAACCTTCTCCATCTTTTGCTTGCCTCCACTGGTGGATAATGGATTCCAGTCTCCCATGCCAACAGAGACCCCTCTCATGGGGGAGCAGCAACCCACTGGGCTCCACAGAAGTGATCACAGCTCTCAGGGACCCAATATGGCAGGAAGGAGAGAAAGACCATCTGTCAACCCTCAGAATCAGCACGCTTTCCTGAGCCCCTTTCCCTTTAGTTAGTGCCCCTGCTCTGATTTCCTCATACCTTACCCAGCCCCTCAATTTCCAGTGTCTAGAGAGCCGCCATATTATGGAGTAGCAGATTCCCAATTCCCATGGGACCCAGGCTCATTCTGGAGGAGAAACTGAGGATGTGACTTGGGACTTATTTAATGTGCCTTCCTCTAACTTCCGGGGGAACGGGGAGCCCTAGGATGTCCTTCCCTCCCAGGTCAAACTTGAACTCAGTTAAAATGGTGTGTATGACTCTTCTGAAGGAAGGCTGGTCTTTCGCCTGGAATCTCTTAAAAGCAGGGAAGAATGAGGAGGAATTGGGCCCCTTCTCTTCATCACTGTTGGGTCCTTCTTGCCCTACTCCAGGCCTCAGCCAGGCCCAAAGACTTCCTCATTTACCATCAACATGGAAACCAGCCCTGTAAGGAGGAGAGAGGTCTACTTAGCCTTGAGCAGACCCTGGCAGTTCTGTTCCAGCCAGAGTGATCTGACCAGCACCTGGGCTCTTCTTCAAGTTTATTAAAACTTTTCATTAAAAAAAAAAAAGCTTGTTAGAAGAGAGGCAAAAGAGTAGGAGTTAGTGGAGGGCACAAGATTCACTGATGGACCTTTTGTCTTAGCGTAAAAGACTTGAGCAAGCTTGAGAACAGAGCCAATGGGCAAGAGACACTCAAGATATAGGAGAGAAAAAGTTAATGATGGAAGAAGATGTTGGAGGAGACAGGACGAGGGATGCAATGGGATCACCTGTAGAGGATCTGACTCCAAACAGGAAGATAGAGACTCATCCCTGGAGACCAGCAGATGCTGATGCTACGTAGAGTCAGATGGCGCCAGTCACGTAGACACTCTTGGGTGAGGTCACCTAAATTTTCAGTGGATCCTAAGTTTTTTAACAAACCAGGGAATGTCTACTTGGTGAGAGCCCATTTGCACATATCATTTCATTTCATCCTCACAACAGCCCTATGAGGTAGATACTCTTCTGGTTTTACACTAGAGGAAAGAACCTCAGGGAAGTTAAGCAACATGGCCCAGGTCACACAGCTCACAGGAAGCAGACACGGGCTCTGAATCCAGGCCTGTCTAGCACATGTTCTTTGTGTAACTCCACATTGCACCACGCTGCTTAGGGCAGATGAGAGGGCACTGTGCTGTCCCAGAAGGCCAGCGAATCTTTTCATCTCGGAAATCACCACATGGGTGTTATCTGCCTAGGTGTGGAGCTTGTCCTAGATTCCAGATTTCCTAGTTTGTCTGGAAATCTGTTCAACTACAGTAAACAGCATAGGCCCACGCGGGACCTTGAAGAGTCAGGTGATAGCCTGGTAAGAATTTGAATTAAAAGTCAGCAAACAGCAGATGCAAACCATTATATACAGAATGGATAAACAACAAGGACCTACTGTACAGCACAGGGAACTATATTTAATATCTTGTAATAAACCGTAATGGAAAAGAATATGAAAACGAATATATATGTGTGTGTGTGTATATATATATATATATATATGTATATATATATATATACATATATAACTGAATAACTTTGCTGTACACCAGAAACTAACATAACATTGTAAATCAACTATACTTCAATAAAATACATTTAAAAAAGAAAAAAAGAATCAGCGGACTTCCCTTGTGGCACAGTGGTTAAGAATTTGCCTGCCAATGCAGGGGACACAGGTTTGAGCCCTGGTCCGGGAAGATCCCACATGCCGCGGAGCAACTAAGCCCGTGTGCCACAACTACTGAGCCTGCTCTCTAGAGCCCGTGAGCCACAACCATTGAGCCTGTGAGCCACAACTACTGAAGCCCACTCCCCTAGAGCCCGTGCTCCGCAACAAGAGAAGCCATCCCAATGAGAAGCCCGCACACCGCAACGAAGAGTAGCCCCCGCTCGCCGCAACTAGAGAAAGCCGGCACGTGGCAACAAAGACCCCCACATGCGGCAATGAAGACCCACCACAGCCAAAAAAATTAAAAATAATAAATAAATAAATTACATAGTTATTAAAAAAAAAGAATCGGCAAACAGTATCCTGATTTTGTGTCTGATATTCATTACATAGTGTCTTTGTGATCATCAAAAATGTAGGAAGGGCTGGAGAAAATGTTTGCAGTCCCTAAGTTTCTTAACCGGTAACCTTATCTAAATCCTGTGAATTAAGTAACCGTCTATCAGATGGTCAAAGTGGTTGCATCTAGGACAAGGGACCTAGGAGACCGCCCAGGGCCTATGTACATACATTACTGTACCAAATACGTTCAAAATCATCCCTCTATAGGAAGGCATAAGCTGACTTATCAAATGCCAAGTAGTCAGGTAACTTCCCAAAGGCAGGCCTTTTGCTGCACTAGTTCTCCCTGAGCAGTTTCCACGAGAGGAGCCAGATGCCACGTGGGTCCCTGTGCTCCACTGCTCACAGCGTGCAGGGCCTTTGGACCTGCATTCAGAGACCCCCCAAAGCACCCTCTGCCAAAAACCTCTCTCCCGTTGCATCAGCGCATCCCATGCGGAGTGGCAGGGAAAGGTGGGCTAAGGAAGGAGTCTCTCTTTTGGAACCCTGTGTGTTCTGAGAATTAACACCAGCAGGAGGAACAGGTCCCTAGGCTGACATGGTTGTTATATAAACTTTCTCCTGGAGTTGGGCTAGAGATCAAATTGATGAGGGGGGCATGCAGGAATTTAGTGAGAGTAAGAGTAAGGATACTATGAAGAAAGGTTTTAAAGAGTCTCGAAATACCAAAAAAGATGGTTACAAGTAGGTTGGGACCAGTCTGTGGGACTTGTGAACCTCCCCGAATCTCCTACCTTTTCCATGAAGCCTCTCAGAATTGGCCAGAGAAAAGAATTGTGCTTTCCTGTGCCTGGATGAGTTTAGACTTGGAATTACATTAGTTACTTTCCCCATAAACTCTAAAATATTGGGCATGTCTTATGTGCTGGGCTCTGTTCTAGGTTTTTAGGAATACCAGGGTGAATAAGAAGGACAAGGCTGCTCCTCTTTCTAATGCAAGCAGTTAGAAAATATCAGGTGTTATGAACATGCCATCAGAGTGATGAGCTAGAGGGGACTGGCAGGCTACTTTTTTTTTTTTTTTTTTTTGCGGTACGCGGGCCTCTCACTGCTGCGGCCTCTCCCGTTGCGGAGCACAGGCTCCGGATGCGCAGGCCCAGCGGCCATGGCACACGGGCCCAGCCGTTCCGCGCACGCGGGATCCCCCCTGACCGGGGCACGAACCCGCGTCCCCTGCATCAGCAGGTGGACTCCCAACCACTGCGCCACCAGGGAAGCCCAGGCAGGCTACTTTAGATGAAGATAGTCATACAAGGCCTCTCTGAAGTTTAAGCTGAGACCTGAATGAGAAGGAAGAAGTGGACTTTGGGGGCAGAGGGAACGGCAAAGGCAAGCTCTCCTAAGCTGAGAAACATAAAGAACAATGTGGTCAGAGCGAAGTGAGCAAGGGGAAGAGGTGGGAAAGAGGTGTAGAAGAGGAGGTTGGAGAGATAGGCTCCAGCTGGGGTGGGGAGCCTGGATTTATTGTAAGGGTAATGGGGAGCTATTGAAGGTTCTAGGCAGAGGACATACATGATCCTATTTATGAGTCAAAAGCTCTCTTTGGCTATGATGTGGAGAAGAGATTATACACGGCAGAGAATGGAATCAGAGAAATCAGGAGGTAATTACAGAATAATTCAGGTGATAGGCTTGAACCAAGGTGGAGATAAAGGTGGAAGAGGAGAAATGATGAGATTCTGAGTATGTTTTGGAGACAGAGTCAACCCAGCTTGCTGGTAAGTTAGGTGCAGGAGATAAGAGAAAGGAATCAGGGATCATTTTGAGGTTTGGAACAGGGCAACTATGAACTCTTCCTTATTTCCTACTGCTAATACATACCTTAAGAAAAAACTTAACATTTTAAATTATAAAAGCAATATACATTTCTGTAGAATATACAAGAAATAAAATTAAGAAATAGAAAAATTCATCAGCCTATAATTCATAGGTAACTACTGCTCATCTTTTGGTTCATTTACTTCTAATCTTTTCTCGTTTTTATAAGGAAAACGATTTCCAGGTAATAAAATTATACATATTAATTAGAAACAATACAGAAAAAAGTAAACATAGAAATTAAAATCACCCAAGTATAACCAGAATTAATATTTTTATGAATGATATACGCATATGTATTCAACTAATTTTGAACATTCTCAACACATGGCTTGCATTTTGCTTTTTTTAAAAAAATTTGCCATGGGGACTTCCCTGGCGGTCCAGTGGTTAAGACTTCGCCTTCCAATGCAGGGGGTGCAGGTTCAATCCCTGGTTGGGGAGCTAAGACCCCACATGCCTTGCGGCCAAAAAAACCCAAAACATAAAACAGAAGCCATATGGTAACAAATTCAATAAAGACTTCAAAAAACAATTTGCCATGAACTTTAACTCATTATCATCATAATTGTTTTAAAATATTATTTTATTGGTTTGTAGGCACTTATTCCTGATCTATATGAAACTGTCGCAACAGCTCTGCCTTACTAAAGGCCCCAGGTTGCTACATTTTGGAATTTTGCCTTCACATTAACCTCTGCCCCCCACCGCCCCAATCCCCCAAGTTAGAATCTTATAGTTGCCCAGAAGTCCCTAAGCTGAGGCAGGGTCTTCTCAATGACTTGTCTCAGCCCCCTCGCGCCACCACCTACCATCACTGCCACCAAGAAGCAGCGCCCTTGCTGGTGGCCTGCCTGGCATCATCTTTTGCAACATGAAAGGAAAACGTACCTGAATGTATTTCAGGTGAATTACTGCCTGATGCCCCCTGCCCCCCGCCGTCCCCCCTCTCCCCGGGGGTAACCTATTTTCCAGGAATGAATTCCAGGTGGCTAGTTTCGAGGCCCACACTCCCCAAACTCCTGGGACCATCTGCTATGACACAGGCAGAGTCACCAGGTATAGCCACTTGGATCGTCACCCCTCCCTCCAAGAGGACATGTGTGTTTTCTCCCTGGTCTCAAGCCTGGCTCTGAGCTGCTTTCTGAACTGCTCTCACATCGACCCTGCTTCTAAGCCTGCCCTCCCTGTGTGAACCTCCCCACCTTCAATCAGGCAGGAGACGATAAGGCTGATATCACTTGCTCATTTGGAGGAGGCAGATAAGAAAGCCCAGTGCCACCTGGAGAGAGGTACTCAGAGCCTGCTTCTTGATTGATCGATTGATTGATTGAAAGATACACCCTTTTCATTTACATCACTATAGTTAGTTTCTTACCATAGGCAGATAGTGCCATAGTAATTATCCCAAAGAGAATTTGGTTCAAATTCATAGATGAATCTGAGTTTTATAATCATCAGAGTCTGAGCAACTGCCACAAGTAAACATACTTCAACTGCATAAATCTGAACTAATGCAGAGTGGAAAGCTGAAGGATAATAATGCTTTGTATTTGTAGCACACGATGCATGTTTCCACGCTCTCCCCAATTATCACATTGGCTTGTTGCAACAACTTGTTGAGACAGGCAGAGTTGATATTTGTATTTCCACTTTATAGGCTTAGTTCATCAAACATTTATTGATTCCTTTTTATATACCTGGCCCTATGCTGGGTACCGGTGATACTGAGAGGAAGATAATACCGTTTCTATCCTCAAATTGCTCACAATCTGGCTGGAGACGCAGATATAGCAAGTAACTAAAGTACGTGTGGTGAGCATTATGCATTTTGTAGGAACAAAATGTTATAGGTGCAAAGAGGAAAGAGTAAAGCAGGGAGTGGGGAGAAGCAAACATCACTGAGTGCCTATTAAGTGCCAGGTATTGGGCTAGAGCCTTGCTACTCAAAGTGTGGTCCACGGGCCACCAGCAGCTACATCCCCTGGGTGCTTGTTCAAAATGCAGAATCTCAGGCCCTACTCCAGACCCACTGATTCAGAATCTGCATTTTAACAAGATGTTCAGGACATCTCTATGCCCATTAAAGGTTGAAGAGCACTGGGCTAGGTGATTTACAGATTTTATTTAATTCGCAGCCCAGCGAGGTAGTTTTTATTAGCTCTGTATTACATAAGATAGGAGATGGAGTTACAGAATTCTGCCTAAGTCTCACAGCTATGTCATGGAGCTGGAATTTGAACTAGGCCTACCCTGTGATGTTTCTTACTCTCTAGGGGTTTCAGAAAGGCCTCACGGACAAGATGATGTTTGTGCTGGACCTGGAAGGACCTCACTGGGAGGAGGGAGGGCCTTCCAGTCAAAATGCCCCTTGAGTGAATGTTTGGTATGGCAATGGAGTAGGGCCTGTCGTGGGGAGTGTGGGAACTAAGGTGAGCAAAGAAGATTGGAATCAAATTATCCGGGGCCTTGAATGCCACCCTAAGGAACTTGAATCTATCCCATGAGTAGGTTTTGCAACCTGTTGTGGAATTGTGATTGTGGAGAGACTGCTTGTGTCAGAAGCCCAGCCTCGCCACTCACTAGTTCTATAACTTCAGGCAGGGTCGCTGGTGGGGTTCTCTGAGATGTACTTGGGAGTGAAGAATCGCTATTAGAAATCAAGGCCTGGGAGGAAGAGGGAAGAAACAGGGTTGAGCAGAGGAAGAAATCGAAGAGTGGCCCAAAAAAGTCTCGGCCAACCTGACAAGGAGCTAAGGAAGATGGCCAATCCAAGTTGTCCTGTATCAGGCCGAAACGGCCAGGGCTTTATCCCTCACCTTGCCCAGGCACCAGATGCCCAGGCAGGGCATGACCTCAGGTGATGGGGATCTCAATGGCTGGGGCAGACCCTGAAGGAGGAAGCTGTCTGCTGACAGCTAGGCAGTATGTCCTCCTCCCTGGAGGGGCTCTGAGCAGGGCACCGTCGGGGTCTGCCACAAACAGTATCCTTACTTCTGTGTCTCTGTCCCTTCACTGGCAAAATGGAAATATTAGTAGTCGATCCCCCACGGGGCGTATAATTCCAGGGATGCTAGTTATTATCTGCCTTGACAAGATATTCACTGTCTACTTTCTCCCTCGGAGCACTTGGAGTTTGAAAATCTCTCACTGTGGCCTGAGGAGTAAGAGGATCCTGCCCAATTCCCAGTTTGCCTGGATTTCTGCCCCTTTCTCACAATGTTCCAGGTCTCATCATTTGTCAGGTTATCCTGGTTGAGGTAACCTGTGCTAGGCAAAAGGCAAGATTTGAGAAATTTAAAACGGGAATGCCAAGTCAGATCAGTGGTTTGAAAATATCATGTAAGTTGAATCATAAAGGATAGACTACAGGGTGCATTTTGGGGATATAGGCTAACCTTCTGTACCATAGAGACTCAAAATAAGACCCAAACAGAAGAGTTTCCTTCTTTCTTATGTAACAGTCTAAAAATGAGTGGTCAAGGGCCACAAAAATGGCACTATTCCATGAGGCCACTTGGGGACTGAGATTCCTTTTAATCTTGTTTCTCTACTATCTCCCAAGACAGTGGTTCTTAAAGTGTAGTCCCTGGGCCAGCAGCGTCAGAATCACCTGGGAACTTTATTAGAAATGCATATGGTGGACTTACCTGGTGGTGCAGGGGTTAAGAATCCACCTGCCAATGCAGGGGACACGGGTTCGAGCCCTGGTCCGGGAATATCCCACATGCCGCAGGGCAACTAATCCCGTGTGCCACAACTACTGAGCCTGCACTCTAGAGCCCACGAGCCACAACTACTGAGCCCGTGTGCCACAACTACTGAAGCCCGCGCGCTTAGAGCCCGTGCTCCGCAACAAGAGAAGCCACTGCAGTGAGAAGGCCGTGCACCGCAACAAAGAGTAGCCCTGGCTCACAGCAACTAGAGAAAGCCCGCGGGCAGCAACAAAGACCCAACACAACCAAAAATAAATAAATAAATAAATAAGTTAATTAATTACTAAAAAAAGGAAATGTATATGGTAGGGCCCGGCAATCTGTGTTTTAGCAAGCCCTCCGGGTGATTCTGAGGCACACCCAAGTTTGAGAAACACTCACCTAAGATTTTTTTCCTCATCTATCAGGTCAAAACTGCGGATGAGCCTGCGGAAAGGTGGAAAAAAAGCAAAAAGAGGGCAAACTATTTCCTTTTCAAAGAAAGTGCCTGGAAGGTGAATGCATAACTTCCTCTGACATCCTATTGGCTGATACCTAGTCATGTGTCCATGTGGCCACCTAACTATGAGGGACCTTGGGAAATGTAGGCTCTAACTGGGCAGTCTGTGTCCAGCTAAAACTTGCAATTCTGTACTAAAAGAAACATCAGGGAATGAATACTGGCAGAAAATTAGTAGCCTCCATCACTACTGCAACAGGACAGGCAAAAAGGTGAGGGGAACTACTATTAAAGTAGTGGTTATGTATTGGAGAGGAAGGGATGTATTGGGGAAGTAGGTTCTGTTTTGATCCTATGGTGAGGGAGAGGAAGGAGAAGTGACAACTCCTGCGTTTCTACGTGGGTAGATGGTGATGGTGTTGCCTGGGGTAGAGATTCTAGGGGAAGAGAAAAGAAAGGAGAATATGAAATTTGACATTAGACATAATGAATTTGGGCTGACCGAGGAATGTCCAGGTAGAAATATGCAGATCTGTAGGCAGTTGGAAACACTTGTTCAAGGACCCTGAGAAAGGTTGGTGCTAGAGGTAGAGACTGGCAAACGCCATGGTGATGGGAGCTTGGGCGTGAACTGGATTGCCCAGCGTGTGACACAGGAAGGGGCACTAAGGCGGAGGGACACTGATATTCAAGGTGAGTGCCGGAAGACAGGCTCATGAAGAGCGGTCACTGTGATACTGGGGCCAAGACAAGGGGATTAGAGAACTCAGTGGAGGAAGGAAGGCACCTTAAGGTCAGGGTGGTACCAGTGTCCAATGCTGCAGAGGTGACAAATGGGACAAAGCCTCAGAAGTGGTCTCTGGTGGCAGATCAGAAAAGCTGCGACTCAGACAGCTTAGGAGACATGCCGAAGGTTCCACAGCTAGTAGGCCGCAGAGCCAGCCAGCATGTCTTCTGGCTCTAGCCTTCCCCTTACAAGGTGTGGAGGCAGCCACTGCTGCTCTCCTCCTAACACTGTCTGTGCAGGAGGCCTTAGCGTTCTCCCGACACCGAGCTGGGGTTTAGAAGCTCACTTCTGGTTTGTGGCTCTCTAGCCGTCTGTAGGACTGGTTTCCAAAACTGTCATGGTTCTTTCTGCCTCCCGTTGGCTTGCACTGACCCATCCCGAGTCTAATTGTGACACCAGGCTGGGCTTTATGGGCTTCCCTTTCCTCCTAAGCATTCCACTGTCATGTCGCCTTTGTCCTTGTGTCATGCCTCACCCTGCATCCCAGCTTCAGAGCAATGTGAAACAGTTGTCACACCCTTACCTACCATGCTCTGTCAGCCCGGTGCGAAAGAGGAGCTTGATGGCTAAAAAGGAGGACTCAAGTTCAAATCCACTGCACAGCGGATCCTACCTTCCATGCAGTTTCAAGTGCAAACGTCTTGACTTGCTGAAGATGCTGGACACCTTTGTCAAGGACCAACCCCAGCAATGTGACCTTATTCACTGCAGGTTGATCATGAACTTGGCACCATGCAAGGTTGCTTATCTCCAAAGCCTTCAATTTTTTTACCCTATGTTCCTAAGTGTTTGATAATTGTGTATCAGGGTACTTTCAAGGCAGCTGAATTCTACGGCAGCTTTCAGCATCCTGCTTCTGGTGAATGTTACTGCCTGTTGGAAGGACTTTGCAGCTACAGGCAGACTCCCACCACCCACCGATGGGCTCGTTATCAATCCATAGTTGTGTGCTGACTGCAAAGTGGTCCCAGGTTTTTGCATATATTGTGAGATCACTATGGGAACACAGTCATTATGATACAGCAGTTCCTGTCTTGAGTACTTTAGATAGCTTTCTTTTATGGTTTTCTTTCCTATTGATATGAAAGAGATTCTTGATAACCAAAGATAAATATATCCACAGATTTCAGGTTCCTTGTTTCATATATGAGCATGACTTCGAAATTGAATAAGCCCAGATCTGTGATGCCACTGTGTATTCTCGTAGCAGGTGAGTCACACAGGACTCCATCAACTCTGACATGTTGGATGACCTTGAGAATTCAGTGATTTCCTATGACGTAGAACAAACCAGGTTAGTAGTTGCCAGCAGAAACCAGGCATAAATACTGCTAGTAAATACTACTACTGGTTCTAAAATATATACCTTATCAGTTCATACTTCACTTTTTTCTCTTACCACCAAAGTCCAAGCTATCATGACACAATCACTAACCTGGGCTGTTAACCAGTCTCCCTGCTTTCATTCTGACCCCCTCCATCCATTTTCCACAATGAAGCTGGAGTCATCTTGTATGTAAAATGTATCATGTCACTCGTCTGCTTAAAACTCATCTGTGTTCCATCTCATCTCAGAATAAAGTCCAAGATTAACACCACGGTCTACGAGGCCCTATGTGATCTGACTGCTGCCTGACTCTCCCATCTCATATCATACCACTCTCTTCCCCTTTGTAATAATCTGTCTACATTGTCTCTCCTCCACCTCGTAATGATCTATCCACACTGGCTTTCCTGTTTCTTGCCCATAGGACCACCATGTACAGCCGTGCAGGTTGTGCACTGCATAACTCTGGGAGGGGCATTCGGTAGGCTGCAGGGTGCATGATGGACCCAGAAATGCACAGCATGGTGGTCCAGCTCACACACACCAAGATTTCAGCATTTGCTGGTCATTTTGCCCGGTACATCCATCAGATTCTTTGAACAGCTGGCCCCTTCTTGCCATCCATTCAACAAATATTCCACAAAGCACTATTCTCTACCAGGCAGAACTGGTTACATAATTTGCAGGGCCCAGTGCAAAATGAAAATCAGGGCCTCTTATTCCAAGATTATTCAGAATTTCAAGATGGTAACAGTAGAGCATTAAACCAAGCAGAGGCCCTTCTGAGTATGGGGCCCTCTGTGACCACACAGGTCTCGCCCCCATGAAGTTGGCACTGGCCTCGGTCTCAGTTTAAATGTCACTTTCCTGGGGGGTCCTTCCCAACCACCCAAGCCAAAGGAGCTTTCTGATACTGTGCAAAGGCGAGCAAAGGCCTCCCTTTCCTTTCCAGGTACAATCACAGCATTTTGAATTACTGATGAAACAAGAATCCCGGGTTCCACTCGCACTGTGTTTTTAGGTTGAACATCCAATCAACCTAAAAGGTTTTGTGTTTCACTTTAATGAAGTCTTGGACAGGTTCTCATTTTTCTATAAATTGGCCCTGAAGGAGCTGACGGGCCTCATAGGCCAAGGAGAACTTTGCTGTACAAAGATCAAAAAGGACCCATTATAACATTAAAAATTTGAAAAGGATACTATGATTGGATTTTTTTTCTAATAGAAAACAACAATGCACATTTTATGGAGCTAGTGATTTCATGTGTAGTAATAAACTCAATGGTATTTTAAGGTTTAATAGAAAATGCACAGTTACTAATTGGCTAGCATATATTTCCCCCTGCCTTTGGAAATTAAAGTTTTTGCTTTTGATGAAATAAAAATTATTTAAGTACAATTTCATCCTTGAAAAGGCAAAGTTTTGTTGTTTTGTAGCACTGTGATATTTCTTATATAACATATGGTTAGTTCAAAATATACATTGCTATCATTCATAAGACATTTATAAATAATGGATTATAAAGTTCCACATATGGTATTTGACTCAGAAAAAAAGGATGCATAGAACAGTTTCTTTATAAGATCTTCTCATCTTGTTATGGTTTCTCTCCTACTCCTGGGAATCTAATACTCTCAGCCTAATAACAGGAGAAGCAAAAAGTTCAAGGCTCTGTGACGGTGAGATAAGGCAAGAACATGTAATTTTCAGAGAGACTGCCATTCCTGCCACCATCCTCTGGCTAGGCAATGCCATCTGGGGGTTTCAGATATGGTTTTCTGTAGTGGATTACCCTTGGGTTACTGCCAGGAGCAAAGCAGTTGTAAAAATGCAACTTCCTAAAAGCATTCACAACCAAGGGAGAAAACAAGTTTCTGCCCCAGTTTTTGCTAATTTTGTAAGCAACCATAAAAAAAAAAAAAAGAGAGAGAGAGAAAAAAAACCTAAGAACGATATGCATTTACATTTGTGTAAGACAAAGAATGAAAGTAAAAGTAACCATGCATAAGGTACCTCACTCAAGAAGTCTAGTCCTAGACTGAATTATGAAGGAAAGAAACCCTGACTTCCTGCCTTCTTGCCCCATTTGCTCTCAGAAAAGTAGCTGATAAACTAATTTATACTAAGGTGTAAATGACTAATAAATGTTAATGGATTATCTTTCGCAGGAGTATTTGCTTTAGAGCAGGGAAAAAAGAGTCTTTGCCCAAGAGCTGAAAGTTTTAGTGGTAGAATTTCAGCAGAGCCCAAAACTCATCCACAAATTGTTCCATCTTAAGAGAAGAGAGAGTTGTCTGTACTTACTAGTTCCTTTTTTCTTCTCTCATTTCTCTCTCTCTCTCTCTCAACTTTTTGTTTTTGTTTTGGAATAATTTCAGGTTTACAGAAAAGTGGCAAAGATAATACAGAGAGTTCCCATGTATCTCTCATCCAGTTACTCCCAATGTTAACATTTTATATTACTATGGTATGTTCGTCAAAATAAAGAAACTAACATTAGAACATTCTTATTCACTGCACTCCAGACTTTGTTAGGGTTTCATCAGTTTTTCCACTAACGTACTTTTTCTGTTTGCTCCAATCCAGGACACCACACTGCATTTAGCCCATTCTTTTTTATTCCCAATCTAATCTTTTATCCCCAGAATTCCACATGTAAGTCTGGTTACATTACTTCTTTATTCAAACACCCTGATGGCTTCGTTCTCACTCAAAGCAGAATCCAAAGCCATTACCAAGACTACAAGGCGCTACATGATCTGCTCCCTCCTCCAACTCTCTGTCTTAACTGCCCACCAGCTCTCTCCCATTTATCCCATTCCAGCCACCCTTGCCTCCTCTTCCTTCGACCTACCAAGCGTGTTTTGCCTCAGCGGCTTGTACTCGCTATGGCCTCTACTTGGAATGTTTTGCCCCTGGGTATCTGACTGGCTTGTCAGGAAGGGATGTAAGGTTGAATGAGCAGGGTGGGGTGACCAACTCCTCCAGGTTTGCCAGGGACTATCCTGATTTTAAAATTGAAAAGCCGGGCTTCCCCGGTGGTTCAGTGGTTAAGAATCCGCCTGCCAATGCAGGGGACACTGGTTCGAGCCCTGGTCCGGTTAGATCCCACGTGCCGCGGAGCAACTAAGCCTGTGTGCCACAATTACTGAAGCCCGCGTCCCTAGAGCCCGTGCTCCGCAACGAGAGAAGCCACTGCAATGAGAAGCCTGCGCACCCCAATGATGAGTATACCCCGCTCTCGGCAACTAGAGAAAGCCCGCGTGCCGCAACGAAGACCCAATGCAGGGTAGGGTCAAAGCTATTTGTGAAGACAAATAGCTTTTTTTTGTAAGGTGTACAAAAAATTTTTTTAAAAACCCTGAAAAGCCATGTACCCTGGGAACCCTCTCGGTTCCTGGCAAACTAGGACAGCTGGTCACCTAGCAGGGGTAGGTTTGTGTAGGGGATTTGCTAACATTTAATATGGAGGCTAGAGAAGACGTCATGGACAAGGAGACATTTGGGCGAAGGCTTGATGGAGGCGAGGGACTGAGTTTGCCATTCCTTATTGTATGGTTCCTGGGGGTCTGTCTACAGATCCCACTGAGCAGAGATAAAGAACACCCCAACGGTTGTCAAAAAATACATTAAAACTTTTTTTCTTAAATGATACAAATGAACTTATTTTATTACAAAATTTATTACTTATTTACAAAAATTTGTGGCTACCAAAGGAGAAGGTGAGAGGGGGGAGGGATAAATTAGGAGTTTGGGATTAACAGATATAAACACCACTATATACAAAATAGATAAACAACAAGAACCTACTGTATAGCATAGGGAACTATCTTCAATATCTTGTAATAACCTATAATAGAAAAGAATCTGAAAAAGAATATATATCACATATATATCATATATATATATATAACTGAATCACTTTGCCATACACCAGAAACTAACACAATATTGTAAATCAACTATGCTTCCATTTAAAAACAAAAAGAAAAAAATGTTTTTCCTTCCATTTTTCTTGAGATATAATTGACAAATGGCACCGTATAGTGTAAGGTGTACAGCATATGATTTGACTTACATACATCATGAAATGATGGTACAAAATTCCAGGTGTAAGATAAATAATTACTAGGGATGTAATGTACAACACGATTAATATAATGAACACCGCTGTATCTTATATATGAAATTCGTTAACAGAATAAATCCTAAGAGTTCTCATCACAAGGAAAAATATTCTTTTTCTTTTATTTTGTATCTATAGGAATGATGGATGTTCATTGAACTTATTGTGGTAATCATTTAAAATGTTGTTTTTAATAATCGCGCTCTCAGATTTTATAAGATCTACAATGAGTAGCCGAGGAGGCTTTGGAGCCCAGCAAATATGGAGTCTCGGCTCTGCTATGTGACGTTGAACAAGTTATTTCATTTCTCACAGCCTGATTTTTCTCACTTGTGAAGTGAGGGTTATAAAAACCTCAAGGGTTATTGTAAAGATTAAAAGAGTTAATATGTATAAGGTGCTTTGAACCATTCTGGCAGATAAACACTCAATTAAAATCCATTATTGTTGTTCTTTTCTCCCCATGTTTTCGGTGGGGCATCGATACTCAATGTAAGTGCTGTTGTGTGCAGGACACAGGGATATAATCAAGGGCGATGGAAAAGGAGTTTGGGAGAAAGAAGGCCGTAAAGAAGGGGATCACAAAAGATGAGTTAATTCAGGTACTTATTTTTAAATGATTTTTGAGATAATTGCAAAAATTTACATGCAGGTATAAGGAATAATTTAGAGACATCGGATATACCCTTCACTCAGCTTCCCTCAGCAGTAACATCTCACATTATTATAGCACAATATCACAACCAGGAAATGCATAGTAGGTACTTCTCATTCTGTTACTGAAACTAAGACCGTCATCTTCATGGAACTGAACAACCAGTGCTTCCTCCTTGAGGGTGGAGAGCCAGGGGCCGAGGAGTGTAGGCCCATCGTCCTCATCACGTCAATGATGGACCACTGCAGTGGGCGCATCACCTTGCTCTCTGCTCCAATCCACTGCAAACCACAGCCTGTGCTTCTGATAGGATCACTTCTTAGCAGTGTTCTCTTTGGCCTTAAGCATAGTCAAACTTACGGCTTACTGACTGTTTATTATGGCCGCAGGCTCTGTGCTAAATATTTTTCATGCGTTATCTCCATCTTTACAACAGCCCTAGGTGATAATATTGTCCCCATTTCATAGATGATGAAACTGAGGCCTTGTACGGTTAAGCAGCTTGCCCAGGTCATGTATCTAGGAAGTAGGAGAGGTGGGATTAAAATGCAGACCACCTGATTCCAAAGCTATTCTCACCAACCCACACACACCTCACATTCATGGCGGAGTACAGAGGAAAGGGACAGGGTTGACAGGTGTTTTCTTGCCTTCCTCAGTGAATTCACGATTGAGTTGGGGTGGGGCAGAATATAAAAACATAAATGATAGCACAAGGCAGTATATGTAAAGCACTAATCCAGGGTGATCTAGGCACCCAGGGGCAGGGCAGCTGGGAAAGGTCTTCTGAAGGAAGCGAGGGGAAATGGGCTGGGCCTTGTGAAGAGGCCTTGTCTGGCGGAGCTCACACTGTTATGACAGTCATGTCTGGTTTCACCCCACCTTCCCCTGTCTCCCTCCTGACCTTAACCAAAGGGATCTGTGGTAGACTTATTTCAGAATACATAATCATCCTAATAGCTGGCGTGTACAGTGTGCCTGCATTGGGCTAGTCACTGTTTTAAGTGCCTTATGTATCGTAACTCATTTAATCTTCACACGAACCTAGAGCATAGGTACTATTATTAGCCCCATTTTACAGATGAGGCTATTGAGGCACAGAGAGGTCAAGTAACTTGCCCAAGGTCACCCAGTTAGTAAGTGAAAGCCAGGATCTGAACCCAGGTGGTTTGGGTCTAGACTCCCCACTTTGGAGTCTACTCCCGCCCTCTACTTTGCAAGTCCTTTGTACACATCTCTATAAAATCTCACCCAGTCAAAACTCAAGTGAAATAGCACAACACCCATCACCCAAAGGGGAGCAAGCACTTTCTGAGCAACAAACTTCTGTGATTGGCCCTGGGCCCAGTGATTCACATTTCATTTTCACTACAGTCCTGCAAGGTTTGTATACGTGAAGAAATTAAGCTTCAGAGATATTAAGTAACGTGCTCGAAGGCTGAGATTCCCACCCGAAACCTATGTCCTCCTCTGTATGTAGCTCGTGTTTCAAATCCCTCTTTCTCTGAGGCCTTCCTCTCCCCATCACCCAGCAGCCACGCATCAGGCCCTGCTCCGCGCTGGCCACACGCATCCTGCACCTATTTAGAAATTTGCACACATGGCCTTAATGGTTTTCTCAGCAATACTCCTCCCCAGGCAAGAGTGGCCCAAGTGTCAGGAGACATGGGGCCTGCTTTGTAGGGCTTATAACATCCTAAGATTCCAGATCTGGAAAGTACCCAGAGATAATCAGACCCACTACTCACCCCAGCGAGGGTCTCCTTCTACAGTGATCCCTGATCATTTATTCATTCAGCAATAAATTCATTCAGCCTACTA
This sequence comes from Orcinus orca, assembly GCF_937001465.1. Taxonomy (NCBI): domain Eukaryota; kingdom Metazoa; phylum Chordata; class Mammalia; order Artiodactyla; family Delphinidae; genus Orcinus; species Orcinus orca. The sequence goes on from NC_064575.1 coordinate 52,030,996, forward strand.
CGTGCCAAGCGTGTCCTGAGTGATGGGGATATGGCAACAAACAGGACAGGCAAATCCCTCATCTCCAGGAAGTTCCATTCCGGTTGGGGGAGACTGCCAAGAAACATGATTAAAAAGTAGAATCTATAGGATGTTGCTATATGGTACGGAGAAAAAAATTTAAAATAAAAATTAAAGTATGGAAGGGGAAGGCAAAGAATGGGGTGAGTGTGTGTGTGTGTGTGTGTGTGTGTGTGTGTGTGTGTGTGTGTGTGTGTGTGTGACAGACAGACAGAGAGGCAGAGAGAAAGAAAGAGAAAGAGTGAGCTTGGGTTGGCCAGTGGTAACCTTTCTGAGGATTTCTCTCTCAAAGTCCGTCAGCCACTATTTGCTTGAATACGTCAGCTGCAGAAAAGTCATTCCCTAAAAGGCACTCGTTCCGCTTTAAGCAAGCTCTGCTTGTTCTGCAGTTTATCATATCTTCTCCCAGTGACTTCTGTTCTTCATCCTGAGTTCTGCCTTCAGTAGCTGTACCCAGCAAGCCTAACGCCCTCTCCCAGGGCAGACCACCCTCCACCTGTTGGAGGACATCTGTTTCCTTTCAGTAGTTCCCCATAACCCTAACGGCCTCAGTTCTTTCAGCTGGTTCCTGAATGACATGGTTTCAATACCTATCACCCTGGTGGCTGCCCTCCTTTGAATGCCCTTTATCTCAAGAACAGAACATTTCCCTCTATGGTGAGTTGATCAGTGCAGAATATTTTAGGTTACTGCTCCCTGGATATAGACCCAGTACTACACAAAAACAAAATGAAACATGTTTTTAAGCTTTATGCTAATCAGAGCTCAGTCTCCACTGGGGGAAGCCAGTCTAGACTCGTCAGAACCTGGAAGCTAGGAGGCCAGTAGAGGGGAAGCCTCATTCAGAGTTAACTCTTATTTTATACACAATTCAAAGAAACCTCATTGTCTGATGTTCTAGCCCATAAACACTTAGAAGGAATAACTTGAAGGAAAACATGCATTTTGAAAGGCAAGCTCATTGTAAGAGCCAGGAAGGGCATCTGATAACTCCACAGGTGAAGAGTAGACAAGACTATAAAAAGCTGTCCAAAAAGGTCAAGAAGAGGAACATGGAGGCATTTGCCCAACATTCTACAAAAGTTTGTGGGAGGTTCATTGCACCATTCACAGCTTAGTGAACAAATGTCTCCACTCTTGGTGTTGATCCTGTGGCAGCATCAAACCAGTGAAGTTGTTCCTAAAGGCAGAGAGCAATGCAATGTCTTTAATACATTTTCTATATTTTTAAGGAATTAAAATTTTAAATTACTTTTATGGTAAAATTTCCATAAACACTTAGAAGGAATAACTTGAAGGAAAACATGCATTTTGAAAGGCAAGCTCATTGTAAGAGCCAGGAAGGGCATCTGATAACTCCACAGGTGAAGAGTAGACAAGACTATAAAAAGCTGTCCAAAAAGGTCAAGAAGAGGAACATGGAGGCATTTGCCCAACATTCTACAAAAGTTTGTGGGAGGTTCATTGCACCATTCACAGCTTAGTGAACAAATGTCTCCACTCTTGGTGTTGATCCTGTGGCAGCATCAAACCAGTGAAGTTGTTCCTAAAGGCAGAGAGCAATGCAATGGCTTTAATACATTTTCTATATTTTTAAGGAATTAAAATTTTAAATTACTTTTATGGTAAAATTTTTCTGATTTGGAGAATCTCACTCACTAGCAGGTTCTGAAAAATAAGGATTTCTGTATTAATAGCCTCTTGAAATCCAAGTTCCCTCTGAGAGTGACTCCAGCAACTTCAGAGCTTATAAATACCCTACATGTACCCTTCAGTCCTTTAGCCTTCAATCTAGGAGTTGAAAGAAGGGATAGTTTTCTCAGTATCACTGAGCTCTAAAATAGGAACCTAAGAGAGAACAACTATAGTGGCCACGTTTGAGAGAAAGAGGCAGAGATGGCGAGGGTCTGGCTTTACTTCGGAGCAGCCCCAGTTTGGGCCGGTTATATAGGTACACAAAAAAGAAGTTTATCAGTGCAAAATGGAACTGTCAAGATTGTTAAGTGATAGCTAATAATCAGGGTTCAAAAGTTGCATGGGGAAGGGGAGATGAAGGAGAGGGAGGAAAGAAAATATTCCCCAGACAGTCCTGCTTTTGTTTACCTCCCTTTCAGCCCAAATGATGCTGCCTTTGCCTCCTGATGTATGTTAGGAGACACAGCTCTCAACTTACATATTGATTTTGGATCTCACCGAAATGCGGGCCCAGTTTCTGTGGTATAGGAGAATCATTACTTGAAAGGTTTCAGACTTTGCTGATCCCATGAAATGAGATGCTGAGTTTTAGTATCATTCTCATTATTGTATCATTAATATCATTCTAGAGTCTCAAAAGCTGGAAAACCCAGACACCTGCTTATTGCAAGATGCTGGCTACTCTATAACCAATGTAAATTCCCTGTGTTTTCCCCTTAGTATTTATCATACCGACTTGACTTTCCAAGTACTTAATTTGTATTTGTAAGCTATTTTCTGTTTTTATTCCATGAATGGAGTTAACAACTGGACTGTCGTAGGAGAAAAGGACCTCTGTTTTGTTTAGAATTGGCAAGTAGGTGTCATTTTGCAAGTCAGTTCTGGTAGATTTGATGGAAAAGCCATGTTCTGAAGAATATTGAAACTGCTTCCAAGTTCAGGAGGGAAGAGTTCAGAGATCCATTAGCAATGTCTGCTCCAACACAGGACCGGAAGTATAGCATGCCTGTCGAATATTCGTTATCGGTGGCTTAGTTCAACAAATACTGAAGGTCAAGTAGTGTGCCACGTGCAGGATTTTGTTTGCTTTAGATTGTTTTTGTTTTAAATAAGGAAGACATTGTTCCTTTATTTAATGTAATAAATGGTGGACACATGACCAAACAACTGAACTCCAGTGTGCAATACGCAGTGATGAAAGCATATCGAGGTCCAAAGGGTCAGAGAGGAAGAAGTGGGATGACGTATCAGGGAAGTGGTCTAGAAGAAGGCCTGACATCAGCAATTTCAGAAGGCCGGACGGCCTCAGCTTTGGTCTGAATTCATCCCTTCTCACCTCAACCACTAACAAATGGCAGAGCACCAGTACATGACCAGTTTCTGGGCAGATTTCCCGTAGGCATTTTAATAAATAGCTCATATAGCTCTTCTCTCTGTCATCCACAGCCTCATCTCATTCTCAGGAAATCCTGGCTGGATGCCCCAAGTGTATAGCGTACCGCCCTGTGGACATCTGAAGGGGCCAAGGCAGGACTGCATAGAGAGCACTCTAATGGGCTCAGGCTTTCAAAGCACACATGCTAACAATGACAGAAATGGCCCAGAACCAAGGACAACTTTTTTTTTCCCAAGGACAATATTTTTTTAAATGCATAAGCTTTATGAGTAGTGTCAGGAGGGTCAAAAATCCAGAATAATCCAAGGTTTATGAAAAATGCTAAACAAAAGGGCTATTTCTAAGTTTGTTTGGACCAAAGCCACCAAGTAAGACTAATCTTGGAGGAGAGATGGATAATGCTAACATATACAAGAACATGATAAGAAAAAAATCATAATTACAAAATTATTTTCCATCATTTTCCTCTGTATCAGGTGTTTCGCACAGGTGGTGCGTCAAACTCACCTAGAGTGTTGGTAAAAATGTATATTCCCAGGCCCCATTTCAGACCTACTAAGCCGAAATCTCTGGAAGCAGGTTGGAGATGTGCATTTCTAACAGCTCTCCCTCCTCCAAGTGATTCACATGTACTCGAAAGGTTTAAAACCACTACCCTTAAGGACAGAATGACAAGGGCTATAAGGCAGTGAAATCCAAGATAAATGAGAAGGTGGTGAGAGTCCCGGCTGCTTCAAATGTGTTTAATTCTGCAACTCCTATGAAATACATCCAGGATAAAAAAAAATAACCTGCAGATGCGATTCTACAAACATCAACATCAGTCTTTAAGAAATCTTGGGAATGGCATGATCCCTAGAAGGTGGAGACAGGCAAACATTGGTTGCCATTACATGGTAAAAGGGGAAATTCGATAAAATACAGAACTGTCAGCTGTATAATGGATTCCCAGTGTTCCTAAACACTTAAAAGTAGAGTGTTGATCATTAACAGTCAGCCTGGAGTCATCACAAATAAATCCATACATGTCTTTTATTTTAAGCTGCAATAAACCCTTGTTGAAAATAGTCATTATAAATTATAAATAAAAACTGCATACTAAACGGATCTCATTTTTTTGATAAGTCTGTTAGAACAGCAGAATGATGAAGTTAGTTTATGCTGAGTTTTTCTTAGGCATCTGACAAAGTGTCTCATGGTATGTATTGAACAAGATGGAGAAATCTGAGAAAACTGATAGGACTAACCATTAATATTTATTGAGAGCCTACTTTATGTCAGGAACTCTACTAAGTGTTTTGTGAGTACTAATTAACTTAAACATCTACCCATTCCTATAAAGTAAAAAGAATTGTCCCATTTTACAGATGAGGAAACTAAGCAGAGCTTCATCAGGTAACTTGCCCAGGGTCATATAGCAAGGATATGGTGGGGCTAGGGTTGAGAGGTCAACTCTGAGATCAAAGCTTGGGTGCCTACCAACTGCACTATATCTCAGATGCATGGAGTTGCAGCTGGGTAAAATGCTATGTCCAGAAAGAGTCAATCTGTGGTTCATGCCAACCTGAGGGAATCACTAATGGCTGCCATGGCTCTACAAAACTGTCCCAGGACTGCTCAATATTTTTATTAGTGACTTGGATAAAAATATAGAGGTTCGGCTTATCAAATTTACACATGGCGTAAAGCTAGAGGGAGGGACAGCTAAAACTGTAAATAAGAGAATAATGATCCAGAATGATCTTGGCAGGTGAGAACAACAGACCAGAGCCAAAAAGACAAAATTTTTAAAGGACCATGGTAAAATCCTATACTCTGATTACAAAAGAAAGTATGATCAGGAACACCCAGCTTAAGTGCGTAAGACAAAACCTAGGAAATTAATTAGATCTATTGATACAGTCAGTCTCCTATAGATTCATTCAAAGGGATAAATATGCAACGACAACAAAATGACCTCCTGTACTTCTTTGTCTAACTGGCTCCCTGACCCACACCCCTCCCAAGCTGAAACTACCGTATTTCATCTAATTTGAGAGGCCATTGATTGCAAGATGCGCCAGTGGCTTCGTACCACTGAGAAAGGAGGAGGGAATGCCATCAATTAAACTAGGACACAATGCTTTCATATTACTTAGCATTTTATTTTATAATGATTGAAGGAACTTTTTAAACTTTACTAGCTCTTTGAGGAAGATGCAGTGGCTGTGGCACCTCCTGACCTTCAGCTGTTAGCTCGTGTGCAGGAACAGTGAGTGAGGAAGTTTTTAAGGATACTGGAAAGACACGCTCGGAGCCAAAGAGAGGGATTCATAGAATCAGAGTCGCATTAACCAGCTGCAATGGAAATGAAACCCCTGCGGAAGGTGTGAGCATCTTTATTAGAGGCACAAAGGAAAAGAACGTCAAAGTGAAAGGCCTTGGTGTCCCACTAAGACCCTGAGAATTACTACAAGAAAAATTCCTTGTGCTAAAGGTCCTAGGACTTGGGATTGCTTTCAGAAGAGAGTCCAGGGAATTCCTGGGCGGTCCAGTTGTTAGGACTCTATGCTTTCACTGCTGAGGGCCCGGGTTCAATCCCTAGTAGGGGAACTAAGATCCCGCAAGCCACTCAGTCAAAAACAAGCAAACAAACAAAAGATGAGAGTCCAGAGTGATCACTGATTTGCACAGCTCTTCTGAGATTGTTCAACAGATTACTTCAATCAATACAGAGCCAGGAGTATAGGTTGAAGTCACCATTGCTGGTGTTGAAATTAGCTATTTTAATTAATTGCTAAAAGAAGTTTAATAGACATAGATTTTATCACATCAATTGTGCACAATATGAAAGGAACACATAAGAGAAATAAATAGGTTAGAGTATTCCCCAGACTTCTCATTCAGAGTCCAGTCTTCGAAATGCATTTCACTTCAGAGTTGGGTATATATGTCCTGTTTTTCCAAACACAGTCATCCTCTGTGCCAGCAGGGGTGTCAGTTATGCAGGATTTCTTTAAACAGTTCTTTGGGGCCTTCCCTGGTGGCACAGTGGTTAAGAATCGCCTGCCAATGCAGGGGACATGGGTTCGATCTCTGATCCAGGAAGATCCCACATCCCGTGGAGCAACTAAGCCCATGTGCCACAACTACTGAGCCCACATGCCACAACTACTGAAGCCTGTGCGCCTACAGCCTGTGCTCCGCAACAAGAGAAGCCACAGCAATGAGAAGCCTGCGCACCGCAACGAAGACCCCCGCTCTCCGCGACTAGAGAAAGCCTGCGAACATAAACGAAGAGCCAACGCAGCCCAAAATAAATAAAAATTTTTTTTAAAAAAAGGTCTTTTGAGGATTTTTTTTTCCAAGTCAATGACTCCAGCACCTACCCCCAAGTTTTAATACAGCTGCTTTCTTGATTCTTTTCAGAAGGTGTCAACAGAAGAGTCCAGAAAACAACCAAGATTATATTCCTTCCTGAAATGGTCCTTAAATGATTTGTTGAATGAAAAGTTGATGAGTTGCTGTTGTCCATTTGTACCATTAGAAATATAAAGCAGGTTGGCACAAATGCAGGTGGCCACTGCTACATATTGTCTGTCACCTGGCCAACAACAATTATAAGACACCACTGATCAGAAGAGGCATCCTAATCTCAGAGATGTTAAATGTGAAAAGATGTGTATCTAAGAATCAATCACACCCAATAGTTATGTTCTACTTGCAGGCTGAACCCAATCCAAACTTTGGAATCTATGCTGTTCCATGACAAAGGAGGTTCAAGAGACTCTTACATTTAAAGATTTAATAGTCACAGTTCTGTTTACTCTGTGTAATGTAATCGAATCATCCATAATTTTGCTGGGAGAAGTATTTGAATCCTCAGCTTCCAGTTTCGGGCAGGAGTCAGTTGCCCAGCTGGAGAACAACTTTGGCTAACTGACATCTAGTAGCCCCACCTCAATGCATCTTCCTGGTTCTTTAAGTCTCATGGAATGGTTAGTTGTCATCACATACTCATCAACTATTTTTCCTAAAATAGCAGTCATGAAGTTGGGGATTTCCAAACAACATAGAATGCTAATTTTATAAATATTATACAGAAGAGCATAAAAATTGAACTCAGGCTAACTTGAGTTCGATTATGACACTCACTAGATGTAAGATCTTGGCTGAGTTTGTGTTTCTAAGCTTCAATGTCCTTATTAGTAAAATAGAGGTTGCCATAATTCTGATTATTAAATAAGATAATGTATGTAAAATGCTGAATACCATGTCTGGCACACACAGTAAATGAACAATAAATGGTGCACCAGAACAAAGTGCAGATGGATCAAAAATTTAAATGTAGGGCTTCCCTGGTGGTGCAGTGGTTGAGAGTCCACCTGCCGATGCAGGGGACACGGGTTCGTGCCCCAGTCCGGGAAGATCCCACATGCTGCGGAGCAGCTGGGGCTGTGAGCCATGGCCGCTGAGCCTGCGCGTCCGGAGCCTGTGCTCCGCAACGGGAGAGGCCACAACAGTGAGAGGCCTGCATACCGCAAAAAAAAAAAAAAAAAAAAATTTTAAATGTAAAAAGTGAAATAATAAAAATAGTTGAACATGACATGGGAGATTATTTTTATAATAACAGAACGGAGGGCTTCCCTGGTGGCGCGGTGGTTGAGAGTCCGCCTGCCAATGCAGGGGACGCGGGTTCGTGCCCCGGTCCGGGAGGATCCCACGTGCCGCGGAGCAGCTAGGCCCATGAGCCATGGCCGCTGAGCCTGCATGTCCGGAGCCTCTGCTCCGCAACAGTGAGAGGCCTGCATACCGCAAAAACAAACAAACAAACAAAAAAAACCAAAACAACAAAAAAAATGTGCTGAGACTAGATATCAATTGCAGGAAAAAAACTGTAAAAAATACAAACACATGGAGGCTAAACAATACGCTACTAAATAATCAAGAGATTGCTAAGGAAATCAAAAAATACTGAGAAACAAATGACAATGAAAATATGATGACCCAAAACCTATGGGATGCAGCAAAACCAGTTCTAAGAGGGAAGCTTATAGTAATACAATCCTAGCTCAAGAAACAAGAAAAGGGCTTCCCTGGTGGCACAGTGGTTGGGAATCCGCCTGCCAATGCAGGGGATACAGGTTTGAGCCCTGCTCCGGGACGATCCCACATGGCATGGAGCAACTAAGCCCATGCGCCACAACTACTGAGCCTGTGCTCTAGAGCCCATGAGCCAAACTAATGAAGCCTGTGTGCTTAGAGCCTGGGATCTGCAACAAGAGAAGCCACTGCAATGAGAAGCCCGTGCACTGCAATGAAGAATATCCGCCGCTCACCGCAGCTAGGGAAACCCTGCACACAGCAATGAAGACCCAATGCGGCAAAAAAAAAAAAAAAAAATTAATTAATTAATTAATTAAATTTTAAAAATCAAAAAGAAACAAAAAAAGTCTCAAATAAACAACCTAACCTTACACCTAAAGCAATTAGAGAAAGAAGAACAAAAATAACCCAAAGTTAGCAGAAGGAAAGAAATCATAAAGACCAGATCAGAAATAAATGAAAAAGAAATGAAGGAAACAATAGCAAAGATCAATAAAACTAAAAGCTGGTTCTTTGAGAAGATAAACAAAATTGATAAACCATTAGCCAGACTCATCAAGAAAAAAAAGGGAGAAGACACAGATTAACAGAACTAGAAATGAAAAAGGAGGAGTAATAACTGACAATGCAGAAATACAAAGGATCATCAGAGATTACTACAAGCAACTATATGCCAATAAAATGGACACCTGGAAGAAATGGACAAATTCTTACACAAGCACAACCTTCCGAGACTGAACCAGGAAGAAATAGAAAACAGACCAATCACAAGCACTGAAATTGAAACTGTGATTAAAAATCTTCCAACAAACAAAAGCCCAGGACCAGATGGCTTTACAGGCAAATTCTATCAAACATTTAGAGAAGAGCTAACACCAATCCTTCTCAAACTCTTCAAAAATATAGCAGAGAGAGGAACACTCCAAAACTCATTCTACAAGACCACCATCACCCTGATACCAAAACCAGACAAAGATGTTACAAAAAAAGAAAACCACAGGCCAGTATCACTGATGAACATAGATGCAAAAATCCTCAACAAATGCTAGCAAACAGAATCCAACAGCACATTAAAAGGATCATACACCATGATCAAGTGGGGTTTATCCCAAGAACGCAAGGATTCTTCAATATACGTAAATCAATCAGTGTGATAAACCATATTAATAAATTGAAGGATAAAAACCATATGATAATCTCAATAGATGCAGAAAAAGCTTTTGACAAAATTTAACACCCATTTATGATAAAAACTTTCCAGAAAGTAGGCATAGAGGGAATGTACCTCAACATAATAAAGGCCGTATATGATGAATACACAGCCAACATCGTTCTCAATGGTGAAAAACTGAAACCATTTCCTCTAAGATCAGGAACAAGACAAGGTTTCTCACTCTCATCAATATTATTCAACATAGTTTTGGAAGTTTTAGCCACAGCAATCAGAGAAGAAAAAGAAATAAAAGGAATCCAAATCAGAAAGCAAGAAGTAAAACTGTCACTGTTTGCAGGTGACATGATCCTATACATCGAGAATCCTAAAGATGCTACCAGAAAACTACTAGAGCTAATCAATGAATTTGGTAGAGTGGCAGGACACAAAATTAATGCACAGAAATCTCTTGCATTTCCATACACTAATGATGAAAAATCTGAAAGAGAAATTAAGGAAACACTCCCATGTACCACTGCAACAAAAAGAATAAAATACCTAGGAATAAACCTACCTAAGGAGACAAAAGACCTGTATGCAGAAAATGATAAGACACTGATGAAAGAAGTTAAAGATGATACAAACAGATGGAGAGATATACCATGTTCTTGGATTGGAAGAATAAACATTGTGAAAAAGACTCTACTACCCAAAGCAATCTGCACATTCAATGCAATCCCTATCAAACTACCAATGGCATTTTTCACAGAACTAGGAAAAAAAAATTGTACAATTTGTGGAAACACAAAAGACCCCGAATAGCCAAAGCAATCTTGAGAAAGAAAAACGGAGGTGGAGGAATCAGGCTCCCTGACTTCAGACTATACTACACAGCTACAGTAATCAAGACAGTATGGTACTGGCACAAAAACAGAAATATAGATCAGTGGAACAGCATGGAAAGCCCAGAGATAAACCCATGCACCTTTGGTCACCTTATCTTTGATAAATGAGGCAAGAATATACAATGGAGAAGACAGTCTCTTCAATAATTGGTGCTGGGAAAACTGGACAGCTACATGTAAAAGAATGAAATTAGAACACTTCCCAACACCATACACAAAAATAAACTCAAAATGGATTAAAGACCTAAATGTAAGGCCAGACACTATAAAAAATATTGAGGAAAACATAGGCAGAACACTCTGACATAAATCACAGCAAGATCCTTTTGACCCACCTCCTAGAGAAATGGATGTAAAAACAAAAATAAACAAATGGGACCTAATGAAACTTAAAAGCTTTTGTACAGCAAAGGAAACCATAAGCAAAACGAAAAGACAGCCCTCAGGATGGGAGAAAATATTTGCAAATGAAGCAACTGACAAAGGATTAATCTCCAAAATATACAAGGAGCTCATGCAGCTCAATATCAAAAAAACAAACAACCCAATCAAAAACTGGGCAGAAGACCTAAATAGACATTTTTCCAAAGAAGATATACAGATTGCCAACAAACACATGAAAGAATGCTCAACATCACTAATCATTAGAGAAATGCAAATCAAAACTACAATGAGGTATCACCTCACACCATTCAGAGGGGCCATCATCAAAAACTTTATAAACAATAAATGCTGGAGAGGGTGTGGAGAAAAGGGAACACTCTTGCACTGCTGGTGGGAATGGAAATTGATACAGCCACTGTGGAGAACAGTGTGGAGGTTCCTTAAACAACTAAAAATAGGACTACCATATGACCCAGCAATCCCTCTACTGGGCATATACCCTGAGAAAACCATAATTCGAAAAGAGTCATGTACCACAATGTTCATTGCAGCACCATTTACAATAGCTAGGACATGGAAGCAACCAAAGTGTCCATCGACAGATGAATGGATAAAGAAGATGTGGCACATATATACAATGGAATATTACTCAGCCATAAAAAGAAACGAAATTGAGCTATTTGTAATGAGGTGGATAGACCTAGAGTCTGTCATACAGAGTGAAGTTAGTCAGAAAGAAAAAGACAAATACTGTATGCTAACACATATATATGGAATTTAAGGGAAAAAAATGTCATGAAGAACCTAGGGGTAAGGCAGGAATAAAGACGCAGACCTCCTAGAGAACGGACTTGAAGTTATGGGGAGGGGGAAGGGTGAGCTGTGACAGGGCGAGAGAGAGTCATGGGCATATACACACTAACAAACATAGTAAGGTAGATAGCTAGTGGGAAGCAGCCGCATGGCACAGGGATATTGGCTCGGTGCTTTGTGACAGCCTGGAGGGGTGGGATAGGGAGGGTGGGAGGGAGGGAGACGCAAGAGGGAAGACATATGGGAACATATGTTTATGTATGACTGATTCACTTTGTTATAAAGCAGAAACTAACGCACCATTGTAAAGCAATTATACCCCAATAAAGATGTTAAAAAATAAAAATAAAAATAAAAAAAATAAAACTGCTCTGTCTAATACAGTAGTCACTACTACATGTGCCTCTTTCACAACTGAAATGTGTCTAGTCTGATAGAAAACAAACTTACGGTTACCAAATGGGAAAGCTGGTGGGTGGGGGAGGGATAAATTAGGGCTTTGAGATTAACATATACACACTGCTATATATATAATAGATAACCAACAAGGACCCACTGTATAACATAGGGAACTATACTCAATATCTTGCAATAACCTATAATGGAAAAGAATCTAAAAAGGAATATATATGTAAATATATAGAGAGAATATATATATTTTATGTTCATATATATAAAACAATGTACATATATATATAAAACACTGAATCACCTTGCTGTACACCTGAAACTAATACAACATTGTAAATCAACTATATTTCAATAAAAATTAAAAAAAAAAAAGAAGATGTGGCACGTATTTACAAGGGAATATTACTCAGCCATAAAAAGGAATGATATTGGGTCATTTGTAGAGGTGTGGATGGACCTAGAGACTGTCATACAGAGTGAAGTAAGTCAGAAAGAGAAAAACAAATGCCGTAGGCTAACATACATATATGGAATCTGAAAAGAAAGAAAATGGTTCCAAAGAACCTAGTGGCAGGACAGGAATAGAGACACAGACGTAGAGAATGGACTTGAGTACATGGGGAGGGGGAAGGGTAAGCTGAAACGGAGGGAGAGAGTGGCACTGACATACTTACACTACCAAATGTAAAATAGATAGCTAGTGGGAAGCAGCTGCATAGCACAGGGAGATCAGCTCGGTGCTTTTGTCCACCTAGAGGGGTGGGATAGGGAGGGTAGAAGGGAGATGCAAGAGGGAGGGGATATGGGGATATATGTATATGTATAGCTGATTCACTTTGTTATACAGGAGCAAATAACACAACAATGTAAAGCAATTATACTGCAATAAAGATGTTTAAAAAAAAAGAATAAAATATGTGCTTACTTTTTCATATGTTAACTTGCTTACAGTAGATCACGTTGGTTTCTAGTTTCTAAGTGTGCAGTTCAGCCAAGCCTAGGAAGGTGAGCAAAGGGCTTCCATTTCCAGGAATAAGGCAAGATGGGGATCAGACCAACCTCCTACTAGAAACCACAAAAAACACTGACTAAAAAAATTTTTTTTATAACTTCTTAAAAGCATCAAAGCTCTGGCAAGATATTAAGAAGTTAAAGCCCCACATCAAAGGGATACAAGGTCTCTGAAAGTTAAGTGGCAGTCTGAAGCTGTTTTTGAACTAAGAACATTTGCCATTTGGGGCAAACTTGAACTTTGGTTCTGTGGGCTTCTCAGGACAAAGACAAAGCCAAAGCCCAGCATCTGCTCCTCCCCTCACTAATAAGGGTAAAACCCTCAGGGCAAGGGTGAAACAAAAGTAAAGGATCCTCCTCCCTCAGGTCCTTATGATGAGCAGAGCAAGACAGGTAGTAAATGCAGGGAACTGCTCTGAGAAGTTATAACTGCAAGTTAGTACTTCCACAGCTTCCAAACCCATATCAAGTTGATGATGAAAAAAATAAATAAATGAACAAAAACAAAGAGAAAAAGAAACCATAATACCGTAAAACCCTCTTACGTTGTGACTTTACTTTAAAGTGAATTAAAGTGTCCCTGTGTGCCTAGCAGATGCAAATGAAAGTGCTTTCTGGAGAAAATTAGTGTCAACCTAGTCTTCAAAGAATCCCTCCAAATAAAATTTCAAGGACCACGAACAGTGTACAGTCAAAAATAACTAAACCTACAAGGACATAAGCCATCAGGAATGAGAACTAAAAGAAAGAGACCTTCAAAGACTTCAGACTTTGAAATCACTAGACAATCTATAAAAGCAACTATGCTTCCTCAATTCAAAGAAAAAGTAGAAAACATATGTACAGAAAAGGAAATGATAAAAAATGATTTAGCAGATTTAAAAAGAACCAAATAGAATGTCTCAAAATAAAAAATACAATAACCCAAATTAAAAACTCAACAGTCATGTTTAAGCAGCTTAGATATAACTGAAGATAAAATTAGAGAAGTGAAATATAGATCAGGAGAAATTATTCAGAGTACAGTGTAGAGAAACAATAATATGGCAAATGTAAAAGAGAGGTTAAGAGGCAAGAAAACAGAGTGAAAGGTGTAGCATTCATTTAATCAGACTTTCAGAAGGAGAAGAGAGAAGTGCTTGGATAAAGATAATATTTGAAGAGATAATGGCTAAGAATTTTTCTAAACTGATCAAAGATATCAATCCATAGATACAAGAATAATAAGTAGAAAAAATAAAAACAAATTTATACCCAGACTCATCATGGTGAAACTTTAACAAACCAAAGACAAATAAGATGCTAAAATTAACCAGAGGAAAGGATGATCTTCAAAGGAGTGGCAACTAAACAATAGCTGAATTCTCAATAGTAACAAAGGAAGTAACAAAGGAAGCCAAAAGCCAGTGGAATGAAACCATCAATGGTTTATATACTTATGTACTTATATAAACCTGTGGTTTATAAACTTAAATAATCGGCAACCTAGAATTCTACACCCAGAAAAAGTCTTTCAAGAATGAGGTCATAATAAAGTTATTCTTAGACAGATCAAAGCTGAGAGAGTTTGCCACCATCACACTCTGATTTAAGACCTTTCCTTTAGGTAAAATAAAAGTGATCTCACAAGGAAGACCTGAGATAGAAGACAAAAGAAAGCAAAGAAAATGATAAATATATGGATACATCTAAGTGAATATTAACTGTAAAACAACAGTTATAAAGTCTTTAAGGGCAAAACTTACAACAATAATAACAAGATAGAGCTAAAATATTTGAGAACAAAACATGTCAGGAAGTGTAAATGGAATTAAAATATTTTAAGGTCTTTGAATTATGTGGGAGAAAGTAAAGGCATTGATTAATTTCAGACTTTAAGTTTAGGATGCATATTAAGTTCTAGAATAATCCCTAAAAAATAGAGAGTATATAATTTTCATACCAGTAGAAGAAAAAGAATGGGGTCTTTAAAATATTTCTTTGAACAACCCCAGAAGGCAAGAAAGGAAAGAAAAGGCAATACAGAATACATGGGACAAATATAAATGAGATGGTAGTTTTAAACTCTAATATATAAATAATTACATTAAATGTAAATGGATTATATGAGCAAGAGAATATATACCATATGATTCCATATAAATGAAGTTCAAGAATAGACATTACTAAAGGAAATTATTTAGAGGTTGTGATAAACTTGTAAATGTCCCCCAAAGATGTCCACATCCTAATCCCTGGAACCTGTAAATATGTTACCTTATAAGGTAAAAAGAACTTTGCAAATGTTATTAAGAATCTTGAGATAGGGAGATTATTCTGGATTATCCAGTTGAGCCCAATGCAAACACAAGGCTACCTTTTGAGAGGAGGTAGGAGAGTCAGAGTCATAGAGACAAGAGAACAAAAGCAAAGGGAAGAGAGGACAGAAGATGCCATGCTGCTGGCTTTGAAGATGCAGGAAAGGGGCAGCCTCTAGAACTGAACAAGGCAAGATAACAGATTCCATCCCAGCCTCTAGAAGGAACACAGCCCTGCACAGCCATTTTAGACTTCTGATCTCTAGAACGGTAAGATAATTTTAAGCCACGAAGTTTGTGGTAGTTTGTTATAGCAGCAATGGGAAACTCGAAATATATATTTATATGTCTCTATCTATATCTATCTATGTGGCAAAGCAACAAATAAAAGCAAGGAAATGATTATCACAGAGGTCAGGATGGTGATTTCTCCAGTGCTCAGCGGGAGAGAGAAGGCAGGCAGGGTTCTGAGGCCCTGACAATTCTATTTCTTGACATGTGTGGAGATTAAACATGTAATAATTACTCTTAAACCATGCACATATTTTATATACTTTTCTGTAATAGCAAATATTTTATAATAATAAAAACTATAAAATGTAAAAATAAAGATCAGGAATCCTGGAATTTAAGTGGGATTCAGAGAATATTTAATTAATGAGTAATGAGTTTCTAATAATTGAGAAACAGAATATCCAATCTGTAGAATCTCCCTGCTCTTATAGTGTTCCCTTACAGCCTGCTGACATTTGACCTCTCCTCTGCTCATCAATACCTTCGCATAGTTGAGCAAGGAAAGAATCTGGAGGAACAAAAGCCATCTCTGGACTCTATCATTTATTAATATGTGGACTTAGGCAAGTTACTTAAACTCTCTGTTTCTTAATCTATAAAAATGGCAGTAGTAGTAGTATCTTCCTCTATAAAGTTGTCATAGGAAATAAATGTGATAAAGCACTTAGCACGATACCTATCTAAAAAGTCCACCTCTTTTTTATTTCATTTATCCACCCCCAACCCCGCAAATAATGTTTATGGAGCACTTGCCTTGTCTCAAGCCCCTTGCTAGGTCCTAGGGATGCAAAGCCAAATAATCCATGGCCCCATCTTCAAAGAGTTCTTAGTTTAGTAGAGGAAACAGGTGAAAAATATGTAATTGTAATGCAAAGGGTTAGCAGTACAGTGAGGGTATAAACAACGTGCTGAGGTGTTGCATGAGGGGTCACTAAGTGGGTATGTGGTAGAGTAAGGAAGGGGACTAAGCAGAGAAGCCTGCCCACAGGTGACCCTTAAATGAGGTCTTGAAGGATGAGTAGGAGTTCACCAGCTGGAGATAAAGGAGGGATACTTCTGTAAAGGGATGAGTATAGGCAAGCCTGGAAGGAGATAATGGACAGGCGAAATGGCAAGTTGTGGGGTATTGAGGAGGGAGATGAAGTTGGGAGTAATCAGCTGTGGTCATACATCGAAAGGTCACATTTCTCATGTAAAAGAGTTCAGCCCTTCTTCTCTAAGCAGTGGATAGCTATGGTGAGGAGGGGTTAGGATGATCTGAGCCACATTTTAGAAATATCACTCTGTGTCTGTGCAGGTGGGTGGGAAAGATTCTGAAGACTACTACCTACCTAGTTCAGGTGAGAGGGCTTGAACTAAGGCAGTGTTCTCGGAATGGACAGAGATTCAAGAGACATTTAGGAGGCAGAACTAAGTGGACTTGGTAAACTGTTGATTCAGAGTGTTGATTCAGAGCTAGTTATCAGATTTCTAGCTTGTGCTAATTATGATGGTGGATAATAATACCATTAATCAAGTTTGAGGAGACCAATAGAGCAGGTAGCGGGGTGAAGATAATAGGTACTTTATTTTATATTTTTTTAATTGAAGTATAGTTGATTTACAATGTTGTGTTAATTTCCACTTTATTTTAGATTTACTGAGTTTGAGAAGCCTGTGGGACATTTACGTAGAGATTTCTAGAAGGGAGTTAGAAATTTGGCTCTGAAACGGAGGAGAGAAATGAAATGTGGCCATGGAGATATGGAAGCCATAAACATTTATAAAATGGAGGTTGAAGCCAGAGGAGTGTGTGGGATGGTCCAGTGATCAATATGTTTGTTGAATCTACTTGAAAAGAACGAGTAGTGTGCTCACCTAAACGCTTTTTCCCTAGCATATATTTTGGGTCTCAATTAAGAATGTTTTCATAAAATATCTTTCTTTACCCAAGATCATATTGATCTCTCCTTAGAGTGACTACTTATGACTTGAGTTCATGTTACAGCTTTAATTTAGAATGTTGGAGTTTACCAAAGTCATTTAAGAATGATAGACGTGGGGCTTCCCTGGTGGCGCAGTGGTTGAGAGTCCGCCTGCCGATGCAGGGGACACGGGTTCGTGCCCCGGTCCGGGAAGATCCCACATGCTGCGGAGCGGCTGGGCCCGTGAGCCATGGCCGCTGAGCCTGCGCGTTCGGAGCCTGTGCTCCGCAACGGGAGAGGCCACAGCGGTGAGAGGCCCGTGAAAAAAATAAATAAATAAATAAAAAAGAATGATAGACGTGGAAAATTCTATTAGAGTATCCTGATGGGCAAATCTTGTACCTGAATACTAATTATGTAAAAAGTTTGCACAATATATTTAATGTAATAGGAAGAGCTCTGAGGAAGTGTCAAGATACGTATGCTTCTCAGAAAATCAGTAAGCAACTTATTTTAAAAATTAAGCATTAATAAAAAATTCCTTAAGTTTAAAAACTTTTTATTTATTTATTTTTTTTGCGGTACGCGGGCCTCTCACTGTTGTGGCCTCTCCCGTTGCGGAGCACAGGCTCCAGACGCGCAGGCTCAGCGGCCATGGCTCACGGGCCCAGCCGCTCCCCGGCATGTGGGATCCTCCCGGACCGGGGCACGAACCCATGTCCCCTGCATCGGCAGGCGGACTCTCAACCACTGCGCCACCAGGGAAGCCCTTAAAACTTTTTAATCTAATATTGTGATTTTCAGTAACATACCTCAGAAGTTTCAGACCTTTTGAAGCCAGAACCACAGAATTATTAGCCCTGGAAGAGATCTTAGAGGTCATTTAATTGAATGCTTTACGTTTTCAAATAGAGACTAAACAGAGAGTGCTACGCTGTGGTCACTCCACACCATGGTCACTGGGCCTGGGATGAGTGACTCAGTCCCTAGATCATTCTTTCCTCTTTACACCATCCTTCCTTTCAATGGAATCCAATTTGCTAAAGTTTCAGGATAGAAATGAACTAAACTTCAGCTGTCTAAATGAGAGGTTTTCATTTATTTATGAATTTAATGCATATCTGTGACACTCGGAGCTAGATAGAACAAAAGGCCAAGTGTGATTAAGATTCTTCCTTTCCCTCATTCTGTCTCAGGCTTCTTGGCAAAATGAATTATCAGAGTCCCACAAGGACAGACCCAGAGGATAGGACAATGACAAGAGTCTGATCTTGAGTAGGGCTGCCAGATTTAGCAAGTAAAAATAAGAGGCTGCCCAGTTACATTTGAATTTCAGACAAATAATGAGTACTTTTTTTAGTGTAAGTATGTCCCAAGTATTGCATGGGACATACTTATGCTAAAAAATGTATTCATTGTCTATCTACAATTGAAATATAACTGGGAGTTGTGTATTTTATCTGGAAACCCAAATCTTGAAGTCAAGGCCAAAGACTTTCAAGCACTTAGACATGAGGGAGGCAATTAGCCCCACTAGAGGTAGCTGACGTTTCACAAAATTGCAAACTCCAAAACGAGGACCTGCTACCCTTTGCGCAACAGTGAAGGAGCTGTCAGGCTATGGCACTACCATCCCCTCCAAATTGTAGTATACCGTGAAACTGATCTTTCAGGAGATTGACAAGGATGGTGGTGGAGGTGGTGGGACTTATGGACCTGGAGGATCCATCTCTGTATGTTCTAAAGCAGCTGTATCTTCTGTGTCTTTAACAGTGCAGACTGATTTTGCCAGAACAGAACCAGAATTCATTATATAATCAGTGATTACAAAACCAAAGCTAAAGTGTGGAACAATGAAATTTCCATTACAGAAAACCATAAAAGAGAAGTATTCTGCAAGACAGTGTCTCACCCTGACGTCCAAGGCCAGGACCCTGCACATAATCCTCATTTAACAAAAGGCTGAGCATGAAGTCTCACCAGGCAGCGGGAGCCTTGTCACAAAACCGGGGCTAAGTGAAACGGGCAATGAAACGCCAATCATGTGTCAGCATCTTGGCAGAGTTTGGCCACATGCTCAGAAGCAGCAAGATGTCATGATAACACTAACTCTAAGAGCAACTTTCAAGCTCAGCTACAGTGGTCACAGAAATGCCAAACCTAGGCTGAGGGCCTAGGTATGAAATTTTCACCACAGGTGGCTCAGGGGTCCTCTGTTGGAAGTGGTAGGAGCAATGGCAGCTCCAGTGGGAAGAGGGTTATGAGTGACTGCCCAAACCTGGGGAGGAACACAGTTTAATTAATCAACAGTGTTAGGGTATATGCAAGCATATCTGTAAAGTTGTACCTAGAGCCATGGCCAAAATTCCTCACAGCACCGTTGGGAATCATGTAGTTGATTTCAGTTTTGATCTGTTATGCTAAACAGAAATGCTCTTACAGGACATGTGAGCCTAACATTTTTTAAAAATTCATCATTCAGTCTTAACATTGTATTAGAATAAAAAATGAATGTTGAAAACCATGTCATAGTGGGGTTAAGAATGTGGTTAATTATAAAAAACAAATGTGGCTGCCATGGTCAAAAATCACATGGAACAATTACATAATAGTTCTATTTTCTAAAACTTTAGTGAAGGAGGAAGCTAATGGTATCTGTGTCCACTATGGGCTGGGGCTTTATAAGAGCTTTTAATCATCTCATCTAATTCTTTGAATTTTCTTAGTATTTTTGATCGTGGTAAGATATACATAAACATAAAATTTACCACCTTAACCATTTCCCAGTGTGCAGTTCAGCGGCATTAAGTACATTCATATTGTTGTGCAACTATCACTGCCATTCAGCTCCAGAAATTTTTCATCATCTCAAGAGAAACTCTGTACCCATTAAACAACAGCTCCTCATTCGCCCACTGCCCCCTTCCTGGTAACCACTAATCTACTTCCTGTTGCTGTGAGTTTGCTTATTTCAGGCACCTCATATAAGTGGAATCATATTTGTCCTTCTGTATCTGGCTTATTTCACTTAGCATACTGTTTTCAAGGTCCACCCTTGTTGTAGCATATATTATCTCATCTAATTCTTATAACCTGGAAAGTAGGATTTATTATTACCCTAACGAAATGACCCTGCCCCAAGCATGCATACTCTGTCTCTGGAATTAAGGTTGAATGGTATATTCTGCTGGGATTGCCCTACTGACACCATAAAGTATGCCCACACCCTGGGGGTCAAGGGCCCAAGCCCTTAGAACTGTCCTGGAGGAGGGAGTGGTGGTGCAGTAGGAGGTGTCTCTAAGTTCCTTCAACCTCCAAGGAGGGAAGAAATGGGCTTGGGTGAGGAATAGAGCTGCCTGGTGATTTCCCAGGGACAGAGCCAATTTGCTGAAAGTAGCATTTAGAGGCCCTGAGCCCTAAAATGATTCTAGTGCCTCATCTTCCCTCCCAATATGTAATTCACAATAGAACTAATACTAAACCATTTAGCAATGTGAGGAAGTCTTAACAACAGTCCCATTACTTTATGCTTTAAAAAATAAATGTTTATTTTGATATAATTTTATACTTACAGAAAAGTTGCACAAACAGTATAAAGCTCCCCTTTATGCTTCACTCAGCTTTTCCTAATGTTAACATTTAGCAGAGGGCGGAGTCAAGATGGCCTACTAGGAGGATGCGGAATTCGAGTCTCCTCAAAAGTAGTGCACCTATCAGGCACCAGTGGGGGACCACGGACATCTAAGGGGACGGGACGAACTGCCGGCAAACTGGCTTGTGAGATCTTGGTGCCCAGGCCAGAGGTTGGGCCCAAGCTCCTGTGATGGGAGCTCTGAGTCCAAACTGCTGGACTAACAGAGAACCTAGGACCCCAGGGAATATTAATCGGAGTGAGGCCTCCCAGAGGTCCTCACCTTGGCACCAAGACCCGGCTCTATCCAACGGCCTGCAAACTCCAGTGCTGGACAACTCAGGCCAAACAACCAGTAAGGCAGGAATACAACATCACCCATCAAAAAGAGAAAAAAAAGAATGAAACAACAAAAAAATATGTTACAGATGAAGGAGCAAGGTAAAAACCTACAAGGCCAAATAAATGAAGATGAAATAGGCAACCTACCTGTAAAATAATCCAGAGTTATGATAGTAAAGATGACCCCAAATCTCAGAAACAGAATGGAGAAAATACAAGAAACATTTAACAAGGATCTAGAGGAACTAAAGAGCAAACAAACAGTGAAGAACAACACAATTACTGATATTAAAAATACTTCAGAAGGAAACAATAGCAGAATAACTGAGGCAGAAGAACGGATAAGTGAGCTGGAAGACAGAATGGTGGAAATAACCGCCAAAGAGCAGAATAAAGAAAAAAAAACAAAGAAAAGCATTGAGGACAGTAACAGAGACCTCTGGGACAACATTAAATGCACCAACATTCGAATTATAGGGGTCCCAGAAGAAGAAGAGAAAAAGAAAGGGGCTGAGAAAATATTTGAAGAGATTATAGTCAGAGACAGCCCTACACATAGGAAAGGAAATAGTCAATCAAGTCCAGAGGGCACAGAGAGTACCACACAGGATAAACCAAAAGAGAAACATGCCAAGACACATATTAATCAAACTATCAAAAATTAAATACAAAGAAAAAATATTAAAAGCAGCAAGGGAAAAGCAACAAATAACATACAAGGGAATCCCCATAAGGGTAACAGCTGGTTTTTCAGCAGAAACTCCTCAAGCCAGAAGGGAGTGGCAGGACATATTTAAAGTGATGAAAGGGAAAAACCTACACCCAAGATTACTCTACCCAGCAAGGATCTCATTCAGATTTGATGGAAAAATTAAAACCTTTACAGATAAGCAAAAGTTAAGAGAATTCAGCACCACCAAACCAGCTTTACAACAAATGCTAAAGGAATTTGTCTAGGCAGGAAACACAAGAGAAGGAAAATACCCACAAAAACAAAAACAAAACAATTAAGAAAATGGTAATAGGAACATACATATCAATAATACCTTAAATGTAAATGGATTAAATGTTCCAACCAAAAGACACAGACTGGCTGAATGGATACAAAAATAAAACCTGTACATATGCTGTCTACAAGAGACCCATTTTAGACCTAGGGATACATACAGACTGAAAGTGAGGGGATGGAAAAAGATATTCCATACAAATGGAAATCAAAAGAAAGGTGGAGTAGCAATTCTCATATCAGACAAAACAGACTTTAAAACAAAGACTATTACAAGAGAAAAAGAAGGACACTACATAATGATAAAGGGATCAATCCAAGAAGAAGATGTAACAATTGTAAATATTTATGCACCCAGCATAGGAGCACCTCAATACATAAGGCAAATGCTAACAGCCATAAAAGGGGAAATCGACAGTAACACAATCATAATAGGGGACTTTAACAGCCCACTTTCACCAATGGACAGATCATCCAAAATGAAAATAAATAAGGAAACACAAGCTTTAAATGATACATTAAACAAGATGGACTTAATTGATATTTATAGGACATTCCATCCAAAAACAACAGAATACACTTTCTTCTCAAGTGTTCATGGAACATTCTCCAGGATAGAACATATCTTGGGTCACAAATCAAGCCTTGGTAAATTTAAGAAAATTGAAATCGTATCAAATATCTTTCCCGACCACAATGCTATGAGACTAGATATCAATTACAGGAAAAGATCTGTAAAAATTATAAACACATGGAGGCTAAATAATACAATACTTAATAACCAAGAGATCACAGAGGAAATCAAAAAATACCTAGAAACAAATGACAATGAACACACAATGACCCAAAACCTATGGGATGCAGCAAAAGCAGTCCTAAGAGGGAAGTTGATAGCAATACAATCCTACCTTAAGAAACAGGAAACATCTCAAAAAAACAACCTAACCCTACACATAAAGCAATTAGAGAAAGAAGAACAAAAAAAGAAAAACAAACCCAAAGTTAGCAGAAGGAAAGAAATCATAAAGATCAGATCAGAAATAATTGAAAAAGAAATGAAGAAAACAGTAGCAAAGATCAATCAAACTAAAAGCTGGTCCTTTGAGAGGATAAAAAGAATTGATAAACCATTAGCCAGACTCATCCAGAAAAAAAGGGAGAAGATTCAAATCAACAGAATTAGAAATGAAAAAGGAGTAGTAACAACTGACATTGCAGAAATACAAAGGATCATGTGAGATTACTACAAGCAACTCTATGCCAATAAAATGGACAACCTGGAAGAAATAGACAAATGCTTATAAAAGCACAACCTTCCAAGACTGAACCAGTAAGGAAGAGAAAATATAAACAGACCAACCACAAGTACTGAAATTGAAACTGTGATTTAAAATCTTCCAACAAAGAAAAGCCCAGGACCAGATGGCTTCACAGGCCAATTCTACCAAACATTTAGAGAAGAGCTAACACCAATCCTTCTCAAACTCTTCCAAAATATAGCAGAGGGAGGAACACTCCCAAACTCATTCTATGAGGCCACTGTCACCCTGATACCAACATCAGACAAAGATTTCACAGAAAAAGAAAACTACAGACCAATATCTCTGATGAACACAGATGCAAAAAATCCTCAACAAAATACTAGCAAACAGAATCCAACAACATATTAAAAGGATCATACAACATGATCAAGTGGGGTTTATCCCAAGAACGCAAAGATTCTTCAATATATGTAAATCAATCAGTGTGATAAACCATATTAACAAATTGAAGGATAAAAACCATATGATAATCTCAATAGATGCAGAAAAAGCTTTTGACAAAATTTAACACCCATTTATGATAAAAACTCTCCAGAAAGTAGGCATAGAGGGAACGTACCTCAATATAATAAAGGCCATATATGACAAACGCACAGCCCACATTGTTCTCAATGGTGAAAAACTGAAACCATTTCTTCTAAGATCAGGAACAAGACGAGGTTGCCCACTCTCACCACTATTATTCAACATAGTTTTGGAAGTTTTAGCCACAGCAATCAGAGAAGAAAAAGAAATCCAAATCAGAAAAGAAGAGGTAAAGCTGTCACTGTTTGCAGATGACATGATACTATACATAGAGAATCCTAAAGATGCTACCAGAAAACTACTAGAGCTAATCAATGAATTTGGTAGAGTAGCAGGATACAAAATTAATGTACAGAAATCTCTTGCATTCCCATACACTAATGATGAAAAATGTGAAAGACAAATTAAGGAAACACTCCCATGTACCACTGCAACAAAAAGAATAAAATACCTAGGAATAAATCTACCTAAGGAGACAAAAGACCTGTATGCAGAAAACTATAAGATGATGATGAAACAAATTAAAGACAATACAAACAGATGGAGAGATATACCATGTTCTTCGTTTGGAAGAACCAACATTGTGAAAATGACTCTACTACCCAAAGCAATCTACACATTCAATGCAATCCTTATCAAAGTATCAATGGCATTTTTCAAAGAACTAGAACAAAAAAATTGTACAATTTGTATGGAAACACAAAAGACCCCGAATAGCCAAAGCAATCTTGAGAAAGAAAAATGGAGGTGGAGGAATCAGGCTCCCTGACTTCAGACTATACTACAAAGCTATAGTAATCAAGACAGTATGGTACTGGCACAAAAACAGAAATACAGATCAATGGAATAGCATAGAAAGCCCAGAGATAAACCCATGCACCTTTGGTCACCTTATCTTTGATAAAGGAGGCAAGAATATACAGTGGATTAAAGAGAGCCTCTTCAATACATGGTGCTGGGAAAATTGGACAGCTATATATAAAAGAATGAAATTAGAACACTTCCCAACACCATACACAAAAATAAACTCAAAATGGATTAAAGACCTAAATGTAAGGCCAGACACTATAAAACTCTTAGAGGAAAACATAGGCAGAACACTCTATGACTTAAATCACAGCAAGATCCTTTTTGACCCAACTCCTAGAGAAATGGAAATAAAAACAAAAATAAACAAATGGGACCTAATGAAACTTAAAAGCTTTTTCACAGCAAAGGAAACCATAAGCAAGACTAAAAGACAGCCCTCATATTGAGAGAAAATATTTGCAAATGAAGCAACTGACAAAGGATTAATCTCCAAAATATACAAGCAGCTCATGCAGCTCAATATCAAAAAAACAAACAACCCAATCCAAAAATGGGCAGAAGACCTAAATAGACATTTCTCCAAAGAAGATATACAGATTGCCAACAAACACATGAAAGAATGTTCAACATCACTAATCATTAGAGGAATGAAAATCAAAACTACAATGAGGTATCACCTCCCATCAGTCAGAATGGCCATCATGAAAAAATCTAGAAACAATAAATGCTGGAGAGGGTGTGGAGAAAAGGGAACCCTCTTGCACTGTTGGTGGGAATATAAATCGATACAGCCACTATGGAGAACAGTATGGAGGTTCCTTAAACAACTAAAAATAGAACTACCATATGACCCAGCAATCCCTCTATTGGGCATATACCCTCAGAAAACCATAATTCAAAAAGCGTCATGTACCACAATGTTCATTGCAGCACCATTTACAATTGCCAGGACATGGAAGCAACCTAAGTGTCCATCGACAGATGAACGGATAAAGATGTGGCACATATATAGAATGGAATATTACTCAGCCATAAGAAGGAATGAAATTGGGTCATTTGTACAGGCATGGATGGACCTAGAGTCACTCATACAGAGTGAAGTTAATCAGAAAGAGAAAAACTAATATCGTATATTAACGTATATATGTGGAACCTAGAAAAATGGTACAGATGAACTGGTTTGCAGGGCAGAAATAGAGACACAGATGTAGAGAACAAACGTATGGACACCAAGGGAGGAAATTGGTGGTGGAATAGTGATGGTGGGATGAATTGGAAGATTGGGATTGACTTGTATACACTGATGTGGATAAAATAGATAACTAATAAGAACCTGCTCTATAAAAAATAAATAAAATAAAATTCAAAAGAAAAAAAAAAACATTTAGCAGAACCACAGTACAAGGATCAAAATTCAGAAGTCAGGACTTCTCTGGTGGCACAGTGGATAGGACTCTGAGCTCCCAATGCAGGGGGTCCGGGTTCGATCCCTGGTCAGGGAACTAGATCCCACATGCATGCCACAACTAAGGAGCCTGCCTGCCTCAATTAAGACCCTGGTGTAACCAAATAAATAAATAAATATATTTTTAAAAATTTCAGAAGTCAACACAAGTGCAGTACTATTAACTAAACTACTGCCTTTGTTCAGATTCCACCAGTTTTTCTACTCATGTCCTTTTTCTGTTCCCATCTCCAATCCAGGATCCCACACTATATTTAGTTGTCACATCTAGTTGGCTCTTCCATGGCAGTTCTTCTGTCTTTCCTTGTCTATCGCGACTTTGACACTTTGGAAGAGTGCTGGTCGATTATTTTGTAGAATTGTCTTTAACTTGTGATTGTTCAGTGTTTTCTCATGATTAAGTTGAAATCATGCATTTTTGGTAAGAATACAGTTCTCAGTGCAAGATCTTCAGAGGGTACACATGTAGATATGTCTTAATACTGGCTATCTTAGCCTCAATTGCTTGGTTAGGGTGGTGTCTGCTGCTGCATTTCTCCACTGTAAGGTTACTATTTTTCTCTCTCTCTCTTTTTTTTTTTTTTTTTTTGGCCACACCACGCGGCGTGCAGGATCTTAGTTCCGCAACCAGGGATCAAACCTGCGCCCCCTGCACTGGAAGCACGGATCCTTAACCACTGGACCACCAGGGTCCACTATTTTCTCTTTGTAAATAACAGGTATGATGGGAGACACACTTTGAGACTATGCAAATATCCTATTTCTCCTCAAACTTTTGCCTGCTAATTCTAGCATCCATCAGTGGACCTTGCATGTAGCAGTTATTACTGTGGTGTTCTAATTGTGATTTTCTATTTTCTTCACTCTTTCTACATTTATTAAGTGGAATTCTTTTGTAAGGAAGAGCTGTCCTTTCTCCTACATTTATTTATTTAGTTAGTTAGTTATTTATACCAGGATGGACTCATGGATATTTATTTTATACTTTGATGCTTTAAGAAATTAATCAAATGTCAAATTATTTCTAAAAATTCCCTCTTCTCACTCCCATGTTCATTTTCCATCCCTTTCTCTTGTGCCCCAGACTTGTTGGTACCCTAACTCCTGGCTGTTGAGATGTTGCTCTGAAAAGATGAGAGTGAGTTCGTGGACAGCGGCCATTCAAAGGATGGTCCGGGAAGCCTCTTCATTCTGGGCTTGGGGACAGGTACTGTGAAGGTGTGTTCTCAATGCTGCTGTGACTCACTGGAATGAGGGGCTGAACCCCTGAGGTCCAGGGTGGGGAAGGTGGGGATCCTCACCTCCAGCCATGATGGCAGGAAAGAGGAAAGGAGTGCTTAGGAAAGTCAATATGTCGATAATGTCTTATACCTGCTATTTCTCAAGTCGTATGGCTCGGGTCTGAAGAAAATATGATTACGTGGGTCAAAGTCTCTAACCGTAGAAAACCAGGCATTGGCTGGGGATAATCTCAAGGCCACCTCTGTAATGAATATCTGTTTACTTTTTGTGTTAGTTCTGATTTGGGTATGCGAGGACAAGGTGATTATCTGGGCTAAAGGTCTCCTTCATGAAAGGGTTCACTTTGAATGGCAGAAAACACCCCCCTCTTCTTCCAAGTACACTTGATAATTATTCCTTTTTTTAAGGGGTCATACTGGGACTTGGTAATACAGCCAAAATTGGATTCAGGAGGTGAATGAGCCTTATTGACCATCCATGTGTTCACAGGTCACCTTGCAGTTTCCAACCTGACCTTGTGTATGGCTGTCCTACCGAGTCAGAGGTCCCCAAAGGAGCAGGGGAGATTGTCTTGTTAGGAAGAAGAACCCAGGCTCGCCTCTCACCACTGCAGGATTAGAACTCTTCATAGACAGACTGCCCCCTCTGCGTGGTCTCTTAGCCTCACTTCTGCAGGAAATATAAGGCTTTTCCCCCAGGGGTGTAATTTAGGGCAAGGCAGACCTGTACTCTGTAGTAACCTTGGTTTTCTTGTCACCCAGTATAATGGTTTGTGCGTATGTCTGTCTGCCTGTCCCTTGCTGAGCCTCTTCTATGTACCAGGCCCCATGCGGAATGCTTTTCCGTCATAACGAAACTTCCAGAAGTACTGTTAGGCCACTTTACATGTGAAGAAACTGAGACCCAGCGGTTCCCATCATTAGGGAGGGTGGGGCTAGGACTGAGGTCTCTCTAGCTTCAAGGTCGAGCCTCCTTCCATCAGGCCACACCACCTTTAGGAGGGAGTATGTCGAGTTTCAGCCCTTCTTTCATACCCTGCCCTTGTGATCGTCAAATGTTGTGCGTTCGGAACCTTTTTCCTGGCTTTAGGCTTTGGGGCTCATCTCCACAGCGCCAGGAACATGTGCATAGCCTTCCGGGGAGGTTCTTTTTCCAAAAAGTGCAGGGCCTTCAGTGATAGGGCTGATGGAAGGGGAGTCAGTGCCTCCGAGTTTGATGTTTCCCCTCAGTGAATTCCACAGTGACAGGGACAGGAGCAGATCACTCTTCATTCGAATATTTTGTAATAAAAAATTCTAGTCTGTACTTCTTGAGTATTTACAGAGTGCCAGACATTGTTACAAGCACCTCATACACATTATTTCCCTTAGTATTTCCAATATCCCCAAGGAACAGGTCCCCAATCCCTTATTCAGATTCCACACAGATCCCCTGGTATGCTTCAGAATTCAGAATCTTTCATATTTGTGAGAGACAAATTTCACAAATGTGCATATACTGGACTATTCATAACACCTCCGTAATACCCATCCATCCTCATACACATTGATGTTTCTGCAGCAAATGTATGGATAATCATGCTTAATGGGATAAATAAAAACTATATAAAGTCTCACATTAGTTCAGTTCAGGTTTTGCCATCAAATGAATTTCCTGCAAACTTAAAAAAATCTGTTTTTCAGAGTGCTTTGGATTTCAGAATTGCTAAAAAGGGATATGGATCTGGAATATTATTATTCCCATTATACAGGTGAGAAAACTGAGGTTTAGATCTATGAAGAGCCTATCCAAGGTCATACCGTAAGTGACAGGGCCAGCATTTGAACTGTCTGTGCTCAGCCCATTGCACATTTTAACCTCTGCTTGACTCCAAACCTTCACGTGGCAGGAAATAAAGTACTCAGACCTGCCCTACTTGGCTTCCACTTGAGAAACTAGTTATGGCTGACGTTCAAATTCATTTTCACTGGGAGTGATAAGTAGATTTTCTTATAAATTGATAGGCTAGAGAGCATCTGGGAACACCTTCTCAAAGAGATTAGTGAAACAAAACTCCAGGCATGTCTGGGGAGGGGAGGAGAAGGGTGTGTGACTTTCCCATTCTCGCTAAGGAAATACCTTGTCCTTTCTGTTTTTTCCAATTTCGTGTGCTTTCTTCTTTAGTTCCCCTTCTGCTCTGATTAATGGACTACCGACCTCGGCTTTCCATTCACATGGGCTCCAGGAGTTGTTGGCATTTCCCATTGCTGCCTCCCCACTGCTGCTGGGGAGCCTCTTCCTCTTTCCTTAAGTCGGGTCTCTCTTTACCATGTCATTGGCCCCATCGGTCAAGGTTCTCCCCAATCCCCTTGTCTGCTGACGCGAACCCGGTCGCATAACCAACCGTTAACTAAATAGCAGAGAAATAGGATGATTTCATATAAACATCCTCAGAGTCATTCTAGAACTTAAGGGTTTGACATTCTTACTGTTTCAGGGGATGGAGAGGACAGAAGTGAGATGTATGTGTGTGTCTATGTGCCTGCATACATGTGTGTGCGTGTGTGTGTTATTGCTGCTTTGCCAAAGCTCCTGCCTCCTCCAAGTCACCAAGAATGTGAGTACCCAGCCAGCTACTTAGCAAGACACCAGCTTCCAGGGAGCAGAGGAGAAAAGCAGAGAGACACTGACTTTTTGGCACTTGAATCTCTGCATTTCAGCTGGACTTGACCTCATTAAGTTATCGTCATGGGCCATCCCCTCTGGATAATGAGGAGAGATTGTGGTGAATTTACACACAGTTGGTTAACTTCATCTTTATATTTTTTCGAGTAAATATATTGTCCTTTGGAGATGTTTGAAGCATGTCCAGACTTTGGTGGGGCACAGCAATTGCTAGTATTTATTCAGGTTATTTGGTGGAGTCTGACATGGGCAAAGGAAAACTAAATAGAAAACGGATCTGCCCCTTTTAAAATTTTATTTTTCCACACTGATCCCTCTTCTTGTGAAATCCTGTTTACCCCTGATGATCTTATGAAAGATACTCTTTTGTTCTTCAACTTAGAAAACAAGCCACGGAAAGTAACGGGAACGTTACTGATTTTTATTAAGGGCTGATGAACACTTGGGTCAAATCTCTTAATTACAGAGATCAAAGGAGAATTATACATTTTCACTCAAGTTCTTTTTTTCTTCAAAAGAATAGACCTCAGTGAAAACAAGTATTTCCGAACCCAATAAAGGACTCTTTGACAATCTATTTTACGAGCTAATTTACTTCTGTGTTGAAATTATGCACGGTGTGGTGAGACTTGCCCTCTCTGTGTTTTTTTACAACTCAAGCCAGTGAACTAAATACCAGCAAAGATTTTCACGGGCACAGTTTCTTCTGACAATGAAGCAGCCCCTCATTGCTTTGTTTACCTTCTGTGGTCACTACATATTCCCAGACTCACAGTTCCCATCAAAGCCTCTCTTCTCTCACCTTTGATTCCAGCTCATGTTTTCTGCCCTCGACGTTACAGACTTTTGGTGACATGTGGTTTTATATTCAACTTCTTTACTTTCTTATTCTATACACTGTCCCTCTGTGACTTTTCAATGCTATCACTTGCTTGCTCACCTAGAAGCTGGAGACCCTGATGTGTATCCATCCCTGTTAAGCTCTAGAGCTCAGAACTCAATGTCATCCTCTTGGATTCTCTGTTGGGATATTCCACAAGCACCTCAAACTCAACATGCCCCAAAGTGTACTTGTCATTCACAGCTGCCCTTCTTCCCTCCATTACCAACCCCCCCCCCCACTCCTCAAACATGTTCTTTCTCTTAGTCTTCAAGCTCAATGGATGGTCTCATCATTTATCCATCTCCTAAGCCGGAGTCATTCTCAGGTCATCCTCCATGACTCTGTCATCCTTCAAATCCGATCAACTCTTCTTCCCAACCACATTCTTCAGCCACTCTACTTTCCAACCAGCTTTGGGGGCCATTCCCCTTCTCCATCCCACTGCCATTGTCTTGGTGTAGACCCTCCTCTTTCCTAACCTGCACTCCAAGACCACTAGACACTAATTCCTACAGCCCTGGGTTAGCTTCACTCCCATCCATCCTAACCCTCACCTCAAACCAGCCTTCACACTGTGCTCTCCACTGGAGCTAACTTTCTCAAACACAAATCTGATTTTGTTTTCTCTTCCTTAAAGCTCTTCAAGTGTTCCTTTTCATTTTCAAAATAAAGTCCTACCTCCTTAGCACCATATTCCAAGCCTCCCATGTTCTGGCCTCATTGTCTGCCTCTTCTCTTGCTATGTCTTGCCTTGCATGTTTAGATAATTGGATACTTTTCATGGATCCTTGAACATAGCAAGTGGCTTTAAAACTTTGGGTCTCTGTACGTGAAATTCCCTCTATCTAGAATTCTCTTTCCCCTCCTCCACCTAGAAGTCACCTACAAGGTCATTCAACAAACATCAGCGGGGGTCTACTCTGTACCTGAAGACTGTGCCAGGCAGTGAAGACAGAAAGAAGGCATGGTTCTTTTTCTAACCATCCAGTGGAAATATCACTTCTTGAAACTTCCTTTAAACCCTCAGCAGCCACACCACCCCTGCATAGTAGACCAATTCTTCCTTTTGCTTTGTGTATCATTTTTCATTGCATGTACATGATATCATTTTTGTTTGTCTGGCTGGGCTCAGAACCAATGCCCATAACTTCGGGGAGAGGAAGCGAGTAGTTTAAAGAATACGCGGGCACTGACATCTGTGTGGTAGGCAGTATTCTAAAATGGTCTCCCAAGATTCCTGACCCTTGGCAAATTCTATGATGCTGATGAATCTTAGATAAGGTCCTGGAAACAAAATCTTAACGTTGCAAAAATATTAGTATTCTTAGAGAGTACTCCAAAGGAGGTGTTTGTTAATAAGATATTCTCTCCTCACCACTCTCCTGAGCCAGTAACTATCTCTTACCACAATCAAGTATTAATATCCAGATGTTTGTGTTGAGGGTTCATAGTATTAGTGCAGTGTTTTGCCAGCTGTTAATGCAAAAAATTTTTTGATCGAATGATAAAGACAAATTTGGAATTCTTACTTTAGTTATTCAATCAAACATCTTCAAATTCCTAGTAATAGGAGGGATATTATGACGTAAGAGTAAAAATAAAGGGAGTACTTATATATAACAGGTGATGAGATTTTGTTTTATTTATGTATCGCTCTAAAATGATATGGAAGACTCAGTCACTGATGGAGGTAAAAGAGAATCCTGCTGTAACTGTTGCTGCCATAGTTTGTACTCACACAACATATTTAATTTTAAGTATGATCGTAAATATTGACTTGTCATTGGTACATTTGGCAACTGTCTTTAGACTAAGATCCCAGAGGGATCCTTGCTTATTATCCAGGGATCTAATAGAATGTTAATTCTCCGAGCTATGTTTCAACATCAAGAGATGTCTCTGGCTAATCTTGCCTCTTAACAAGAGGAAATAGGAGAGGGACTTCCCTGGTGGCGCAGTGATTAAGAATCCAACCACCAATGCAGGTGACATGGGTTCAATCCTTGGTTCGGGAAGATCCCACATGCCTCAGAGCAACTAAACCTGTATGCCACAACTACTGAAGCCCACGCACTCTAGGGGCCGTGCTCTGCAACAAGAGGAGCCACTGCAATGAGAAGCCCGTGCACCACAATGAAGAGTATCCCCAACTTGCTTCAACTAGAGAAAGCCCGCACTCAGCAACGAAGACCCAACGCAGCCAAAAAATAAACAAATAAATAAATAAAAATAAAATGGCAACAGATACATTTAAAAAAAAGGAAATTGAAGAAACGTTTCTAGCAGGAGCAAGCCTTGGGTGGAGGGAGATGAGGAATCCCATATGATACGCAGCGCTAGCTCTATCCTGAGCCATAAGTCTTATGTTAAACTTTTTTCTTCCAGTTTTATTGAGATATAATTGACAAACAGCACTGTATAACTTTAAGGTGTATAGCATAATGATTTGACTTCCATACATCATGAAATGATTACTACAATAAGTTTAGTGAACATTCATCATCTCATATAGAGACAAAATTAAGGAAATAAAAAAGTATAGTTTTGGGACTTCCCTGGTGGCACAGTGGTTAAGAATCCACCTGCCAATGCAGGGGACATGGGTTCGATCCCTGGTCTGGGAAGATCCCACATGCTGTGGAGCAACTAAGCCCGTGCACCACAACTACTGAGCCTGCACTCTAGAGCCCATGAGCCACAACTACTGAGCCCACGTACCACAATTACTGAAGCCTGTGCACCTAGAGCCCATGCTCTGCAACAAGAGAAGCCACAGCAATGAGAAGACTCTGCACCACAATGAAGAGTAGCTCCCACTCGCCACAACTAGAGAAAGCCCACGTGCAGCAGCTAAGACCCAACGCAGCCAAAAAATAAAGAAATTTATAAAAAAAGAAAAAGTTTTCCTTGTGATGAAGACTCAGGATTTACTCTTAATGATTTTTAGATAAAATGTACAGTCGTGTTAATTATATTTATCATGTTATACAATATATCATTGGTATTTATTTATCTTATAATGGGAAGTTTGTACCTTTGGACTGCCTTCATCCACTTCCCCCTATCCAAACCTCCTGCCTCTGATAACCACAAATATGATCCTTTTTCTATGAGTCTGTTTGTTTCTTTGTTTTTGAAGTATAATTGACTTACAGCACTATGTTACTTCCTGGTACACAACATAGTGATTTGATATTTCTATGCATTTCAAAATTATCACCATGATAAATCTAGTTACGATATGTCACCAAAAAAAGATATTACATAATTATTGACTATATTCCCCACACTGTACATTTCATACCTGTGACTCATTTATTTTGCAACTGGAAGTTTGTAGCTCTTAATTCCCCTCACCTATTTCTTCCCTCCCCCTTCTCTCCTCCCCTCTGGCAACCACCTGTTTGTTCTCTGTATCTATAACTCTGTTTATGTTTTGTTTTGTTTGTTCATTTGTTCTGTTTTTTAGATTCCACATATAAGTGAAATCATATAGGATTTCTCTGTCTGATTTATTTTACTTAGAATAATTCCCTCTAGGTCTATCCATGTTGTTGCAAGTGACAAGACTTAATTCTCTTTTATGGCTGAGTAATATTCCATTTTATGTATATATCATATCTTCTTTATTCATTCATCTCTGGATGGGCACTTAGATTGCTTCCACATCTTGGCCATCATAAATAATGCTGCTATGAACCTAAGGGTGTATGTATCTTTTCTAAATGGAGATTTAATTTTCTTCAGATAAATACCCAGGAGTGGAACTTCTAGATTGTACAGTACTTCTATTTTCAATTTTTTGAGGAATCGCCGTACTCTTTTCCATAATGGCTGCACCAATTTCTATTCCCACCTATAGCATACAAGGGTTCTGTTTTCTCCACATCCTCGCCAACACATGTTATTTTTTGTCTTTTTGATAATACCTACTTTGACATATTTGAAGTGATATCTCATTGTGGTTATTTGTTTATTTGGTTGTGCTGGGTCTTAGTTGCAGCAGGTGGACTCCTTAGTTGCAGCTTGTGGGCTCCTTAGTAGTGGCTTGCTGGTTCCTTAGTTGTGGCACACGGGCTCCTTAGTTGTGGTAGGCAAACTCTTCGTTGTGGCATGCATGTGAATCTAGTTCCCTGGCCAGGGATCGAACCTGGGCCCCCTGCATTGGGAGTGCGGAGTCTTAACCACTGCACCACCAGGGTAGTTCCTCATTGTGGTTTTGATTTGCATTTCCCTGATGATTAGTAATGAGTAATGTTGAGCATCTTTTAATGTGCCTGTTGGCCATCCATACGTCTTCCTTGGAAAAATGTCTATCCAGATCTTCTGCTCATTTTTAATCAGGTTTTTTTTTTGATGTTGAGTTGTATGAGTTATTTGTATATTTTGAAAATTAACCCCTTGTCAGATATATAATTTGCAAGTATTTTACCCCATTTAGTAGGTGATGTTTTTGTTTTGTTGAGCGTTTCCTCCACCATGTGAAAGTTTTTAGTTTGTTGTAGTCCTATTTGTTGATTTTTGCTTTTATTTCTCTTGCCTGAGGAGAAATATCCAAAAAATATTACCACGATTGATGTCAAAGAGTATACTGCCTACATTTTCTTCTACAAGTTTTATGGTTTCAAATCTTACATTTAAGTCTTTAATTCATTTTGAATTTATTTTTGTACAAGAGAATAGTCTAGTTTGATTCTTTTGCATGTAGCTGTCCAGTTTTCCCAATACCATTTATTGAAAAGGCTGTCTTTTTCCCATTGTATATTCTTGCCTCCTTTGTGGTATATTAATTGCCCATATAAATGTGCATTTATTTCTGGTCTCTCTATTCCATTCCATTGATCTATGTGTCTGCTTTTGTGCCAGTACCATACTGTTTTTATTACTGTAGTTTTTAGTATAGTTTGAAATCAGGGCATGTTACCACCAGTTTAGTTCTTTCTCAAGGTTGTTTTGGCTATTTGGAGTCTTTTGTGTTTCCATAAGTTATTAGAATTATTAGTTCTAGTTCTGTGAAAAATATCATTGGTATTTTGATGGCATTGCATTGAATCTTTAGATTACTTTGGGTAGCATGGTTATTTAAATAATATTAATTCTTCCAATCCATGAACATGATATATCTTTTCATCTGTTTGTGTCATCTTCAATTTCTTTTAACAGTGTCTTACAGTTTTTCGAAAACAGGTCTTTTACCTTCTTCATTAGATTTATTCCTAGATAGTTTATTCTTTTTGGTGCAATTGTAAACGGGATTGTTTTCTTAATTTCTTCTTCTGGTAGTTTGTTGTTAGTGTATAGAAATGCAACAGATTTCTGTATATGAATTTTGTCTCCTGCAACTCTCAAATTCATTGATGAGTTTTAGTAGTTTGTTGGTGACATCTTAAGGATTTTCTATGAATAGCATCATGTCATCTGCAAACAGTGACAGTTTTACTTCTTCCTTTCCAATTTGGATTCCTTTTTTTCGTTTTCTTCTCCAATTACTGTGCTAGGACTTCCAAATTTATGTTGAATAAAAGTGGCAACATCCTTGTCTTTTTCCTGATCTTAGAGGAAATGCTTTCAGCTTTTCACCATTGAGTATGATTCTAGCTTTGGCACGTCATTTATGGCCTTTATAATGTGGAGAGTTTTCATCATAAATGGATGTTGAATTTTGTCAAAAGTTTTTTCTGCATCTATTGAGAGGATCATATGATTTTCATTTTCCAGTTTGTTAATGTAGTATATCACATTGATTGATTTGTGGGTATTGAAACATCCTTGCATCCCTGGGATAAATCCCACTTTATCATGGTGTATGATCCTTTATGTATTGTTAAATTCTCTTTGTAATATTTTGTTGAGGATTTTTGCATCTATGTTCGTCAGTGATATTGGTCTGTAATTTTCTTTTTTTGTGTTATATTTGTCTGGTTTTGGTGTCAGGGTGATGCTGGCCTTGTAGAATGAGTTTGGAAGCATCCCTTCCTCTGTAATTTTTTGGAATAATTTGAGAAGGATAAGTGTCAATTCTTCTCTAAATGTTTGGTGGAATTTACCTGCGAAGCCATCTGATACTGGACTTTTGTTTGTTGGGAGTTGTTCTTTTTTATAACTGATTCAATTTCATTACTAGTAATTGCTCTGTTCATATTTGCTATTTCTTCCTGGTTCAGTCTTGGGAGATTGTACATTTCTAGGAATTTGTCCATTTCTTCTAGGTTGTCCATTTTATTGGCAGACAATTGTTCACAGGGATCTCATAACATCCTTTGAATCTCTGTGGTGTTGGTTGTGACGTTTTCTTTTCCTTTTCTGATTTTATTTTATTGGGTCCTCTCTCTTTTTTTCTTGATGAGTCTGGTAAAGATTTGTCCATTTTGTTTATCTATTCAAAGAACCAGCTCTTAGTTTCATTGGTCTTTTCTATTTTTTTTCTATCACATTTATTTATGCTCTGATCTTTACAACTTCTTTCCTTCTACTAATTTTGGATTTTATTTGTTTTTCTCTTTCTGTTTCCTTTAGGTGTAAGGTTGGGTTTTTTATTTGAGATTTTTCTTGTTTCCTGAGGTAGGCTTGTATCACTATAAACTTCATTCTTAGAAATGCTTTTGCTGTGTCCCCTAGATTTAGGATCATTATGTTTTCATTTTCATTTGTCTCCAGGTATTTTTTGTTTCCTCTTTGATTTCTTCAGTGACCCATCGGTTATTTCGTAGCATATTGTTTAGCCTCCACGTGTTTGTGTTTTCTGCAGATTTTTCCCCCTGTGGTTGAATCCTAGCCTCATAGTGTTATGGTCAGAAAAGTTGCTTTATATGATTTCAGTTTCTTAAATTTACTGAGAATTATTCTGTGGCCTAGCATGTGATCTATCCTAAAGAATGTTCCATGTGCACTTGAGAACAGTGTGTACTCTGCTGCTTTTGGTTGGAATGTTTTATATTTATAAAGCTATTCTGGCTTTCATTTCCATTTGCATGGAATACCTTTGTCCATCCCCTCACTTTCAGTCCATGTGTCTTTAGATCTAAAGTGGGTCTCTTTTAGGTAGCTTATATATGGGTCTTGTTTTTGTATTCTATTCAGCCATTCTAGGTCTTTTGATTGGAGTATTTAGGCCACTTAATTTTAAAGTAACTATTGATGGGAATGTACTTATTACTATTTTGTTAATTGTTTTGGGGTTGTTTTTGTAGTTCTTCCTTGTTCCTTTCTTCTTTTGTTCTCTTCCCTTGTGATTTGATGACAGTCTTAACTGTTATGTTTGGATTCTTCAAACTTTTTTCTGTGTGTATCTATTACAGATTTTTGGTTTGTGGTTAGTATGAGGTTTATATATAGCAATTTATGTGTGTGTGTGTGTGTGTATGTAATATATATATATATATATATAATTGTAAATTGCTGATCTCAATTTTGAATGCATTTTAACAACCTTGAAGTTTTACTCTTCCCCTCCCCTTTTACTGTTTTTAACATCATATTTTACATCTTTTTATTTCGTTCCTGTCTTAACTACTTATTGTGGAGATAGATGATTTTACTACTTTATAGTCTTTCAACCTTCCTTAGCTTTATATATGGTTGATTTACTTCCTTTACTGTATATTTGCCTTTACCAATGAGATTTTTCCTTTCATAATTTTTATCTTTCTAATTTCTTTTCTGCTTGGAGAAGTCCCTTTAACATTTCCTGTAAAGCTGGTTTGGTGGTGCTGAACTCTTTTAGATTTTGCTTGTCTGTAAAACTCTCTCCATCAAATGTGAATGAAAACCTTGCTGGGTAGAGTATTCTTTTGTTGTAGGCTTTTCCCTTTTATCACTTTAAACATATTGTGCCACTCCCTTGTGGCCTGCAGAGTTTCTGCTGAAAAACATCTGATAGCCTTATGGGCATTCCCTTGTACATGACTTGTGGCTTTTTCTCTTGCTGCTTTTAAGATGCTCTCTTTATCTTTAATTTTTGTCATTTTAATTACAATGTGTCTTGGTGTGGCCCTCTTTGGGTTGATTCTCTTTGGGACTCTCTATGTTTCCTGGACCTGGATGTCTGTTTCCTTTCCCAGGTTAAGAAAGTTTTCAGCTATTATATCTTCTAATATGTTCTCTGCCCCCTTGTCTCTCTCTTCTCCTTCTGAGACCTCTATAATGGGAATGTTGATGTACACTTGATGTTGCCCCTGAGGTCTCTTAAACTGTCCTCATTTCTTTTTATTTCTTTTCTATTTTTTCTATTCAGCTTCAGTGATTTCCATTCCTGTTTTCTAGTTCACTGATCCATTCCTTTGTATCATCTATTGTTGTTGTTTTTCTAGTGTATTTTTATTGTTTGTTTTTGTTTTTTTTTGCAGTACGTGGGCCTCTCACTGCTGTGGCCTCTCCCGTTGCAGAGCACAGGCTCTGGATGTGCAGGCTCAGCGGCCATGGCTCACGGGCCCAGCCGCTCCACGGCATGTGGGATCCTCCTGGATCGGGGCACAAACTCCTGTCCCCTGCATCGGCAGGCGGACTCCCAACCACTGCGCCATGAGGGAAGCCCTCTAGTGTATTTTTATTTCAGTTATTGTATTCTTCATTTGTTTGTTGTTTGTTCCTTATATTTTCTAACTCTTTTTGTTAAAAACTACTAACCTCTCAATCTGTTCATCTATTCTTCTCCCAAGTCCTTTGAGCATCTTTATGATCATTACCTTGAACTCTTTATCAGGTAGATTGCTTATCTCCACTTCACTTAGGTCTTCTTCTGGGGTCTTATCTTGTTCCTTTGTTTTGGAACATATTCCTCTGTAACCTCATTTTGCCTGATTTGCTGTTTTTATTTCTATGTATTTGGAAGGTTAGTTACATTTCTCGACCTTGGAGAAGAGGCCTTTTGTAGGAGAAGTCCTATGTATCCCAGCAGTGCATTCCTGTCTGGTCATCAGAGTTATATGTTCTAGGGGTGCCCCCTACGTGGACTATATGGGTCCTTCTGTTGTAGGGGGTTGACTACTGTGGCTGGTCTGGTAGATGTGGCTGGCCCCCAGTCTGGTTGGTTGCCAGACCCTGCTGTGTGTGGAGGCTGCCAGCCACAGGTGGGTGGGGCTGGGTCACGAAGTGGCTGGCTACAAAGTGCTGGGGGGTCCCGGGGCTAGTGCTGGCATATTGGTGGGTGGAGCTATGTTCTGGGGTGGATGGTTGCGGGGCCAGGGGTCCCAGATCTAGTGTCGGCCTGCTGTTAGGTGGGGCCAGTTCCTGACATGGCTGGCTGAATTGTCCAGTGTGTCCCAAAGCTACTGTCATCCCACTCCTGAGTGGGCTGGATAGTGCAGCAGCTGGCTGAGGGGTCCAAAGTGTCTTGGAGCTGGTGTTGGCCTGCTGGTGGGTGGGATGGATCAGGGCCCAGGGGATCTCAGAGCTGGTTCCCACCCACTGAGAGATGAGGCGGTGTCCTGGGATCTCTGGGGCCAGGGCCTGGGGTTTGAGAGCAGGTGTTGGTCTGCTGGTGGGTGAGGCCAGGTCCTGGGCTTTCTGGTGGCTGGCACTGTGTCCCAGGGCAGCTGGGGACTCAGCAGGTCTTAAGGCAGCTGGCCTGCTGGTGAGTGGGGCTCTGTCCGCACCTGGCTAGCTGCTTGGCCTGAAATGTTCAAGTACTGTGCTGACAAGCTGGTGGATGGGGCCATGTCCTAGAGTTAATAAGCTAGATGGAGGATTCCAAAATGGTGCTTGCTAGTACCAGAGTCCTCCTGGTAGAATAAGTTCCCCAAATGGCTACTGCCAGTCTCTATGTCCCTAGGGTGAGCTCCAACTGCCTCCTGTTTCTCTGGAAGGATCTCCAAGATCAGAAGGTGGGTCTGATCCAGGCTCCTTTCAAATTATGGCTTTTTCTCTGGGTCTCAGAGTGTGTGAGATTTTGCATGCACCTTTTAGGAGTGGAGTTTCTATTGTCCATAGTCCTCTGGCTCTCCTGAAAGTAAGCCCCACTGGTGTTCAAAGCCAAACATTCTGGGTGTTTGTCTTCCTGGTATAGGAGCACCAGTCTGGGGAGCCTACTGTGGGGCTTGGACCATTGGATCCTTAGGAGAACCTGTGCAATTATAATTATCCTCCCATTTGTGGGTTACCTACTTGTCTCCACCCCTACTACTCATCTTGTTGTGGTTCCTTCTTTGTACCTTTAGTTGTAGGAAATCTATTCTGCTAGTTTTCAGGTCTTTGTTGTCAATCATTTTTCTGTAAATAGTTGTAATGTTGGTGTGTCTGTGGGAGGAGGTGAGCTGAGAGTCTTCCTACTCTACCATCTTGGCCACTCCCTCTATGTTAAACTTTTCAGTTCAGAGCAGAAGACTGTGTTCCCCATGAAGCCTCAGATAACCATACTATTTGAGCAACAGTTTGTGAAGAATGAGGTCCAGGAAGAGTGACTAGTTAACTTGTGTGTGTATGTGTTTTGTTTCTGTGATTCGGGGTGGGTAGGAATGTAGGTTAAGGGGTTAAACAACTCCTACTCACCCACACCTGCTCCCAGCAGACTGTTGGCTGTCCTAGGGTAGAGCGGGCAACAGAGGGTTTGGGGATGATTATTAGTGTCCTGAGGGAGGAAAAAGCCCCATGTCACTTAAAATGGCTTAACCTCACCTTCCAAGAGAGGAGAGGAACTGGTGGGCCTAGGCAGGGAATAGAGAGAGAGGTGTCAGTGATCATCAAGGGAGGGAAAGGAGGGGATACATGTTCCAGGTTCCTAAAGATTTATGGACCTCAGATAGGCTGTGAACCCCACTCCTTCATGGGGGTGACCACAGCCAGTACAGTCCAGGAAGCTGTACTGGCTCCTTCATTGCCTACTGTTCCAAACACTGGGGTCAGAAACAAGACTCAGACAAAACACCAGGTCCTCGGATATCCTTGCTTCATGAAAAGTGCTCCTTTCTCCCTCACGAAGAGGTGCAAGGTAGAGTAGAAAAGCCCCTGTCCTGGGCTCTGGGAACTGAGTCACTTGTAGAGTGCTTTGAGGTTACAAAGAACCTTCCTCTGCCCGGTATCACTGAGTTAGCACCACAGCCCCTGAGACAGAATTGTTATTCTTACCGTGATTATTGTGCAGTAGAGGAGTAAACAGAGTCTCGTGAAGTTAAGGGGCTTTCCCAGGATGACACAGCCAGCAACTGGTAAAGATGACTCCTAGCGCAGGTCTCTGTAGCTTGACCTTCTTTTAATCCTGTGCTCCGTCCATCTGATGCCCTAGGGTAAGAGAAGCCAGAGTAGGAATCATGTCCATTCCCAGGCAGGGACTGCAAGACCCTCCTTGACACCACGCTTTCCTGGGCCACATTACAAGTCCGTTCAGGCAGCGGCACTTGGGCTTGTCCTCTGCCTGATTCTCTAGTTTAGAGGGTTCTGTGGGGTCATGGACTATAGTCTAGGGGAAGCTTTAAACACCCTCAGCTGTGCACGGTGAGAGACGGCATCTGGCGGAGGTGGATGTAGTAGTATGTGTAGTGGATGTGAGGCACTTAGTGGGAGCGTCAGCAGGGGTGCCTTCCTGCCCAGGTGGGTGTGTGGAGGAAGCCCCTCCCCTGCTCCTCTCAGGAGGCAGGAAAGCCCAGGTCAAGAGCCTGAACTGTACAGCCTGACAGGCCTGGGCCAAGCCCCACCTCTACAATTATTAGTTATATGACCTTGAGCAAGTTATTTATTTTTTCTGTCTCTGGTTCCTCAACAGTAAAAATGGGGAAAATAACTGCACCTCCCTTGTGCTGTTAAGAGGATTAAATGAGATAAAGAATGCAAAGCACTTAGCACAGTGCCAGACCCACTGAAAGAATGCTTTAATGACATACAACACACACGATGGAATGCTCACTCATTCATTCATTCGGCAAGAACTTATTAAATGCCCATTCTATGTATAGCAAGCAGAATGCCAAAACCCAGTCCCTGGGGCTTTACCAAACTGGTCTCTTTAGAATCTAATCACACAAAAGATCCTTTATTCATAAGTATTACAGTATGAGCTGGTTTTATAAACATGGAAAATGGTTTTTGATGCTTAAGTTATTTCTGCCCTTTATTCCTCCTTTATTTCCAACATGAGAACATAGCTGGGAGTAGATGGGATTTGGAGTGAGGGAGACCATGTACTAGTCACGGATACCTGAGCAATCGCCTCCCTCCTCTAACTCTCACCTTCTCAT
The DNA here is from genome assembly GCF_937001465.1 of Orcinus orca. Classification (NCBI taxonomy): domain Eukaryota; kingdom Metazoa; phylum Chordata; class Mammalia; order Artiodactyla; family Delphinidae; genus Orcinus; species Orcinus orca. The sequence continues at coordinate 52,074,461 of NC_064575.1, forward strand.
CTGGAAAATGGAGAGAATCATACCTTCCCCATAGGATTGTCGAAAGGAGAAAATGAAACAATGGATCAGGTAAAGCACCTGATTTAGGGCAGGTGCTCAATACGTATTAGTTGTCTTTCTACTTTTCAAAACATAAAGATGGAACTTCTGGTTTCTGGTCTGGTACGTAAGAAGCTTGAAAGTCACCACTCCATCCTAGCAACAAGTAAAAAGCTGAACACACTGAAAAATTAGCAACTCCTCTTAGATCCATAATAGAAGTGAGGTCACAGGGCAAATCACTGGCCCCCAAATTGGAGAGCATGACAGGCAAATCCAGAGAATCACCACTTACCAAGGCAAAAGCCTCCATGGGAACCAGGGAGTCAGGGAAACCTGAACTGTAATTGATGAATTACTGGAGGCTCAGTGTGGACAGATTAAAAATTCCAGGCCGGGGCTTCCCTGGTGGCGCAGTGGTTGAGAGTCTGCCTGCCGATGCAGGGGACACGGGTTCGTGCCCCAGTCCGGGAGGATCCCACATGCCGCGGAGCGGCTGGGCCCGTGAGCCATGGCCGCTGAGCCTGCGCGTCCGGAGCCTGTGCTCCGCAACGGGAGAGGCCACGACAGGGAGAGGCCCGTGTACCGCAAAACAAAAACAAACAAACAAAAAAAACCTCCAGGGTGGTCCAGTCATCAGGGCACCCCAACGCTTTTGTGAGTTTTGCTTCCTGGAGCTCCACCAAATCCTCACCGTGAATACTGGAGAAAAATTCTCTCATGCTTCTGGCCGGGGAAGTGGAAAAGAAGCCATTTTGAAACATTTAAGAGCATTCTGTTCTTAACAAGGTCTACTCTCAAGAGAAACTATTTAGCCAGATCCTCACCTGCTGGGGTTTTATCAGACCCTAACTGATTTCAGCTGTCTGTAGCCTTCCACATAGGTGAAGGGAAATACCAAACTCCGACCCCCTCCAGCAACCCTGTCCCACCTAAAATGAGGGGACTGCTGAGAAGCGCTTGTGAAGTTCACAGTTCAGAGGCACAGGCTCACTAAAAGATCCAGCCCTAATCCTAGGACTATAGAATGCTTCCCCTAACCCGGCAACTCACCACTGCACCAAAGGCCTATTTACAGCAGTGCCTTTTAGCCAGTACATCATGTCTGGCTCTCAAGAAAAAATTAAAAGGCGTAGTAAAAGACAAAAACACAGTTTGAAGAATCAGAGCAAGCATCAGAACCAGACTCAGTTATGGCAGAGATGTTGGAATTATCAGACTGGGAATTTAAAACAACTATGATTAATGTGTTATGGGGTCTAATGGACAAAGTGGTCAGCATGCTAGAATAGATGGGCAATGTAAGCAGAGAGATGGAATTCTAAGGAAGAATAAGAAGGGAATGCTAGAAATCTAAAACACTGTAACAGGAAACAAAACAAAACAAAAGCACAAGAGAAATGAAGAATGCCTTTGATGGGCTTATTAATAGACATGGCTGAGGAAAGAATATTTCAGCTTGAGGATACCGCAATAGAAATCTCCAAAACTGAAAAGCAAACAGAAAAAAAGACACAAACGCACACACACACAAAACAGAACAGAATATCTGAGAACCATGAAACAACTACAAAAAAATAACATATGTGTAATGGGAATACCAGAAGGGGAAGAAAGAGAGGAAGGGACAGAAGAAATATTTGAAACAATAGTGACTGAGAATTTCTCCCAAATTAATGTTAGACACCAAGCACAGATCCAAGAAGCTCAGAGAATACCAAGCTGAATAAATAGCAAAAAAAACCCTACACCCAAGCACATAATTTTCTAACTAGAGACAATCAAAGATAAAAAAATCCTGAAAAAAGTGGGAGGGAAAAATTCTTAACCTATAGTACAGCAAATATAAGAATTATATCTGACTTCTCCTCAGAGACCATGCAAACAAGAAGAGAATGGAGTGAAATATTTAAAGTGTTGAGAGAAAAAAAAAAGACTCCACCAACCTGCAATTCTGTACCCTGTGAAATTAACCCTCAATAATGAAGGAGAAATAGTTTCTCAGATAAACAAAAATTGATTGAGGGAATTGTTGCCAGTGGATCTGCCTTGCAAGAAATGTTAAGTTCTTTAGATAGAAGGAAAATGATGTAGGTTAGAAACTTAGATCTACATAAAGGAAGAGCATAGGAGAAGGAATAAGTGAAGGTCAAACAAAAACTTTTTTTATTCTTAATTGATATAATAGATAATAGTTTGTTCATAATCATATTAGCCACAATGTATTTGAATGTGGGTGAATGGATCAATAAACTCTGGTACATTCAGACAGGGGAATATTATTCAGTGCTAAAAAGAAATGAGCTATCAAGAAAAGAAAAGACATGGAGGACTCATAGATGTGTATTACTAAGTGAAAGAAACCAATGTGAAAAGTTACATACTGTATGATTCCAATTATATGACACTCTGGAAAAAGCAAAATTATGGTGACAGTAAAAGGTCAGTGGTTGCCAAGGGCTTGGGGTAGAGGGATGGATGAATGGAAAAAGCACATAGGACTTTTAGGACAGTGAAACTACTCTGTATGATATTATAATGGTGGATACACGTCATTATATATTCGTCCAAACCATAGATTGTACAACACCAAGAATGAACCCCAGTGGAAGCTATGGACTTTGGGTGATTATGATGTGTCAATGTAGGTTCATCAATTGTAACAAATGTACTGTTACCCAAAAAACTGGGTTTGCCTATTGGTGGGTGTTGGTCCAAAAGATGCAGTCGAGCCAAAGATTGGGAGAAGGATTTATCACTTGCAGCAAGTAGGGAGAACACCGGGGATCTTTCCCAAAGCAGTGTCTCCATGAACAGCAAAATTGGGGAAGTACATGTATGTTCATGAAAGGACTTGAGCAAATAAGAATTCAGCATAGAATTGGGGCAAAGGTCAACAGAGTCCAAGCTTTAGTTGAAGTCAAAGGGCCAGAAAAAATCAACATCATCAGGCCTTAGGTTCCAGTCTATCTGGAGGCTGAGGCTTCAGGCTAATCCTTACCATTGAAAGAGAACTGGGGGGGTCTTCCCTGGTGGCGCAGTGGTTGAGAGTCCGCCTGCCGATGCAGAGGACACGGGTTCGTGCCCCGGTTCGGGAAGATCCCACATGCCGCGGAGCGGCTGGGCCCGTGAGCCATGGCTGCTGAGCCTGCGCGTCTGGACCCTGTGCTCCGCAATGGGAGAGGCCACAACAGTGAGAGGCCCGCGTACCGGAAAAAAAAAAAGAGAGAACTGGGAATCCTTACAACTGATGTATTATCTTTACTATTGTTACTTCTCTTGACGATGATGGTCATTTGTTCCTGCATTCTTTTGTTCCCTTAAGACCATTAATTACTGAGACCTGTTCAGGGACATGCACTGAGACTGGCTTAGATCACAAAATGGCTTAGGCCAAAATGGCTTCTCTTAAGTCCAGAAAGCCATGCCTGGTTCTCTTTCTCTGGGAACCCCCTACCCTATCTGCTCACAGTACCACTCTGGTGGAGGATGCTGGTAATGGGGGAGGTTATGTGTCTACGGGACCAGGATGTGTATGGGAAATTTCTATACCTTCTGCTCCGTTTTGCTGTACCCTAAAACTGCTGTAAAAAATAAGGTATATTAAAAAAAAATGGGAAAAGAATAAAAAATAAAACATTTTGATGAGATTAAGATGTGTTAGCCCATGGCTGTTCTTCAGTCCACTAACGAGGACTCCGGCCAGTTCTGCCCAGTTTCCCATCTTCCCTGAGGCCTTGCCAAAGGCAGTGGGGCTTTTATGATGGAGATTTCAGAGAGGAAGTGGAAAGAAGGGTGATAAGAGGTTGAGAGCCCAGAAGGCTGTTAGAGCTGCTGGAGTGTTTTGGGAGGAGAACTATGGGCCACTCAGGAGCAGCGGTGCTGGTGGGGACAGTGGCCACCTGTCCCCTTTCATGGCATCTGAGAAATCTGGGTACAAATGAACTTATTTATAAAACAGAAACAGACTCACAGACATAGAAAACAAACTTACTGTTACCAAATGGGAAAGGGGGTGGGGGAGGGATAAATTAGGGGGTTGGTGTTAGCAGATATACACTACTCTATACCAAATAGATAAACAAGGACCTACTGTATAGCACAGGGAACTATATTCAATATCTTATAATACCCTATAATGGAAAAGAATCTGATAAAGAATATATATAACTGAATCACCGTGCTGTACACCTGAAACTAACACAACATTGTAAATCTACTACACTTCAACTAAAAAAGAAAGAAAGAAAAGGATCTGAGGAATTTTGAAATTACCTACTTTTTCATGGTCTATTTTTTCACTTTTGTTTCTGGCTATTATCTGATCCCAGAATCAGTTCAGAGCAGAGCATCCTGGGTCACGGCTGCATATGCACTTATATCTACCTTCCCCTGGGTCTGGTGGGAAATACTAAGACAGGTTTCTACCTTTCCTTGGTACCATCCCTGTTACTAGATATGAGTAAAGAACACATTGAACAACCATTTGGAAATTCAGGCTTCAAGTTCTCTGGGTTCTCCTTACACAAATAGCTTCCAGACCTGTTGATTAACCTGTGACACATCCTTTACTTTTTTCTCTCCCTCTTCATCTCCACTACCAAATCCTGACAGCGGCCTCCCAATGCATCTTCTAGCCTCCACTCTGTTGCCAGCCCATCCTGCACACAGCTCCTGGACTAGTCTTCCTAGAGCACAGTTGGTAAACTTTCCCTAAAAAGCCAGATGTTTATAAATATTTTAGGCTTTGAGGGTCACTGGGCCTCTGTTACGACGGCTCAGTTCTGCTGTGGCAGAGCGAATGCAGCCATATTCTGGGATAACTTGTGACGCAGCAATAGTGACCAGAAGATTTTTTATTCAGGTTCTCGAGAAAGAAGACTTCGGCTGGTTGATTTTGTTCTTCAGGTTACCAGCCAGCCTGTCGCCTGCATTTGGGTTAGGTGCCCTCACCTGTGGCTGGGGACCCTGGTCATGAGAAACAGACATGGGGGCTTAAAAGAGGCTCTGGATAAACACGTGTGGCCTGTGCCCCTTAACTGGCTCCAACCCACCTTCCAAGCTTTTCCCATTGATGCTCTTAGCCAAGCACAGCTTTTCCTGCTTCCTGTGGATTCTCCTCCTTTGCCTTCTGCCCTAAATTTCTTGCTCCGACCCCTACCTCCACCCACTTCCAGAAGCTGCCCAGCTCTCAAGGCCCAGCTGAAATGACTTTTTACCCCAGCTGGAAGCCATTGTGTTCTCTCTTCTGAGCACCCATATCACACTTTATTTCTATCTCTTTTCAGACACTTTCTGTTTCTTACACTTTCGTCACTCCCAGTATAAGTTGTCTGAAAGCAGGACCCAGGTCTGATTCATATGTGTATCCTACAGTTTGCGCCGAAAATCTGACTTAAAAAATCATAGATCCTCAGGAACGGGTGCTCAGAGAATGAGTGGATGAACCAATGTAGCTGTGATGCAGGCCCATTTTGTCACCTGAGAAGCATGGGTAGGAGACCATTTAGCAGGAATCATGGAATATAATAATACAACAGTTGTTGAATATTTACTGTGTTCCAAGCATTGCACTAAGATGGTTTACATGGATTTTTCTCCTTTAGTTCTCACGACAACTTGGTAAGGTCTGGTTGAAGCCCTGTACGTGCCCAGCCTCAAGACCCAAGAAAGAGCCCGGAGTCAGCAACAGAGACATCAGTGGTTTAATGGATAGGGGATCTTACATGTCTGAAGCAAGGTCCAGGAGCGACATCTCACCGCCTGCAGCAGAAGGCAGGCAGACCACGGAAGTAGTCTTTGCTCCCCGGGGAGAGGCAGAGGTTACCAGTTATAGGGGGAATTGACGTCAGTTGGGTCCTGGGTTACCAGGGAAACCAGCAGAGGGGCAAGCCCCTCACAGCCCGTTTGAGAAGCTACCATAGTAGAGAAGTTCTGGTGGTCCAATGGTTAAGAATCGCCTTCCAATACAGGGGACGCAGGTTCGATCCCTGGTTGGGGAACTAAGACCCCACATGCCACGTGGCAACTAAGCCCGCACGCTCTGGAGCCTGTGCGCCACAACTAGAGAGGAGCCCGCGCACTGCAGTGAAGGTCCCGCCGTGCCGCAACTAACACCCAACGCAGCCAAATAAATAAATAAATAAATATTTAAAAATAAATAAATGAAGATTAGAACAATCACTATAGCTGGGGCTGGAGGCTCTATGATTAAGAGGGCAGGTCAGTCCAGTCAGTTATGTGAGTAGCTGTAGGTGAAGCAGGCACTGGTTGAGCAGGGGATGTACAGAGAGCAAGAGAGCAGCCATCTTGGGTGGCCTGATCAGACAGGTCGATACAATGATTAAGCTCACTTACAGATGGGTTTAATAAGGCCCTGAATGGTTAAGACCTTGCTCAAGGACATCCAGCTAGTGGCAGAGCTGGGATGCAAACCCAGGCAGCCTGACTCTAAGACCCAAGCTCCAAACTACCTCACAATGCTGTCTGGGAAGTTCACTTGGGATTTACCAGGGATGTGGGGTTACATCATCATGCTGTCATTCCTACATGACGTTGACTCTTCAGTGCAGTGTCCCCTGTTATTCCGGGCAGGCATGGAATGACTTGGGAAATCTAGCTTTGGGCCTTCAAGGGCATTGGAGTCCAGGATAATTCCCGGTCATGTAGCACCAACATTCATTTCCCAAGGCGTTAGAGGCTCTTGGCAGGCAAAGTAGGTGCAGTGAGGCCCAAATGAAAGAAGAGAGGCAGAAGGCCAGGCGGGAAATGAATCTATGCTCTGCGGAATCTCTCCCCATGGCCTTCCTTTTGCTGACTGGTCATGGACTTAACATCCTTTACCAGGCTGCTTCACAGTATGTTTCTGAAAAGTTTAAATGCTTTTTTTTCATTCCATCATTGCATATCAGTTGAACCACTACTGTGTACCAGGCAGTTAAACCAATAAATTTAATCACCTAGGTCAACAAAAATAATGAGGAAATAAGAGGTTTGAGGGAGTGAGTGAGAGGGAGAAAGCGAGTTCTGATACGTTTCTTACACTCATGCCAATAATTAAATCTTTTCTTAAGAAGTGCGTTCCTTAGTTCTGCATTGCAGGTGGAAGTAGAATAGAAACCTCACCATCTTACTTGGCTAAAGCTGAACGTTTGGCTACCCCATACACCCATGTGTCCCATATACGTCTACCAAAGTGTCCTGTGATAACTGACAAAGGTCACACACCCCATTTCAGTGTTTATTCCTGAACCTGCCCCTCTGCCATGCCCCAGCCATCTCTTATTTGTTAGTAGGATATTCACATTACCGAAAGCCTGGCCCCGCCAACACTTTTGCCCCTGCCCCTTCCCAAATTAGTGTGATTCCCTGACCCATCCTTTCAGAAGATGCCACAGTCCCCGTGCCCAATGCCTCCCATCTTAGTCTAGTAGAGCTAAAGGCTCAGGAACCCCCTCGTTTGCCCTTCTGCTGGCCACCACTATGTTTATAACAGAGACACGCGTCATCCTAGAACTCACTTAGTGGGGGTCACCTAGGCTAAATGTTTACACTTATTTATGTATTTTTATAGTTCTGTTCCGATTTGGCAAGAAGATGCCTGCATGTGCACACACACACATGTACACATGCCTGCACACCATTTCAGTATAAATTAGATTTTGGACAAGTCTCCTAGAGCAGCCAGAAACACCCTAACCTACAACTGGGCAGTCACGTTGAGAAGCAGGGCTCCAGGATGAAAAAAAACTTTCGTTGAAAGCCCGTGAACAGCGGCTATTTGGTCCTTGGGAGGACCGAGTCTCAGCTTTCCTACATGCATGTCCTACCAAAGAATTCTGCCAAGCTTTCCCTGGATCATTATATGGCCCATTTATTGTTGTAAACAGGTATATGACACTGTGATCCTATTCCAGACTCTATTTATAGCAACCTCATACTGAATAGCTAAAGGATAGTTATACTATCTTGCCCTTTCGAAGAACCTTTCAGCAAAAGATTTCAGAGAATTTTATCAAACAATACCACTTCCTCTTGCTCCCATTTGACAGGTAGAGAAGCTGAGGCATGGTGAAGCCAGAAGCACGTGGTCAAAAGGTGAGTCAGAGATGGAGCAGGCTACACCTGGTTACACCTTCTTGTTCACATATGCTTACCCCCTACCGTCACAGACTTCCTGGAAGTGGGTAGATTCTTTACGACTTATCTGGTGAGTAAGCATTGCTATGAGCTTTCAAAAGTTTCCCCAGGTCGGAGGAGGTTGTGTCTCTGAGAAGGAAGTAAGAAGAAAAGGGCCCCCTTGGTCAACACCGGTGTCCCTGGGCAGGTTTATTTGCAGTCCTCAGAATCCAGCCTCCTCCTATTGTGATCTGTTGCAATACCTTTCAGCAGTTCCTTGGCAAATTACTGCTTAGAAGTCCTGCAGTGTCACATCGCTTTCCCCACCCAAATCCTACCCCAGTTTGTAACAGCAAAACTATCTGGGATGGCGGGGTCGTCTGTTTCACCCGCTGTTATATTATCCCATTTCCATGAAGATAAGCTTTGCTAAATTTTTTGCCCCTACACTTTACACACTGGCACCAGTTCCTTGTCTGGTCTCTTTCCCAGGGATGCTGTTCACTCTGTCCTAGTCTGAAGGGAGAATCTGGAGCAATGACATTTCTCCCTCTATCACGAATGAGACTTATGCTGGTCAAGATCTCACAGAACTTAGGATTTATAGAGTTAGGGGAAAAGAAGAAATGCTCCCGAGGATAAGAAAACAGAGGGACCTCTGATTCCACAGAAACAACCATTACACTAAATTCCAAAACAACCTCATCTGTTGCCAACTGGCAATCATTCCTTTCCATTTTCATAGTAAGAAACTGCATGAATATATTTTTAAAAGGTAGGTGTGAGTGAAAGCAGGTTTGGTTTCCATTTTTTTCCTTTGGTTGGTAATAAGCTATGAATGCTTTCTTTAAGAATATTTGTAAACGTGCCCAGAGGTTAGTGAAAACTAAGAACATTTGATACAGCAAATAATACCAGCTTTGTGTTCTCCTGGAAGTTCCCCAAGTTTGGATCCTAAGCTAGAATCATTTGCTCCAATATCTTAAAAGACTACCTAAAATAAAAGGTAGAGAAACTTGGTATAACCTGGGAAAGTAATGTTTACAAACAAATCAAAGAACTTCTCAATGTTCTGTAGATAAGCGGAACTTTAGGGGGGAAAAATCACATTCAGAAAAAAAATCTCTGAGCAGCTAAAAGAGTTGTGACAAACCCCAAGCACTTAAGCATCCCTAGCTAAGAGGGAGCCCCCCCACCCCCCGCCATCATTCTTCAGGGCTTATTGGCTCTTAGTTTGCACACATTCCTACAAGACATGGTGTCTGATGTTCAGGGACAATTTGAAAAAGGTGATTGATGCAAGCAGCGCTCACATAACAGAAGTGACAGCTAGGAGTGACAGCTAGAGAAGAGAAAAAAAACTATTACATGAAAGCATAATTTAAGAATTAGTAGCCATATTACTCATCCATAAAAAGAAACGAAACTGAGTTATTTGTAGTGAGGTGGATGGACCTAGAGTCTGCCATACAAAGTGAAGTAAGTCAGAAAGAGAAAAACAAATACCGTACGCTAACACATATATATATATATAGAATCTTAAAAAAAATGGTTCTGAAGAACCTAGGGGCAGGACAGGAATAGAGATGCAGACATAGAGAATGGACTTGAGGACACGGGGAGGGGGAAGGGTAAGCTGGGACGAAGTGAGAGAATGGCATGGACATATATACGCTACCAAATGTAAAATAGATAGCTAGTGGGAAGCAGCTGCATAGCACAGGGAGATCAGCTCGGTGCTTTGTGACCACCTAGAGGGGTGGGATAGGGAGGGTGGGAGGGAGACACAAGAGGGAGGGGATATGGGGATATATGTATATGTATAGCTGATTCACTGTGTTATACAGCAGCAACTAACATAACAATGTAAAGCAATTGTACTCCAATAAAGATGGTAAAAAAAGAATTACTAGCCATAAGCATCAGCATGGTTCATTAAGAAAAAGTTAGATCATGTTCAGCATCCTCCGTACGTAATCCCTTTCAGGTTTTCTGTCAAAAGATGGTTACAAGGGGGAGCTGCAAGCATGTGAAACATTCCCTTAGGTGGACCGTGACCTCATTCAACAAGGAAGGCTTCCCCGGGCTTATTTAACATCCTTCCGGACTCCTGCTGATGAAGGGCGAGACGATGGCTTCCTGCCTGACTCACTGGCTCTTTACAGGCAGCCGCTGGCTTCTCAGGCCGCTTCCCCTCCAGTAAAAAGGGGCAAGAAGCTCACGAGTACTTGGTAGGGAGCCCGGGAGACCTTTGATGGCAGGCTGTAAAGCAAGGCCCGCTTCACAGGAGGGCAATTACGCTTTAGGCTAATTGGTGCAGAGACGCTGTAAAAGCATCTTTTTGGAACACAAACAAAATAGCACGAGGGTGTTGGTGTTTGGCAGCAACGCTACAACGCTTAGAGACACAGGGGAAGCCCACATGAAGTCTGGAGATGGGCCAGCCCTCCGCACCAGTCCCGGGCCAGGTAGGACCACGGAGGGGGCGGCCTCCGGTTGACCCCTTGCTAGCTTCTTTGTCCGTCGTCAACCTTCCCACCCCCCGCTAGCCCCCCAGCACAGCCCAAGCAGCCTGCCAGACACCCTGAGGGGCAAGTGTCTTAGAGGCAGTGAAGCGATCCGAGAAAGAGCCGGGTGACGGCCAATTTCCTCTGCGCCCCGTCCCTGCCGCCCATCCCCCGCCCACCCTTCCTTCTCCTTCCGAGGCCGCGGCATCTTCTGGGGCCTCGTGTGCGACGCTGGAGATGCCCGCGTGAGGGTGGGAGGGGCCATTTTAAAATACGAGGAAGGTTTTTCTCCCCAGTTTCCTGGCTCCAGTCTGTGAAGCCACCTGCCACATGTGGCCACTGTGCACTTGAAGTGTGGCTAGTGCAAACGGGTGTGTCGTGAGTGCAAAATATACACGGAAATTCAAAGAGTGCAAAAAAAGGGAAATTATCTCATTAATAACTCTTTTTAATGCTGATGGCATATTGACATGATAATGATTTGTATATAGCGTTAAGTAAAACATAGTAAAATTAATTTCACCTGTTCTTTTTATATTTTTTAATGAGGCTACTAGAAAATTGAAAATTATCCATGTATGTGGCTTGCCTCTGTGGCTCAGATGAACTTTGTACTGGCTGGGGCTGCTCAGCCTGGCCATCCTTGAGAAGGCAGGGGCTCAGAGGGAAAGAGGTCTTTTATAGCCTTCCAGCTTCAATAATCTGGGCCGATTGGGGAAAGGCAGCACTCTAGCAAAGACAGATCCTGGAGAATCTTTGGCAATGACATAGGGCAAGGCTCCCCAACCCCCCCTCCCAGCCTTCTCAGATCTGGTGAGGACTCCTCAGCTTGGAGGGAAGGAGGTGAGAAGGTTGGCAGGAAAGTGAGGAGAGCTTAGGTTCTGGTGTGTCCCAGAGAAAGGGGAAAGAGACCAGCCCATGGCAAATATATGTTTGTTGAACATCTGGTCTGTGTGCCTAAGATACTGTTCTAAGGTGCTGGGTTCCTACAGTGAAAAGCAGCCGGAGTCCCTGTCTCCACAGTGTGTGAGACAGAGACTCAATGGGAACAAATAACTAAGAAAACGACAGGTATTGCTAAGTGCTACAAAGACTCTCTGATGGGTTTGTGGGCCTGGAGAGCACGGTACTAACTGGGTCCTAGTTTCCTGCCCTTTCTGTTAAGTGAACTTTATAAGAATGCCTGGTCTTAGTCATTTTAGCTCTTTACAATCCTTTTTAAAAATAGTGTTTTTGGTTTTCTTTGTTTTTTTTTAAAGCAGTTTTAGGTTCACAGCAAAAATGAAAGGAAGGTACAGACATTTCCCATATACTCCCTCCCCCGCCCCCATGCACAGCCTCCCCCATTACCGACATCCCCCACTAGAGTGGCACATTTGTTACAACTGATGAACCTACAGTGACATGTCATAATCACCCAAAGTCCGTAGTTTACCTTAGGGTTCATTCTTTTTCTTTTTTTTTAATTTTTATTGGAGTATAGTTGATTTGCAATGCTATGTTAGTTTCAGATGTACAGCAAAGTGAATCAGTTATACATATACATATATCCACTTTTTTTTAGATTGCTTTCCCATATAGACCATTACAGAGTATTGAGTAGAGTTCCCTGTGCTACACAGTAGGTCCTTATTACTTATCTATTTTGTATATAGTAGTGTGTATATGTCAATCCCAGTCTCTCAATTTATCCCTCCTCCCCTTACCCCCTGGTAACCATAAGTTTGTTTTCTACATCTGTGACTCCACTTCTGTTTAGTAAATAAGTTCATTTGTACCCTTTTTTTAGATTCCATATGTAAGCGATATCATATATTTGTCTTTCTCTGTCTGACTTACTTCACTCAGTATGACAATCTCTAGGTCCATCCATGTTGCTGCAGATGGAGGGTTCATTCTTGGTGTTGAGCATTCTGTGAGCTTGGACAAATGTATCAAGACACGTATCCACCACTACATAGAATAATCTTACTGTCTGAAAAAAATCCTCTCCTTTTAATTTTAATGAAATCCAGCTTATCAATTATTTATTTCATGAATTGTGCCTTTGGTGCTGTATCTGAAAAAGACATCACCATACCCCAAATCATCTAGGTTTTCTCTTATGTTACCTTCTAGGAGTTTTACAGTTTTACCCTTTACAATGAGGTCTATGATCCAGTTTTTGTGAAGGGTGTAAGGTCTGTGTCTAGATTCACTTTTTTGCATGTGGATGTCCAATTGTTCCGCACCATTTGTTGAAAAAAACATTTATTTTTTTTAAGTTCATTTGTTTCATTGATTTGTAAATTTATTTCATTTATTTATATTTTTCAGCTTGTGCCTCTGAATGTAATTTCTCCTTGGAGGTTTTTGCCACTGTGCCCAACCCAGGGAGTCTACTCTCCGAGCTTTAAACAACATTTAGGTTTTCTTGCTATAATTAAAGTGAAAAATGTGTTGTTTAATCTGCCTCGCAGAGAAGCAGGAGGCCTGCTGGAATTCTTAAAATGTTTTGTAATAATCTATTTAGCTTGATATTAGAATTTTCTCTTGTGTTTATAATTTAAATTTTTCCCCCTGAACTTTATTTCAGTATGTCTGATTGTGTCTGCTATACGATGCTACTTAATTTCTCAGTCTTTCTTTGTGTTTTGAACTAATACATGTTTAACTACTGTACAGTTATTATCCATCCCTCCAACTGATATTAAACTGCCCTGTGTCCCCAGACCTTCTACGTCAGAGCTGGCAGGGGCACCTGTGGGCTAAGCTTTGGTCTCTCTCATGTGCGAGTAACAGGCCTTTAGGGCTTCCTCAGTGGGAAGTGGGGCCTGTCCCCCACCAGGATGCACACAACTGGCATATCCCTAAAAATAGGAAGAGGTTAAAATGCTTGGCCCCAGTCCCTCAGCTGCCAAAGCTTGACTGTCCCCTATAGTTAAGCAAACCCTAAAGAGATATATAACTTAGTACCTTTATGACAGGAGAGTGAGGGACAGATGTGTGATCTGTGGCCTTTTCCATCTCTAGCTTCTACCTCTGCAGAAGTAGAAAATGTACCATCTGGAGTGTGTAACTAATTGGGTTTTTGTTTGTTTGCTTGTTTTTATTTTTTAATTAATTTTTATTGGAGTAGAGTTGATTTACCACGTTGTGTTAGTTTCTGCTGTACAGCAAAGTGAATCAGTTATAAATATACACACATCCACTCTTTTTTAGATTGTTTTTCCATATAGGTCATTACAGAGTATTGAGTAGAGTTCCCTGTGTTATACAGCAGGTCCTTATTAGTTATCTGTTTTATATATAGTAGTGTGTATACGTCAATCCCAATCTCCCAGTTTATCCCTCCCCTCCCCTTTCCCCCTTGGTCACCTTAAGTTTGTTTGTTCTGTATCTGTGACTCTATTTCTGTTGTGTAAATAGGTTCGTTTGTACCATTTCTTTAGATTCCACATATAAGTGATATCATATGATATTTGCCTTTCTCTGTCTGACTTACTTCACTCAGTATGACAATCTCTAGGTCCATCCATGTCACTGCAAATGGCATTATTTCGTTCTTTTTTATGGCTGAGTCATATTCCATTGTATATATGTACCACCTCTTCTTTATCCATTCCTCAGTCAATGGGCATGTAGGTTGCTTCCATGTCCTGGATATTGTGCTGCGATGAACATTGGGGTACATGTATCTTTTCAAATTATGGGTTCTTTTTCCAGATATGTGTCCAGGAGTGGCATTGCTGGCTCATATGGCAGCTCTATTTTTAATTTCTTAAGGCACCTCTATACTGTTGTCCATAGTGGCCGTACCAATTTACATTCCCACCAACAGTATAGGAGGGTTCCCTTTTCTCCACACCCTCTCCAGCATTTATTGTTTGTAGATTTTTTAAAATTAATTAATTCATTTATTTATTTATTTTTGGCTGTGTTGCGTCTTCGTTGCTGTGCACGGGCTTTCTCTAGTTGCAGCAAGTGGGGCTACTCTTCATTGTGGTGTGCGGGCTTATCGTGGTGGCTTCTCTTGTTACGGAGCATGAGCTCTAGGTGTGTGGGCTTCAGTAGTTGTGGCACACAGGTTCAGTAGTTGTGACTCGCAGGCCCTAGAGCACAGGCTCAGTAGCTGTGCCACACAGGCTTAACAGCTCCGCGGCACGTGGGATGTTCCCAGACCAGGGATTGAACCCGTGTCCCCGGCATTGGCAGGCAGATTCTTAACCACTGCGCCACCAGGGAAGTCCCGTTTGTAGATTTTTTGATGATGGCCATTCTGACCTGTGTGAGATGATACCTCATTGTAGTTTTGATTTGCATTTCTCTAATAGTGATGTTGAGCATCTTTTCATGTACCCCTTGGCCATCTGTATGTCTTCTTTGGAGAAATGTCTATTTAGGTCTTGCACCCATTTTTTGTAACTAACTGTTTTATAGGAAAGATCTGTAAGTGGCACACATAACTTCTGCTCACAGGCTCCTGGGAGGAACTTAGCTGCAAGGCAGACTAAGAACTGTAGTCTTTGCCTGGGCAGCCATGTACTCAGCTAAACCCTGTTATTGTGGAAAGAAGGGGAGACTGGATAGAAGGACAACCAGCAGTCAGACACAGGTATCAAGGCCCATTCCCAAGTAGAACTAAAATCTCAAATTCCAGGAACCAGGAACCCAAGATGATAGCTGGGAGTCAGACGACAAATTCTCTGAACGTCTGCTGCTGTCTCCACCATCTTGTCTAGTGTCATCTTTTTTTTTTCTCTCTCTTTTTTTTTCTAGTGTCATCTTAAAGGCATTGTGTGGCCTCTGACACCATGACTGCTGGAGGATTATTTTCAGGAGTCCACAGGGCCAACAAACATGTTACCCACCAAGGTTTTTTGAGGATTTAAATTCTTTGGCATTATCTTAGGCTTTCTGGCACACTTGATGAATTTTAGCTGGTCTTCCTATGCCTACAGTGACCTTAGTTTTAGAAAAACAAAGGACATGACACACAGTCTGACAATGGAACAGGATACCTAAAATTTGGACAGTCCTGGAGAAACTAGCACATATGGTCACCCTGCCCACGCTCACGTATTGTGCTACTCCTGTAACAATCCACTGAAGGGGCCTTGGGGAATCATCTCCATTCCCAATAGAGTTGTCACCCACATAGCTCCAAGCTCCTTCTTGGCAAAACACTTTTGTGCAAAAACATGTGGCATGAAAGCATGGAAGAGACAATAGTTGCCTAAAATAGATTGCTTTCCAGTTAAAATGCTTACAAGTCAGTATAGAATCCATCCCTTGCAATACAAGAGAAAAGGAAAGATTTTGCAGCCATGTCTCCACTATAGTCACTGAACAATGCTGTCTGGAAAAAGACAAAGTCACAAGCATTCAGCAATAGAGAGCAGAGACCCAGACGATTAACCGAAGATAAATTCTTATCACTGGGCTGGTCACAGTAAGATGTTCAAAGGTGGTAAAAATATTAATCAAATCTTCATTGTTCCCAGCAAAGAAATCCAGACTCCTTAGCCTGGCATTCAAGGATCTTCAAAAATTAAGGTCCTATTCTCATTTAAGGAACATAGATGCAAAAATACTAAAAAAAAAGAAAAAAAAATTTTAAAGTAATTTTTTACTTAAGCACTATGACCAAAGCAGTTCAATTTTAGGGATGCAAAAGTGGTTCAACATCAGGAACTCTATTAATATAATGCAGTACATTAATAGATTAAAGGAGGAAAATCATTTGAGTATCTCAGAGATGTCAAAAAACTTTTCATTAAATTTGATACCTATTGCTATTAAAAACTCTCAGTAAGGAGTTCAGTGGTTAGGACTCTGCACTTCCACTGCAGGGGATGCAGGTTCTATCCCTGGTTGGGGAATTGAGATCCCACATGCTGTGCAGTGTGGCCTAAATAAATAAATACTTAAAAACAAAAAACCTCTCAGTACATGGAGTAGATGGAAACTTAGCTACTGGGACCACACAACAAATAAGATACTTAGGGTTGCAAAAGTAGTATTCCCACAAAGCCAGAAAAATGATGGTATTATTTTCTACCTCTGCTACTATTCACTGGAATCTACTAAAAATCTTACTAAATCAATAAAATTAGTACATGAAAAGTAGTACAAAGACTGAAAGGAAATTATCACAATAAGTGAAGTACACCAAAGACAAATATCATATTACATTGCTTATATGTGGAATCTTAAAAAAAAAATTGCAAATGAGCTTGTTTCCAAAACAGAAGAGACTCACAGACGTCAATAACAAACTTATGGGACTTCCCTAGTGGCACAGTGGTTAAGAATCCGCCTGCCAATACAGGGGACAGGGTTTGATCCCTGGTCCAGGAAGATTCCACATGCCGCAGAGCAACTAAGCCCGCGCGCCACACCTGCTGAAGCCCGCGTGCCTAGAGCCCGTGCTCCGCAGCAAGAGAAGCCACCGCAAT
Organism: Orcinus orca; assembly: GCF_937001465.1. NCBI lineage: Eukaryota > Metazoa > Chordata > Mammalia > Artiodactyla > Delphinidae > Orcinus > Orcinus orca. Next base: position 52,091,562 of record NC_064575.1, read on the forward strand.
GAGAAGCCTGCGTACCGCAACAAAGAGTAGCCCCCACTGGCCGCAACTAGAGAAAGCCCACGCGCAGCAACGAAGACCCAACGTAGCCAAAAATAAAAATAAATAAATAACTTGTTTATAAAATAACAAACTTATGGTTACCAAAGGGAAAGGGGGGGCAGGGGAGGGATAAATTAGGAGTTGGTATTAACATATACACACTACTATATATAAAATAGATAACCAACAACAAGGACCTCCTGTATAGTACAGGGAAGTATACTCAATATTTTGTAATAACCTGTAAGGGAAATCTGAAAAAGAATATATATATATATGTATTTTTCACGTATGTGCGTATAAATGAATCGCTGTGCTGTACACGTGAAACTAACGTGATATTAGAAGTCAACTATACTTTAATTTAAAAAAAACCTGAAAAGGAGGATTCAACTGTCACTATTTGTAAACAATATCACTGTCTATATAGAAAATGCAAGATAGTCAAATGAGATATTACGAGACTAATAAGAAGGAAACAAAAGCAACACCCCAGGATTCTATTTATTATTGCCATACACACAAAAATACTAAAATACTTAGGCAAAAATATTATCAGAAATATGTAAAATATGAATAAAATCGTAAAAGTTTACTGAAGGACATACAAAAAGACCAAAAGAATGGAAAGGCATTCTAGCTGCTGAATGAGATTTGTTATTGTATAGATGTCAAGTTTCCCTCAGATTAATCTATAAACTCAATTCAATTCTAATGGAAATGTTAATTGAATTTTTTTGGCAGAACTTGATAAACTTATTTTAAAGTTCATATGTCTGGGCTATTTCTAGAAGGGCAATAAGAAACGGGTAATAGCAGTTCCTTCTTGACAGAGAACTGAATGATGGGATGTAGTGGAGAGACACTTACCCACTGTTTACCCTCCTGTGTCTTTTGTAATATACACCCTCCTGTGTATATTCCCTAAACAACAAATGATATAAAACGAAAATACAGGCCTTGTGTGAGGAAAATCTTTTGTTTCTTTGGTTTTTTTTGGCTTCACCATGAGGCTTGCAGGTCTTATTTCCCCAACTAGGGATTAAACTCAGGCCACAGTAGTGAAAGCGCCAAGTCCTAACCACTGGAGTGCCAGGGAATTCCCAAAAATCTACTTTTTTAAAAGAAGATTATTTTTTTGAAAAAAAAAAGTGTAATGATATCAAATAGGAAAATATACAGTAAGTGAAGTCATCATGAAAGGCTTTGGTATTGAGGCAGAAATAGTTGAACACATCAGTGGAGCAGAATAGAGAGTTAAAACAGAGTCATGTGTATACCGCAATTCACTTTATGTTAAAGGTGCCATTGTAAATCAGTGGATAAAAGAATGGACTAGTAAATAAATATTGAGCCTCTCAGTTCCTTCTCTGTAACTGGGGACAGTGACTTCCTAGGATTCTCGGGAGGATTCATTGAAATGATGTGTGTAAGTGTTACGCAAAGTGCCTGTTTAATAAATGCGACTAGTAGTGGTAATAATAGTAATAGTGTTGATTACAACAGTTAATAAATGATAGAATAGTTTAAAAACTTAACCATGGGATATATATTAATTATATTTATAATTCTAGGCTGTTAGAAGCCAGTAAGGAGCCCAGAATATTTAAAGTGGACTTGCAGTTCTACAGTGATTTTTGGTTTTTTTAAGGCACTTTTCAGTATGTCATCTCATTTAATCCTCTCAGCGCCTGAGCAACAGTTTTTGGGTTTTGCTGTTGTTGTTTTTGTTGTTGTTATCCCTCAAAGTATTATAAACAGGGCATGGGCGACAGACACCCAGGTGTAGCAGTACATAGATTTAAAAGAGGGCTTTGTAAATCCCTTTACCAGTTTTGCTTAACGACTTTCCCATGAAGTCTCTGAAGCTGCTTTTTTAAAGGTGGAGATGGGGTGGAGAAGGGGCTCAGGTTGTCATTTTGAGCAGTGTTTGGGCTTCCTCCATAAGAAAGCAAGGTGACCAGGGCTGGGTGGAGACAGGGGTGTGTGTAGGTGTTGATGGCAGAAACAGTGGGGCAGCGGCGCCAAGCCAGCCCTCTCTCAGCAAGGTTCTGATGGACGTATTAGCACGTGGGACCAGGGAAGGACACTTTTGAATCATCACCTTCCCCTATTCTTTGCTTTTCCCTCTGGACACGGTTTCTTTGTCAGTGTCTCTAGGAATGGATGAAGAGGAGAAAACAGGTATCTTCACGCCTGTCTTGACCTTTCTCCTGGTGTAGGATGGAGTCCACTGCATACCTCTGCCTTGCTTCTAGATGCCAAGTGTCAGCTTCCCCAGAGCCTACCTCCCACTTCCTTAGCCTTCTCACCCATGGTCAACCCACATAGAAGGGCCCTATCAGACCCTGGCATCCCTCCTGCCTCTCCTCAGAATAGGGTGCAAGCTCGAAAAGGCTTTCTGGCTACATGGATCCTAGGGCCCAAGGGATTCTGTGCCCTGGAGGATTTCCACCGTGCTCTGTGGATCTGAAAGCCGTTGGCTACGCTCAGTTTACAGTGGAGTAGGGGGTAACAAAATGAGTTAAAAAATAATTACCCTGGCATCTTTTCTTCCACTAAATGACATTCTCAACTCTCAGCAGAGAGTTGAACTAAACCCAAAGTAGGAAACTGGTATTTTAATTTGAATTGAAACTGAACTCAAATAACAATATTATTCTCTCTTTGAAGTTTGAACTGGATCTGACCTGGACAAAATCCAAAAACTTTCTTACCCTATTTCTTCTCTCCAAAAACAACCCACAAGACTAACCTAGATCTTTCTCAGCTCTGAACCTGCTTCATGTTTTGCTATATTTTTCCAACTGAGTAGAGTAATATGTTAAATAATTTTTTTAAAAAAAACCATTTTATTATCATGATAGAGGCATGACCTTCTAAATACAGAGTATATCTTTGCTTTTGAGAGAGTATTAAAATGAGTTGGTAAGCTTCAAAAGTTTTTTTTTAATTAGAAAAATTTTGAAAATCAATATGAAATTTGATTTGAAGTTCCATACTGTATTTCCAGTTTTTGTGTTTCTTTTTTCAAATGATGGATTCAAGTAGCTAAACAGAAACAAACTTGGTGACCATTATATTGCCCTATTTTTGTCACTAGGTCTTTATGGAAGAATTTCAGTAGGAGAGGGTAAGGTGGTAGTAAATGTAGATTCCCTGAGTCAGTGGTGATATCTCCTCAAGACATGGCTTAGCATCCTGAACACAGCTGGAGCTCAGTACCTATTTGTTGAGTGAATGAATTGAGAGAGAGGCTGCTCAGCCTTCTGCTATTCCAGGACATATTTGTCTCTGTTGCTCTGTAGACCTTTGGTCTTGATTTCAGGTGTCCTCTCAGTTCAGCCCTTCTAGTCTTCTAGGCTTGTCTCTCTCTGTCTCTCTGTTTCTCTCTCTCTCTCTCTCTCTCTCTCAGCACTGCAACCATCTGTCTCATTTCCTGTGAATATCTATGTAATTCATTTTCTTCCTGACTATTTTATTTTTTAAATTATTTATTTATTTGGTTGCATCGGGTCTTAGTTGTGGCAGGCGGGCTCCTTAGTTGCGGCATGCAAACTCTTAGTTGCGACATGCATGTGGGATCTAGTTCCCTGACCAGGGATCAAATCCAGGCCCCGTGCGTTGGGAGCGCACAATCTTTTTTTTTTTTTTTAATTTATATTTTTGGCTGCGCTGGGTCTTTGTTGCTGTGCACGGGCTTTTCTCTATTTGTGGCAAGCAGGGGCTACACTTCGTTGCGGTGCGCGGGCTTCTCATTGGGTAGCTTCTCTTGTTGCAGAGCACGGGCTCTAGGCACACGGGCTTCAGTAGTTGTGGCATGCAGGCTCAGTAGTTGTGGTTCGTAGACTCTAGAGTGCAGGCTCAGTAGTTGTGGCACACGGGCTTAGTTGCTCTGCAGTATGTGAGATCTTCCCGGACCAGGGCTCGAACCCATGTCCCCTGCATTGGCAGGCAGATTCTTAACCACTGCGCCACCAGGGAAGTCCCCTTCCTGACTTTTAATTCATTATAGGTATGTGTGTGTGTTTATGTGATTTTTCTGAACATTTGATCTCTAATATGATCTATCTCTCTGAAGAACTATTTATTAGAAGCTTTAATTTTATTTTCTTCGCAGATGGAAATGTGTACTTTTAAAAACATGCACAAGAATAAAGAGGGACTATGTTGATTGAAGACATTTATTTCTTTTTTCTTTAGACACCCAAACATAGGCTAGCCCTTATGCTTTGGCTCAAAATTTGCAAATTTTTTCCTGTTCTTTCTTCCATATTTGTCTTTTACCTAAGTAAAAGCACTAGTACCTTCCCTTGGGCACGGCTAATTGGGGCGTTTTTCCCAAATTGTACGTGGTAGCTCTGAAGAGCAGTGAACAGGAAGAGAAGTGATTGTCCCTCCTCTCCTCACACACATCTCTGAAGGATGCTCTTTCTGACATTGCCTCCCGTTTCTCCTGTACTCCCTCCTGCAGTACTTTCTCGATTGCTGTTTCTACTATTTCCAGTCTCAATTCTAATGACCAGTGCTGCATTAAAACTCACTCCAGTGAGAGCCTACCTGCACATCCCTAAGGGAAAGCCCAGGTGAGTAAATACACATGGGGGCATCACTTGCGCAGCCTCCGTGTCTCCATCTATTTCCCATGCAGACACTGCCCCCATCCACGGCACGCAGGTTTGGTGGGGCTGTCCCTCAAGGTGCCCCACTCCCAACCAAACTAAACAAATGGGGTCTCTTGTCCTGTGGAAATTAGATCTTGGGCCTCATGACACAAGGACCCAAAATGGCAAAACAGTTTCATCCCCAAGGACAGGGTTGCTCATTACTTCCTGCTTCCTGGATTCTGGAGCTGCCCTAGTTCTGCCCCTGCTGAGGCCTTTTCCTCATTCTCTGGGCTACTCATAGTCTTTCAACACTCTTCTTTGTGTCTTCAGTTACCCAGAGTTCCTTTCTGTTGTTTGCAACCCAAGAGTCCTGAGTGATACAAGTGTTTGCAATTATTTGAGAACTTCCTCTCTTTCTTCCTTGTGATTTATCTAAGACTCTTTTCTGCTGCCACACAGATCAGTGTGGATCCTTAAGCCTTGGCTACCAGGTTATTGGTCTCTTAGGCTACTTTCTCCAGCCCTCTCCAGGTACCTGAGTATGCACCTTTGCTTCCCTGGATCACCATTACCTTTGGAAAATGTGGAACTATCCTGTTTATATGAAAATCAGCTATCATTTGGGATGACAGGGTACATTTCACTGCCGTTTGGAAACCAGATGGAGCTCTACCCCTACTCATTTACTTAAAGAGAAACCAGCTACCTAGAGAGTATCATACTAAGTGAAGTTAAGTTAGACAGAGAAAGACATATGATATCACTTATATGTGTAATCTAAAGAAATGGTACAAATGAACTTATGTATAAGACAGAAAAAGACTCACAGACATAGAAAACAAACTTATGGTTACCAAAGGAGAAAGAGGGGGGAGGGATAAATTAGGAATTTGGGATTAACATACACACACTACTATATATAAAATAAACAACAAGGACCTACTGTGTAGCACAGGGAACTCTACTCAATATCTTGTAATAACCTATAATGGAAAAGAATATGAAAAAGTATATATATGTGTGTGTGTGTGTGTATGTGTGTACATATGTGTATGTGTGTGTATAAATGTGTATGTGTACATATGTGTGTACATATATGTGTGTATTGTGTGTGGGTATATATGGGTATGTATATGTGTGTATATATGTATACACGTGTGTGTATGTATACACATGTGTATATATGTATGTATGTGTGTGTGTGTACACACACACACACACACACACACACACACACATATATATATATATGTATGTAATGGAGCAGGACCCTATGGGGCCTTCCTGGGACAGACCTTCCCCCATCCCCTCTGCTTTAGCTCCTCTCTGAAGTACCTAGATAATAGTATTTGATGCAAACTTCCTGAGTTGTTTTGCAGATGTGAGTCACCCCCCCCACCCCACTCCTACCAAATGGAAGAACTACTTGATGACCATGAGCAAACAGCTCCAGGCCTCCTGGAGCCTAAGGACTGATAACGTTAACCCCTGTGACACCACCCTGCTGCCTCACCATCAGCCAATCAGAGAATTGTGCACAAGCTGATCACGTACTCTGCCACCCCCACTCACCTGGCCTTTAAAAATGCTTTGCCGAAACCCTTCGGAGAGCTTGAGGCTTTTCAGGGCAAGAGCCACCTCTTCTCCTTGCATGGCCATGCAATAAACCTTTAAAACCAATAAACCTTTCTCTGCTCCAAACTCCGCCGTTTCAGTTTGTTTGGCCTCACCGTGCATCTGGCACACGAAATTGCATTAACATATGTATATGTATGTATGTATAACTGAATCACTTATGCTGTACACCTGAAACACTGTAAATCAACTATACTTCAATTAAAAAAATTAAAAATAAAAACAGAAACCAGAAAAGCCAGAATGAAATCAGCCTACTGGACTCCCTCTCACTTCACTTTCCACCTGGGCTCCATCTGACAATAGGTGACCTTTGGGTGAAGTTGGCACCGAATGGCAACAGACAGGACTCCCAGTTGGATGACATTTTCAGCACAGAGCAAGTCTTTGTGAAGCAGCATCTTGGAGAGCTTTCCTCAGGAACGTCAGGCATCTTGTCTGTGACGGGCACTCTGCTCCCTCTCCCCCCACCTCTTGCTACCTTCCCTCTTCCAATCTCTGTTTCTGCCTCTCTGTACCTTTGGCCAACTGAGGTTCCCTCTGCAGAACAATGCCTCTGGAGAAGGCTCAGGGACTCCTCAAAGACCTCATGTCAGGGTCAACACAGCCCTTTTCCTTTTTCTTAGTGGGCCTAACTGAGAGGTGTGGTGGCCTTAAGCAACAATGATGGTGGGTTTTTTTTCAACAGTAGGACAGCATCCACCCTGGCAGTCCTGAAATGAAACTGAGAAGGACCCTATGGAACCCTCCAGGGTATAAAAGCCTTTCCGTGTTTCTTGTTTATAGGGAAAAGGCTTCAGCTTCCTAGACCTTCCCTGAGTTCCGAAGGGCAGATTCAAACAGTTACTAATTAGGGAACGGGGTGGGGGGAGGGGTGGGGGGGTGGGGGGGGATGCAGAAACAAGAAACAATCGTGCAGCCTTGGGGCAGGGTCCTGCTTCCTCCTCAAAGACTATGAATAACAGTATCTTTGAGTTCTTCTGCAGGAACTAAGGCCCCCACCCAGGTGGAGCATGAAAACTTTAAGCTGAGCACAAGATTCCTGGGGCACCACCCTGTGACCTCACCACCAACCAGTCAGAAGAAAGTCACACACTCTGCAGCCCTTGCCCCAAATTTTGCCTATAAAAACCTTTCCTTAAAAGCCACTGGGGAGTTGAGGTCTTTTGAGTACAAGCTACTAGGTCTCCTTGCTTGGCCCTGCAATGAACATACCGAAACATAAGGCCCTGCGCCTCATGTTTCGGTATGTTTGGCCTCACTGTGCATTTGTAACAGGGAAGACCTAATTCTGACTCCATGTTTCTTCTGCATCTTTTATTTTAACCTTTGCTTTTCGTTGCTTTTGTTATTATTATAATCACTGTCTATACCTGTAAGCGTACATAATGGCCTGCCACAGGGAACCCTGCCCCTCTGCCTGACTATTAAACTAAAAGGCCTTTGTTCAGCTCAGAGAGAGACATTCTGACCCTGCCCACCTGTGAATGGCTGCAGAAAAGAAGAAATTAACACATCCCCCTCCCCATGCAGCTGAGCAAGGAGGTTTTGCAAGACAAATGGCCTTTTTACTTTACTTCCTCACCTCCTCTCCCTCTTCGCATCCAGACCCCATTAAGACGGTTATTTGGGTATGCTAGTCTGCCATCTTCTCGGTCTGCCCGCTTTCTGAATAAAATCGCTATTCCTTGCCTCAACACCTCGTCTCCCAATTTATTGGCCTGTCGTGCGGCAAACAGAGCGAGCTTGGACTTGGTAACACATTGGACACACGGACTTGTCTTAGGCAAAAGAAGCATTTACAGCAAACCACTCGGCACAGCTTGGTGTGAGCTTCTGGAGGGCAGGGTATCAGTCTGGTTCCCCTCTCTACCCTGGCTTATAGAATAAACAGTTGACTGCAGTATAACAGAGCACACACAACTACTTAATTTTAATCCTCATCTAGCACCAGGACTCAAGAGTCATTGAAGCAAAGTGGAGAGTAGGAAGGCTTCCGGAGCCTTCCAGAGGAGGAAGTGTTTTACTGTGAGTGGCTAAGAGCATGAACACTGTACTCAAACAGATCTGTGGGTAAGATCCAACAGCTCTGCTACTTAGCCATTAATTTAGGCAAACTATTTTTTTCCTCAGAGCCTATCTATAAAGGGGAGACAATATTAATACTTACAGGATTCTTGTGCCAATTTTTTTTAACATCTTTATTGGAGTATAGCTGCTTTACAATGGTGTGTTACTTTCTGCTTTATAACAAAGTGAATCAGCTATACATATACATATATCCCCATATCTCCTCCCTCTTGCGTCTCCCTCCCACCCTCCCTATCCCACCCCTCTAGGTGGTCACAAAGCACCGAGCTGATCTCCCTGTGCCATGCGGCTACTTCCCACTAGCTAGCTATTTTACATTTGGTTGTGTATATATGTCCATGCCACTCTCTCACTTCGTCCCAGCTTACCCTTCCCCCTCCCCATGTCCTAAAGTCCATTCTCTAAGTCTACGTCTTTATTGGTTCGTCAGAACCATTTTTTTTTTTTTTTTAGATTCCATATATATATGTTAGCATACGGTATTTGTTTTTCTCTTTCTGACTTACTTCACTCTGTATGACAGACTCTAGGTCCATCCACCTCACTACAAATAACTCAATTTCGTTTCTCTTTATGGCTGAATAATATTCCATTGTATATATGTGCCACATCTTCTTTATCCATTCATTTGTCGATGGACACTTAGGTTGCTTCCATGTCCTGGGTATTGTAAATAGAGCTGCAATGAACATTGTGGTACATGACTCTTTTTGAATTATGGTTTTCTCAGGGTATATGCCCAGTAGTGGGATTGCTGGGTTGTATGATAGTTCTAGTTTTAGTTTTTTAAGGAACCTCCATACTGTTCTCCATAGTGGCTGTATCAATTTACATTCCCACCAACAGTGCAAGAGGGTTCCCTTTTCTCCACACCCTCTCCAGTATTCACTGTTTATAGATTTTTTGATGATGGCCATTCTAACCGGTGTGAGGTGATACCTCATTGTAGTTTTGATTTGCATTTCTCTAATGATTAGTGTTGTTGAGCATCCTTTCATGTGTTTGTTGGGAGTCTGTATATCTTCTTTGGAGAAATGTCTATTTAGGTCTTCTGCCCATTTGTGGATTGGGTTGTTTGTTGTTTTGATATTGAGCTACATGCGCTGATTGTAAATTTTGGATATTAATCCTTTGTCAGTTGCTTCATTTGCAAATATTTTCTCCCATTCTGAAGGTTGTCTTTTGGTCCTGTTTATGTTTTCCTTTGCTGTGCAAAAGCTTTTAAGTTTCATTAGGTCCCATTTGTTTATTTTTGTTTTTATTTCCATTTCTCTAGGAGGTGGGTCAAAAGGACCTTGCTGTAATTTATGTCATAGAGTGTTCTGCCTGTTTTTCTCTAAGAGTTTTATAGTGTCTGGCCTTACATTTAGGTCTTTAATCCATTTTGAGTTTATTTTTGTGTATGGTGTTAGGGAGTGTTCTAATTTCATTCTTTTACATGTAGCTGTTCAGTTTTCCCAGCACCATTTATTGAAGAGGCTTTGTTTGCTCCATTGTATATTCTTGCCTCCTTTATCAAAGTTAAGGTGACCAAAGGTGTGTGGGTTTATCTCTGGGCTTTCTATCCTATTCCATTGATCTATATTTCTGGTTTTGTTCCAGTACCATACTGTCTTGATTACTGTAGCTTTGTAGTATAGTCTGAAGTCAGGGAGCCCGATTCCTCCAGCTCCATTTTTCTTTCTCAAGATTGCTTTGGCTATTCGGGGTCTTTTGTGTTTCCATACAAATTGTGAAATTTTTTTGTTCTAGTTCTTTGCAAAATGCCATTGGTAGTTTGACAGGGATTGCATTGAATGTGTAGATTGCTTTCGGTAGTAGAGTCATTTTCACAATGTTGATTCTTCCAATCCAAGAACATGGTATATCTCTCCATCTGTTTGTATCATCTTTAATTTCTTTCATCAGTGTCTTATAGTTTTCTGCACACAGGTCTTTTGTCTCCTTAGGTAGGTTTATTCCTAGGTATTTTATTCTTTTTGTTGCAGTGGTAAATGAGAGTGTTTCCTGAATTTCTCTTTCAGATTTTTCATCATTAGTGTATAGGAATGCCAGAGATTTCTGTGCATTAATTTTGTATCCTGCTACTTTACCAAATTCATTGATTAGCTCTAGAAGTTTTCTGGTAGCATCTTTAGGATTCTCTATGTATAGTATCATGTCATCTATAAACAGTGACAGCTTTACTTCTTCTTTTCTGGTTTGGATTTCTTTAATTTCTTTTTCATCTGTGATTGCTGTGGCTAAAACTTCCAAAACTATGTTGAATAATAGTGGTGAGAGTGGACAACCTTATCTTGTTCCTTATCTTAGAGGAAATGGTTTCAGTTTTTCACCACTGAGAATGATGTTGGTTGTGGGTTTGTCATATATGGTCTGTATTATGTTGTGGTAAGTTCCCTCTATGCCTACTTTCTGCAGGGTTTTTATCATAAATGGGTGTTGAATTTTGTCGAAAGCTTTTTTCTGCATCTATTGAGATGATCATATATTTTTTCTCCTTCAATTTGTTAACATGGTTTATCACATTGATTGATTTGCGTATATTGAAGAATCTTTGCATTCCTGGGATAAACCCCACTTGATCATGGTGTATGATCCTTTTCATGTGCTGTTGGATTCTGTTTGCTAGTATTTTGTTGAGGATTTTTGCATGTATGTTCATCAGTGATATTGGCCTGTAGTTTTCTTTCTTTGTGACATCTTTGTCTGGTTTTGGTGTCAGGGTGACGGTGGCCTTGTAGAACGAGTTTGGGAGTGTTCCTGTGCTGTATTTTGGAAAAATTTGAGAAGGATAGGTGTTAACTCTTCTCTAAATGTTTGATAGAATTTGCCTGTGAAGCCATCTGGTCCTGGACTTTTGTTTGTTGGAAGATTTTTAATCACAGTCTCAATTTCAGTGCTTGTGATTGGTAGGTTTATATTTTCTATTTTTTCCTGGTTCAGTCTCGGAAGGTTGTGCTTTTCTAAGAATTTGTCCATTTCTTCCAGGGTGTCCATTTTATTGGCATATGGTTGCTTGTAGTAATCTCTTGATCCTTCGTATTTCTGCAGTGTCAGTTGTTACTTCTCCTTTTTCATTTCTAATTCTATGGATTTGAGTCTTTTCCCTTTTTTTCTTGATGAGTCTGGCTAATGGTTTATCAATTTTGTTTTTCCTGTCAAAGAACCAGCTTTTAGTTTTTTGTTTTGTTTTGTTTTTTGCAATACGCTGGCCTCTCACTGTTGTGGCCTCTCCCATTGCAGAGCACAGGCTCCGGACGCGCAGGTCAGCGGCCATGGCTCACGGGCCCAGCTGCTCCGCATGTGGGATCTTCCCGGACCGGGGCACGAACCCGTGTCTCCTGCATTGGCAGGCGGACTCCCAACCACTGAGCCACCAGGGAAGCCCCCAGCTTTTAGTTTTATTTATCTTTGCTATTGTTCCTTCATTTCTTTTTCATTTATTTCTGATCTGATCCTTATGATTTCTTTCCTTCTGCTAACTTTGGAGTTTTTTTGTTCTTCTTTCTCTAACTGCTTTAGGTGTAAGGTTAGGTTTCTTGTTTCTTGATATAAGATTGTACTCGTATCAACTTCCCTCTTAGAACTGCTTTTGCTGCATCCCATAGGTTTTGGGTCATCGTATTTTCATTGTCATTTGTTTCTAGGTATTTTTTGATTTCCTCTTTGATTTCTTCAATGATCTCTTGGTTATTTAGTAGTGTATTGTTTAGCCTCCATGTGTTTGTATTTTTTTTACAGGTTTTTTCCTGTAATTGATATCTAGTCTCATAGTTTTGTGGTTGGAAAAGATACTTGATACAATTTCAATTTTCTTAAATTTTCCAAGGCTTGATTTGTGACCCAAGATATGATCTATCCTGGAGAATGTTCCATGAGCACTTGAGAAGAAAGTGTATTCTGTTTTTTTTGGATGGAATGTCCTATAAACATTAATTAAGTCCACCTTGTTTAATGTATCATTTAAAGATTGTGTTTCCTTATTTGGATGATCTGTCCATTGGTGAAAGGGGAGTGTTAAAGTCCCCTGCTGTGATTGTGTTACTGTCGATTTCTCCTTTTATGGCTGTTAGCATGTGCCTTATGTATTGAGATGCTCCTATGTTGGGTGCATAAATATTTACAATTGTTATATCTTCTGCTTGGATTGATCCCTTTATCATTATGTACTGTCCTTCTTTTACTCTTGCAATAGTCTTTATTTTAAAGTCAATTTTGTCTGATATGAGAATTGCTACTCCCGCTTTCTTTTGATTTCCATTTTCATGGAATATCTTTTTCCATCCCCTCACTTTCAGTCTGTACGTGTCCCTAGGTCTGAAGTGTGTCTCTTGTAGACAGCATATATATGGATCTTGCTTTTGTATCCATTCAGCCAGTCTATGTCTGTTGGGTGGAGCATTTAATCCATTTACATTTAAGGTAGTTATCGATATGTATGTTCCTATTACCGTGTTCTTAATTGTTTTGGGTTTGTTATTGTACGTCTTTTCCTTCTTTTGTGTTTCCTACCTAGAGAAGTTCCTTTAGCATTTGTTTTAAAGCTGGTTTGGTGGTGCTGACTTCTCTTAGCTTTTGCTTGTCTGTAAAGGTTTTAATTTCTCCCTCAAATCTGAATGAGATTCTTGCTGGGTAGAGTAATCTTGGTTGTAGGTTTTTCTCTTTCATCACTCTAAATATGTCCTGCCAGTCTCTTCTGGCTTGCAGAGTTTCTGCTGAAGGATCAGCTGTTAACCTTATGGGGATTCCCTTGTATGTTGTTGTTTTTCCTTTGCTGCTTTTAATATTTTTTCTTTATATTTAATTTTTGGTAGTTTGATTAATATATGTCTTGGCATGTTTCTCCTTGGATTTATTCTGTATGGGACTCTCTGTGCTTCCTGGACTTGATTAACTATTTCCTTTCCCATATTAGGGAAGTTTTCAACTATAATCTGTTCAAATATTTTCTGAGTCCCTTTCTTTTTCTCTTCTCCTTCTGGGACCCCTATAATTTGAATGTTGGTGCATTTAATGTTGTCCCAGAGGTCTCTGAGACTGTCCTCAATTCTTTTCATTCTGTTTTCTTTATTCTGCTCTGCAGTAGTTATTTCCACTATTTTTTTTTTTTTTTTTTTTTTTTTTTTTTTTTTTTTTTGCGGTACGCGGGCCTCTCACTGTTGTGGCCTCTCCCGTTGCGGAGCACAGGCTCCGGACGCGCAGGCTCAGCAGCCATGGCTCACGGGCCCAGCCACTCCGCTGCATGTGGGATCTTCCCGGACAGGGGCACGAACCCGTGTCCCCTGCATTGGCAGGCGGACTCTCAACCACTACGCCACCAGGGAAGCCCTATTTCCACTATTTTATCTTCCAAGTCACTTACCCGTTCTTCTGCCTCAGTTATTCTGCTCTTGATTCCTTCTATAGAATTTTTAATTCCATTTATTGTGTTGTTCCTTTGCTCTTTAGTTTTTCTAGGTCCTTGTTAAACGTTTCTTGTATTTTCTTGTATTTTCTCCATTCTGTTTCCGAGGTTTTGGATCATCTTTACTATCATTACTCAATTCTTTTTCAGGTAGACTGCCTATTTCCTCTTCATTTGTTTGGTCTTGTGGGTTTTTACCTTGCTCCTTCATCTGCTGTGTGTTTCTCTGTCTTCTCATTTTGCTTTACTTACTGTGTTTGGGGTCTCCTTTTCACAGGCTGCAGGTTCGCAGTTCCCATTGTTTTTGGTGTCTGCCCCCCAGTGTCTATGGTTGGTTCAGTGGGTTGTGTAGGTTTCCTGGTGGAAGGGACTGGTGCCTGTGTTCTGGAGGATGAGGCTGGATCTTGTCTTTCTGGTGGGCAGGACCACATCCAGTAGTGTGTTTGGGGGTGTCTGTGACCTTATTATGATTTTAGGCAGCCTGTCTGCTAATGGGTGGGGTTGTGTTCCTGTCTTGCTAGTTGTTTGACATAGGGTGTCCAGCACTGGAGCCTGCTGGTCGTTGAGTGGAGTTGGGTCTTAGCGTTGAGATGGAGATCTCTGGGAGAGCTTTCGCCATTTGATATTATGTGGAGCCAGGAGGTCTCTGGTGGACCAATTTCCTGAACTCGGCTCTCTCACCTCAGAGTCACAGGCTTTACACCCAGCCAAAGCACCAAGACCCTGCCAGCCACACGGTTTGCCTCCAGGAGGGCTGAAGAATCTCCAAACTCCTCTCTTGTGGCAATTAAATGAGATAAAATCTAAAAGCCTCCAGTATGGAGACTGTCCCATAATAAGAGTGCAATAAACTTTCGTTTTTATCAATTATCAGTAACTTGCTACTGGGAGAGGAGCAATCTATGTGCGTTTGGCTACCACTGGGACCTTTCTGGAAGCAAAGGCTGTGGAAGGGCCTCTCCAGTGAGTCAGGACTAGAAACTATAGTGGGAACTCCCCATGCCCCCTCCCCGAAGCCTATTGCCTCACATCACAACGGAGGTCAGCATAGGCCAGACCAAAACCAAGAAGAGTTAGCCCTTCCCCACCAATATCAGGCTATTGCATAAGCCCTGAGATTTAAAACTAATCCTAGGGAGGAGGAAGAGGGGAGGGTGAATCATGTGCTTATATAAGTTTGTGAGTGGAAAATAGTCATACTTGTTACACCTGTAAAGGTCTGTCCTGGAAGAACTACAGCAGGGATGCAGACGATTTGGCATATGGAGTGAAGCAACCTACCTCCCACCTGTACCCTACATCCTCGCCACCAATCCTACTCTCCTCAAGGGAAGAATGAAAGTCTGATTAAAGGAACAGTGGGACACTGCTAGAAACCTTCACTCGCATTCAAACATGAGGACTAAAACCCTGCACTTGATCCGGAAGGTAATGGGCTCTATTGCTGGTGTTTGAGCAGGGAG
This sequence comes from Orcinus orca, assembly GCF_937001465.1. Classification (NCBI taxonomy): domain Eukaryota; kingdom Metazoa; phylum Chordata; class Mammalia; order Artiodactyla; family Delphinidae; genus Orcinus; species Orcinus orca. The sequence continues at coordinate 52,106,804 of NC_064575.1, forward strand.
GTGGCGTGGCCGTATGGGGTGATGACTGGCTTGCTAGCAGAGCACACAGTAGTTTGGTGACTGCAGAGACAGGATGATGGAGACGGGAGATGAGAGGTGGATAGAGCGGGGATGGAAAGGAAGACATGGATTCTGCAGAGGTTCTTGAGTTTTTTTCCCCTGAGTAAAAATTGTAGGGGATGCACAGAGGGGAAATGTTAGAGGTGGCTGAGGGAAAGACGATGCCAGAAATTGAGATGTCAGGAGAAGGAATGGCTTAAGGGTGAGCAGGGCTGGTGAATATACTGTTAGTCAAGTTGTGTTAAGGTGCTGATGGGATGTCCAAGTACAGATATCAGGAACACTATTGAAAAAGTGATTACAGGCCTAGCGTGCTGGTTCTCAAACTTTTGGTCTCAGGACTGTTTTATACTCTTAAAAATTATTGCAGAGCCAACGAACTTTTGATTAAGTGGGTTTTACCTACCAATGTTTATTGTATTAGAAATTAGAACAAAGACATATAAAATTTTTAGTAATTTGTTTAAAAGTAACAGCAAACCAGTTACAAATTAACATAAATAATATTACTGTATTTTCCAAAACAAAAAAATCTCAGTGATTGTTTTACGCTTTTGCTAATCTCTTTAATGTCTGGTTAAGAGAAGACAGCTGTCTTCTCAGATCCGCTTTTACATTCGATTTGTTACGACAAACTGTTTCAGTTGAAGTATACGAAGAAAATCTAGATCCACGCAGATATGCAGTTGCCAAAGGGATTATCTTTAGGATTTACCCCCCTCCCCCGCCAGGACCTTGGAACGATACTTGGAGGACGGCTCATCTACAGAAAGGCTTTTTTTTTCTTTTTGGGCCACACCGTGCAGCTTGTGGGATCTTAGTTCCCCAACCAAGGCTTGAACCTGGGACCATGGCAGTGAAAGTGCTGAGTCCTAACCACTGGACCACCAGGAAGTTCCCCAGAAAGGCTTTATAATGAATGTTTTGAAGTACTCTGTCTGGAGATGATAGTTAACAATGTAAGAATAAAGGAGCTCTTATTGGAAGAGGACAGAAAAAAGTGCAGAGAGCCGAGATCCTATCTTTGGGTGCATTTGTACAGTTAATCCTTGTTATGCGTAAATTCTGTCTTTGCAAATTTGCCTACTTGCTAAAATTACTTTGTAACCCCCTAAGCAATATATGGTGCAGATCAGTAAAAAGTCTGAGTTGCCTGATGCATCTGTTCCCAGCTGAGAAAAGTATCCAAATGGAGGTACTGATCAACTTGTCAGATAACAGCAGTGGAAGCAGAAGAAACACCCCCTCCTGCCTAGACAGGTCCTCCAAGCCTTCAGCCTGCCTCTACAACTCAATAAAGCCTCCAGGCTTGCCCCCAGGCAGAGCGTGTGGTCCTTCCTAGGAATATAAGGAGAGGGGAGGGGCTCCTCTACTGTACAGAGAGGGGAAAGGAAAATAGAATGTGTTAGATGACAAAGGTGAGCTGATTGGAAAAGGAGGGTTCTGAACTCTTGACTTTCTCTGAGGTGAACAGAAGGGTGAAATTTTTCAGGAAGAGCACTCTGGGTTAAAACCTAGACCTTTATAGCCAGGAATTGCCAGAAAGGCAAACATCTTTTGATGAACTCCAGGTTGAATATGGCTGAAAGGAAAGGAAGTCCTAGCTCACTGTGGTTTTAAGATGATTTGAGGCAAGGTGAGCTCAGCTTCTCCAGCTACCAGTAAGATTCCACGGACATGGCCCACTTCCACCACCTGGTGACCACACACTTAAATTGCAAGGCCTGCTTTTAGAAGCCGTGGGACATCCTTTGGCTGAATGGAGAAAGCCAATGAAATTAACTTATAGGAAAAAACTGCTAATTTTTTTAACCTAGAAATAATAACTGATCATTCTACATCAACCTATACTGATCACTCTCTTCTGTGCATTAGTGTACCTTTTTTGATGTGTTTTTTGAACAATACCTGGTAGATACTGAACTGCTCTTGACTTGACAACAGACGTTAAATAAAAGTCAACTGACTATTCAACAGTAGGGAAGACCTAATAGCATCTTCTCCTGGATCCCTGAAGACTTTTAAACGAGGCCCCAGAAGAAGCTGGAGCTCAGCTAGCTTGCTACAAAGACAGAGTTTGGTTTTGCTCCCCTGGTGTGATCTGAAAAGCCAAGGAAGACCCACCTCTGAAGTGCAAAGGACCCTAAAATCCCTGCATTAGTAACCAGATCTATTTCCTTTCGAGTGTTCTCTTTGAAAAGCTAGACACCCATTGTGAAGGGGGAGCTGTTAATTCATTAGCAGTTCAGTGTGAAAAACTGTCTTAGCCATGCCCTTAGAGGGTCCTGGGAGAAGGGTGAGAAGAGGGCCCAAAATGGGGAGGAGAGGGCTTCACATAAGGTCTTTCTGATTATCCTGGGCCAACAGGGTCAGGGAGGACCCCTGGTGAGAGCCTTGCACAGGGTAACCTGCCTCACCCCAGGCTGCAGAAACATTGACAGAACTGTTGGCCGGCTCACCAGAGAAAGCAATGTGTGGAGTGACTGGAGGACACTGGGGGAAAGGCTAAAAAAGAGTGATTCCCTCAGGATCCCACAGACATTCTCTAGCTGGGGGACACTTTTGTTTCTTTAAAGCAGAGCGTGCAAGGCTTGTGGGCCCGATCCTCTCCAAAGATATGAATTGCTTAATTCTCAATATATAAAATCAGGAGATTTCATGTAAAAATCTGGATTTCCAGCTTTTCCTGAAAAAAGAATAAGAATGAGGAGAATGATGAGGAGTCTGGCGTTTTTCTCTGACAGGGACTGGCTGGAACTGACTGGGGGCTGCTCCCCTGGGAGAAATGCGCTCGCTCCACGTACCACAGTCTCCACCTGGCCCACATGCCTCATTTATGTTCCTGGCCTGGGTCTGAAACCATTTGAGGTTGCAACTCAGCTTTTAAAGAATAATTAAAACAATGAGAAAAATCCTGCAACTATCAGTAATAACCAGTTATTTAATGTTACTGCAAGCCAGACATTGTGCTAGTGATGTTATCCAAAGATTATCATTAATTCTCACAAAAACAACGGTGTTGGGACTTCCCTGGTGGTGCAGTGGTTAAGAATCCACCTGCCAATTCAGGGGACAAGGGTTCGATCCCTGGTCCAGGAAGATCCAGCCTGCTGTGGAGCAGCTAAGCCCGTGCTCCACAACTACTGAGCCTGTGCTCTAGAGCATGCGAGCCACAACTACTGAGCCTGTGTGCCACAACTACTGAGCCTGCGCTCTAAAGCCTGTGAGCCACAGCTACTGAAGCCCGCGCACCTAGAGCCCGTGTTCCGCAACAAGAGAAGCCACCGCAATGAGAAGCCCACGCACCACAACAAAGACCCAACGCAGCCATAAATAAATAAATAAATAAATAAAAATTAAAAAAAAAAAAACACAACAGTGTTTATATTCCCATATTAGAGAGAAGGAAACCATGGGACAAGGGAGAGTTTTATATTCACATGTTCCTTTTCATACTTGTTTAGAATATTGCCACTGTAGATGTTCTTGGGTATTTATTACATAATTTGTATTTATTTGTCTTTATTCTCATTTCATTATAGATGCAGGTAAAAACGACTAGTACTACATTCCCTTTCAATGTAAGCAACAATCTAACTCTGTCTGTAGCACCAAAATCACCACCAAACTGCACATCCTACTTGGTCTCACCTCTGCTACAATTCAAGATTCAGAGCAACACCCCTCTAATTTTTCCCATCTTGCCCAGGAGATAATGGATTTTCTAAGATTTCTTTCTAAACCAGATATTCATGGCTCCTCATTATTTTGCTAATTCATTAACAGCTATGCTGTATTTCAAATGACCAAGTACATGTGTGCCAACAGGGAAAAAAGAGGCATTTCCTTTTGTGCCCATTTATTACCAATGAAAATCGATTTAAGCTGTTGTTTCTCTGGCTGTGAGGGGTAATCCTTAGGGAGCCAGTAGAGGAAGGCTCAGAGGGCAGCAAATGGAGTGCTCCTTTTTTTAATCCAGTTTTATTGAGATATAACTGGCATACAGCACTGTATAACTTTAAGTTGTACAGCATAATGATTTGACTTCCATACATCATGAAATGGTTACCAAAATAACTTTAGTGAACATCCATCATCTCATAGAGATACAAAATTAAAGAAATAGAAAACATTTTCCTCGTGATGAGAACTCGTAGGATTTACTCTTTTAATGACTTTTTTTTCTTTTTTTATTTATTTTGGCTGTGTAGGGTCTTCGTTGCTGCACGCGGGCTTTCTCTAGTTGCGGCAAGCGGGGGCTACTCTTCATTGTGGTGCACGAGCTTCTCATTGTGGTGGCTTCTCTTGTTGTGGAGCATGGGCTCTAGGCACGCAGGCTTCAGTAGTTGTGGCACACGGGCTTAGTTGCTCCATGACATGTAGAATCTTCCCGGACCAGGGCTTGAACCCGTGCCCCCTCCGTGGGCAGGCAGATTCTTAACCACTGTGCCACCAGGGAAGTCCCTTTAATGACTTTAATATAAAACATACATCAGTGTTAACTATGTTTATCATGTTGTACATTACATCCCTAGTACTGACTGCTGTGGCTAGGACTTTCAAAACTATGTTGAATAAACGTGACAAGAGTGGGCATCCTTGTCTTCTTCCTGATCTTAGAGGAAAGCTTTCAGCTTTTCACCATTGAGTATGATGTTAGCTGTGGGCCTGTTGTATGTGACCTTTATAAGGCTGAGGTATGGTCCCTCTGTACCCACTTTGTTGAGAGTTTTTATCATGAATGAATGTTGAATTTTGTCAAAAGCTTTTTCTGCATTTATTGAGATGATCATATGATTTTTGTTCTTCAGTTTGTTAATGTGTTGTATCACGTTGATTGATTTGTGAATATTGAACCATCCTTGCATCCCTGGGATAAATCCCACTTGATCATGGTGTATGATCCTTTTAATGTATTGTTGGATTTGGTTTCCCAATATTTTGTTGAGGACTTTTGAATCTATGTTCATCAGTGATATTGGCCTGTATTTTTTGGTCATATTTTGCCTAGTTTTGGTATCAAGGTGATGCTGACCTTATAGAATGTGTTCAAAAGCATTTCTTCCTCTGCAATTTTTTGGAATAGTTTGAGAAGGATAGGTGTTAACTTTTCTTTAAATGTTTGGTAGAATTCACCTGTGAAGCCATCTGGTCCTGGACTTTTGTTTGTTGGGAGTTTATTTGTTTCTGATTCAATTTAATTACTGGTAACTTGTCTGTTTATATTTTCTATTTCTTCGGAGATTGTACGTTTCTAAGAAATTGTCCATTTCTTCTAGGTTATCCATGTTATTGCCATATAATTGTTCATAGAGGTCTCTTATGAGCCTTTGTATTTCTCTAGTGTTAGTTGTAACTTCTTTTTCATTTCTGATTTTATTTATTTGCACCCTCTCTTTGTTTTTCTTGATGAGTCTGGCTAAAGGTTTATCAATTTTTTTAATCTTTTCAAAGAACAAGCTCTTAGTTTCATTGATCTTTTCTATAGATTTTTAGCCTCTATTCATTTATTTTTGCTATGATCTTTATGATTTCTTTCCTTCTACTAACTTTGGGTTTGATCTTTCTTCTCTATTTGCTTTAGGTGTAAGGTTAGGTTTTTTGTTTGAGATTTCTCTTGTTTCCTGAGGTAGGCTTGTATCACTGTAAATTTCCCTCTTCAAACTGCTTTTGCCACATCCCATAGATCTTGGATCATTATGTTTTCATTATCATTTGTTTCCAGGTGTTTTATGATTTCCTCTTTGATTTCTTCAGTGACCCATTAGTTGTTTAGTAGCATATTGTTTAGCCCTCATGTGTTTTGTTTTCTGCAGTTCTTTTCTTATAGTTGATTTCTAGTCCCATAGGGTTGTGGTCAGAAAAGATGGTTGATATGATTTCAATCTTAAATTTACTGAGACTTGTTCTGTTGCCTAGCCTGTGATCCATCCTGGAGAATGTTCCATGTGTACTTGAGAAGAATGTGTATTCTGCTGCTTTTGGATGGAGTGTTCTATATGTATCTATTAAGTCATTTGTTCTAATGTGCCACTTAAGGCCAGTGTTTCCTAACTGATTTTCTGTCTGGATGATCTATTGATGTAAGTGGGGTGTTAACATCCCCTACTAGTATTGTGTTACTGTCAATTTCTCCCTTTATGTCTATTAATATTTGCTTTATGTATTTAGGTGTTCCTATGTTGGGTGCAAATATATTTACAATTGTTATATCTTTTTCTTGAATTGATCCCTTGATCATTATGTAATAGCCTTCTTTGTCTCTTGTAAGTCTTTATTTTAAAGTCTATTTTGTCTGATATAAATATTGATACCCTGGCTTTCTTTTGATTTCCATTTGCAATGGAATACCTTTTCCCATCCCCTCACTCAGTCTGTGTGTCTTTAGATCTGAATTGAGTCTCATGTAGGCAGTATATATCTTGTTTTTGTATCCATTCATCCACTATATATCTTTTTTCTTTAATTAAAAAAATTTTTTTAGGTTGTGCCACGCAGCATGAGGGATCTTAGTTCCTCAACCGGGGATCAGACCCGTGCCCCCTGCAGTGGAAGCACGGAGTCCTAACCACTGGACTGCCAGAGAATTCTCCACTATATATCTTTTGATTGGAGCATTTAGTCCATTTACATTTAAAGTAATTATCGATAGATATGTACTTATTACCATTTTGTGAATTGTTCTTGGGTTGTTTTATAGTTCTTTTTTGTTTCTTTCTTTTTCTTTTGCTGTCTTCCTTTGTGAGTTGATAACTATCTCTAGTTTTATGTTTGGGTCTCTTATAGATTTTTGTTTTGTGGTTACCATGAAGTTTATATATATGTAATTATTTTAAGTTGCTGCTCTCTTAAGTTTGAATGCCTTTTAACAGCCCTGCATTTTCACTCCCACACCCCACATTTAATGTTTTTGGCATCATATTTTACATCTTTTTGTTATGTGTCTCCTTTAACTAATTATTGTGGATATTGATGATTTTACTACTTTTATCTTTTAACCTTTCTCCAAGTTTATAAGTGATTGATCTACTACCTTTACTGTTAGTTTGATCATGTATTATGCGATTAATGAAAAACAAACTATCCCAATGACACATCTTTTGATATTCCACAAACTTTGTAACTTTCTCTTCTTCCTTCTCTTTTTGTTTATTTGTTTCAACCTCAGTGATTTTCTGTTTATCATTTTATTTCTTATCAAAGTTATCTATGATCATAAAGAGTCAAATACAAGGTTTGTTACAAAAATGGCAGATACCTCACACTCCATTTCCTAATACAACCCCTTTCAAATCTCCAAATAACAATCTTATACTGTATTCTATATATTTTTCAATTTTATATTTTAGTTATCAACGTCCTACTATGGAAGATAAGGATTTAGCTACCTTCTCTCTCTCTTTCTCTTTTCCTCTCTCTCTCTCATACACACACACACACACACACACACACACACACACACACACACACACTCTAACTCCCCATCTTCCCAAAACAGGTAAATAATTTTTGTTAGTTAAGTATTTAGTGTTGAATTAATCAAGGTCCAATCAGGAGTCAGAAACTGCACAGTGATTTGTAGAGGGAAAGTTTAACATAAGAATTATTAACTGCAATATAGGATCATCTATGGAAGAAAGAGAACTCTGGAATATACCCTAGAGATGAACAAAGCTACTCAAGGAAGAAACATCCCTTCCTGAGGCTGAGATGGCAGAGAAGTATACTGAGTTGCTCCAGGCCAGAGCTGGTCAACAGTTACTGGACAAGCAGGAGACACTGCTCCAGGGTGCAGGTGGGTAGAAAAGCATGGCCAGGACTAGCAAGCAGAAGAAGCCTCTCTGAAGGGCTGTCAGGCCAGGGCTGAGAAGCCAACCACTGGGGTGCTGGCATGAGTCAGTGGGAATCTACTCATTGGAGTGCTGCAAAAATTTGTTAATATAGGTGAATGCCACTGAATGTCTTCCCCAACCCATCCATAGCTGGCAACCAAACAGTAGGAGCAAGGAGGAAAACAGAAAACACTGGTACCTGGGAAGAGAAGCCTCTTCCTCCTGCAGTTTCCCTCCGGTGCCCTCTACTGACGAAGCTTTTAACACCACGTCAGCGCAAAGGAGGAACTGAGGATCCAGATCAACTTTCACAGGTCAAGAAATGGAGTTTGAATCTGGGGCCAAAGGCAACAAATTGCTAACTGGTATAAGTGTTTATCTTTTATGATTGTAAAAATCTTACTGACAGCTGAGCCGTGTAGTGTACTATAATCACTTCTCCTTCCCTACTTGTTTTTTTTGTTTTTTCTTGAATTAATAATTGACTTTGTTGTTTTTGTTTCTTTAATTATCACCAATCCCCAAATTCTCCCCCAAGTTATGTAAATCTCCCCTCCACTGAGGGAGCAATAGTCTCAGTCCTAATTGTGGCAACTTTCAGTACCAGAACCACTAGTTAGGTGAGGAAAGCTGGGCAGCAGAGACCATGGTTATTATTTGAGGAACTTTATGCATCTTCAGCAGGATTCCCCACAATGGCCTTGGGGCCAATTCACAGAGGCCACTGACTCTTTTCTCTACCATCTCCTTTCTTCCCCCGAGGGGTGATCTCGCAAATTCTGTGCCCTCTCCTTCATTAACTCACTGCTCCTGGCTTCTCAGCGTCCCATTTATTAATTAAAACAGAGCAGTAAATATGGCTGATAAGCATGAACAGTGGAACAACACATTGTATTAAAAACGAGGAGAAGAACAATTGTGACATAATTCAGACCCACGCCATCAACCTCTAACCCCTTGAAAAGGTCTCTGAAACTTTCTGCAATTTCCACAAAAGTCATTCTCTTTGTACTAAACTTTCAACTTCCTTAAGGACTATCATTCTAGATAAACAGACCATGTCTTATTAAGTTCTATTGCTTTCCTCTTTTAATCACTAGTATCATATCTGAAAAGTATCCCTTGTAACAAATGTATATAATTTCAACTACCTCTCATAGAAAATGTGTGTAATTTCAATCAAACAAAAAATCTATAGTTAGGCTGGTTCTCACCACTACGTAGAATCTTATTTTTATAGTGACATAATTTCTGAGTTTTGAACCACTGATTTAGAAACAGACCTTTGAAATTCAACACATTTGTGGATTGGAAACTACTCATTTTCAAGGTCTGACTGTGAAATAGAAAAATTACTTTCACGGTATTAGTTATAATGTATCCTGTAATATCACACCATATATACAACACATAAATTTATGTATTAACTCAACAAATTTGTATTCCATCTCAAAATTATTTGCATCACAAATGTTTGTTTTGTTGTCATGCACTTTTTACTGCCTGGAAACACAGGGCCAAGACACATAGTAGGAGCTTAAGAAAGGCATTGGATTAAATGGGAATTTTAATCCAATTGACTATTTAATCATTAAAATCACTTTATACCTGTTATTGTACTATGATATACTGTGTTATGTTATTTTAGAATTAGGATTATTAATGTATAATGTACCAGCATTGTGTGTAGTTATAAATTACTGAGCCTGTGTCATAAGATTTAGAACTCACCTTTCTGCGGTTTGAAGCTTTACCCCTACCCTTCATTCCCAGGCACAAACATTTCATGCTGGCTTGTGCAGAACACTAAGTGGCCCCAACAGATAAAGCCCAAGGTTTTTAAAGTTCAAATATCTAAATAGTTTTCTTCCACGGATAGTGTTTTTCCATTGGTTTTGAAAACCAAATAACTTTAGGATTCAAAGGAATGTGAAAGCTCTAAGTACACATTCATATGGGTTGATGGTAAATTGCTATACACAGAATGCTGTTCAAGCCTGAAATATTAAGGAAACTCATTGTTTCCTTTAAAAAAAAAGTTGGCTTTAGTTGTTGGTCTTTTACTGAATGAATGGATTTTCCAGAAAGACAAAAAGTAATTTTCTACAACTAGCAGAGAAAGGGAAGGAGGAAAACTGGTTTCAACAGGCCAGTATTCAGATAATGGCAAATCCAGGACTCCTGTCTGGTTAAAAGCTTATGTCCTTAGAGACTATTTTGAAGCTGTTATTTGAAGAATAAAATGGTAAACAAAGTACTTTAACTGGCAAGAAAACAGAGTCAGAATTTACCCCAAATTATATTCCAGAATGATTAAAATTTGAATGTAAAATAAGGCAAATATATAAAAGTTTAAGAAGAAAGTGTATGTACATGTTTATGTATCTCTGGTGAAAGAGGCCTTGCTAAGCTAACATATCACTGAAGACAAAAGGCATCAAGAATATGACTGACAGATTAGACCACATGAAAATCCAAATTTTTCCTGTTACGGACTGAATGTTTGTGTCTCCATGAAAGCCAAAAGTCCTAACCCTCAATGTGATGGTATTTGGAGATGGGACCTTTGGAAGGTAGTTAGGGTTAGATGAGGTCAAGAGGGTGAGGCCCTCATGACCTTATAAGAAGAGACACCAGAGAGCTTGTTCTCTCCGTGCCGTGTGAGGACACAGCAAGAAGGTAGCCATCGGTGAGCTTGGAAGAAAGCTCTCTCCAGAAACTGACCGTGCTGACACCTTGATCTTGGAGCTCTAACTTCCAGAACTGTGAGAAAATAGATTTCTGTTGTTTAAGGTACCCAGACTATTCTATTTTGTTATGGCAACTCAAGCAGACTAACACACGGCCTAAAGAAAGTTTAAAAACCAGAAATGTGAAGAAAAAGATTTGCAACATGCGTAATAAGCAACACGTCTATAATTCCAAAATATATAATTTTTGTGTTACAAATCCACTAGAAAAATACAAATATCTTAATAGCAAAATGAGCAAAGGTCACAGAAGGATAATTTATCAAAGAACTACAGATTGTCAATAAATAAAACATGCTCTATATCATTACTGTGACAGGTAGAAAAATGACCCACCAGAGATGTCATGTCCTAAACCCCAGAACCTGTGACAGCAAAAGAGGTTTTGCAGAAGTGATTAGGGATTTTGAGATGTGATATTATTCTGGGTTATCTGGGTGGTCCCAAAGTAATCACAAGGGTCCTTATAAGTGAAAGAGGGAGGCAGGAGGGTCAGAATCAGAGAAGGAGATGTGAGGAGAGAAGCAGAAGTTAGACTAATGATGGAGGAAGGTGCCACAAGCCAAGGAATGCAGGAGGCTTCTAGAAGAAAGAGATAGATTCTTCTGTTTCAACATAATAAATTCATGTTCTTTTAAGCTACCAAGTTTGTGGTAATTTATTACAGCAGCAATAAGAAAGCAATATAATGACTAATCAAAGAAATAGACATTTAAAAAATGATTTTGCCTTTAGAGCTCTGTAAAGGCAAAGTGTTGGTGTGGGAAACACAGGCACACATATGCTTTTGGTAAGAGTGTAAATTAGTATACCCTTTCAGGAGTCATTTGGCAGTAAGTATCAGATCTTTAAACATGCATACTCTCTGACATAACGATTTTAATTTTCCTTGACTATGTCCTAAAGCACTGGATTTCCAGCTACATTTAGTGATGGAACTCTTTCTTCTCCCCAAATGGAGCAGAGAGACGTGAACCTATGATTGTTGAAGGAAGATTAAGGGCTGAAGCCCTGCAGCCTTCACCTCACCCCTGCAGGAGCCCCTCACGCATTTCCACGGGCTCCATGGAACACACTCTGAGAACCACTGTCCTGGGGGAAGAACTGGACAAGCAAACCAAAGACCCCCCCAAAACACAAGGATGTTTATCACAACATTGTTCATAATTGCAAGAAATTAGAAACCACCTACATGGCCCTCAAAAAAGTGACTTATGGTTTATTTATAAGCACTATACAATACTGTGTACCTATTAAAAATGATGACATGCAACTATATTGACATGGAAAGAGTTATGCATTTATGGAGTGGGAATAGGCTATAAAATATCTTTGCATGGTAAGGTTCATTTCTTAAATATATACATACAGATATGCATAGAAAAGACGTCTAAGGGGATATAGATCAAAGCATTAACAGTGTTCATCTCTGTGTGGTGGAATTAAGATGAGTTTTGCTTTCTTTTTTACACCTTTATGTATTTTAAAATATGAATACATATTACTTTCATAATCAGAAAAAAATCTGGCTGGGGACTTCCCTGTTGGTACAGTGGTTAAGAATCCACCTTCCAATTCAAGGGACGTGGGTTTGATCGCTGGTCGAGGAACTAAGATCCCCATGCCACAGGGCAACTAAGCCCACGTGCTCTGGAGCCCGCACGCCACAACTAGAGAGAAGCCCATGCACCACAACGAAGAGCCTGTGCGCTGCAACGAAAGATCCTGCATGCCGCAGTGAAGATCCCGCATTCCACAACTAAGACCTAACTCAGCCAAATAAATAAATAAAGAAAAGAAAAAAATCTGGCTGTACCTTGAATAACAAGGAGCAGGCAAATGAAAGAATGGCTAGAATATGTGTGGGTTGGGGGGAGCTGAGAGAGGGAGAGAGAGGGAAGTGGTAGACTGAGATAGAAGCAGATATTTAAGGTGAGGACGTTTGAACAAAGCCGTCAGTGTTGTATATCTTCCACTTCCCGTGCTAACTCCTCTTTCTCCCTTTTCCTTTCTGCTCTGTGCGTGGCGAGCAGAACGGAAAAGGGGAAAAGAGGCTCCATTCCACTGGGGTAGTAACACTTAAGGTGACTCAATATGGGACTTACTCCAGCACCTTCTTTTCCCCAGTTCCATGCCTAAGAAATGGGGAGCTTTCCTGGTGTCAAGGCACTGGCTGGTGGGATGTCATCGGATGTCACTCCTGGGACACCCCATTGCTCCTCTGTTCTCAGAGAGCAATTCAAGAGTTTCAGTGTTTCCTTCTCCTCCTTCTATGCTGTCCACAGGCACGCAGGTATTGTTCTGCTCTTCCTGTCGTATTCTGGGGTGTAGAAACCTGGGAGGCTGCCTGAGCCCCATCATCACATCATATGTACAGCCACTGCTTCTCTAGGTTCGGCCACTCCCTTAGGGCTTTGCCAGGGAAACATGACACACATCCCACTGCTGCTCCCACACTGACCTTCCATGATGTATCTTACAGTCTTGCTGGGTCCCAGCTTGTGGTCCAGGCTACAGGGCCTCACTCTTTGGGACCCACCAATACCCACCCTTAAATTGTTCCCCCAGCAGCTCTACTGCCCCTGAGTCTAGGAAAGGTACTTTCTAGTCTGATTGTGGGGAAGCTTTCTCCTTATACATTCTCCTAAATATTTGGTTTAGTAGTTATTTAATCTATGCATGCTCACCTATAAGACCAATTTGATAGTGATAATTGTGAACTTGGTACAAAACCTAATTATATCAAAAAAGTTCAGCATCATGACAGGTGAATATGTAGAGGCTGTTAACAGAGTCATTTTTTTTATTGCCTAATTTTCTCTTTCACACACTTTATACAGTCGGGTGCATCTAAAACTTTGGGGAGAACAGGCTTAAAGTAGACTTACGGTACTTTTTATTAAATACAATACCATACTAAAGATGCTCAACACTGCTAATGATGAGAGAAATGCAAATCAAAACTACACGGAGGTATCATCTCACACCAATCAGAATGGCCGTCATGAAAAAGTCTAAAAATAATAAATGCTGGAGAGGTTGTGGAGAAAAGGGAACCCTCCTACACTGTTGGTGGGAATGTAAATTGGTACAGCCAGTATGGAGAACAGTATGGAGGTTCCTTAAAAATCTAAAAATAGAGTTATCAAATGACCCAGCAATCCCACTCCCAGGCATATATACAGAAAAGATGAAAACTCTAATTCAAAAAGATACGTGAACCCCAATGTTCACAGCAGCACTATTTACAATAGCCAAGACATGGAAGCAACCTAAATGTCCATCAACAGATGAGTGGATAAAGAAGATGTGGTATATATATATATATATATATATATATATATATATATATACACAATGGAATATTACTCAGCCATAAAAAGAATGAAATAATGCCATTTGCAGCAACACAGATGGACGGAGAGTTTATCATACTGAGTGAAGTAAGTCAGACAGAGAAAGACAAATATCATATGATACAACTTACATGTGGAATCTAAAAAATGATACAAATGGACTTATTTACAAAACAGAAACAGACTCACAGACATAGAAAACAAACTTACGGTTATCAAAGGGGAAAGGGGTGGGGAGGGATAAATTAGGAATTTGGGATTAACAGATACACACTACTATATATAAAGTAGATAAACAATAAGGACCTACTGTATAGCACAAGGAACTCTACTCCATATCTTGTAATAACCCATAATGGAAAAGAATCTGAAATATATATATATATATTCATATATTTGAATCACTTTGATGTACATCTGAAATATTGTAAATCAACTATACTTCAAGTTTAAAAACATACTGTACTTCTACAAATGAAAAACCTGTACATTCCTTCTCTTTCAAAGTAATTTAACCTAAAGTCTCCCAATTTGAGTACGTACAAAAGTCTCACAAATTAGAACTTTTTCAAGTCACTTATTTGGAGAGGATCTGCTAGGGCTGCAGATACAATTTTCTGCCACTAGATGTCTCTGAGTCTTAAAGAAGCACAATAATGAGGTCTTCGTCTATTTATACACACAGATCACCTACCTCCCTGTTACAGAGTTTCATAATCCTCTTATGTAATGCAGGGTTGTCAGTTACAGTTAATCATCATTTGGGAAATGGACAGGCGGGCGCCTCAAGAGCTCCATGCCCCCAACACAAGTCCGGAAGTGTTGAGAGATGGGTCTGTTCCTGTGTGACCCTGCAGAAACCCACAACCCTGAGATGTGTCCCTGCGTTAGGCAGGGAAGGCATGGACAAGGAAATCGGGCAGAAGAAACAAGGAGCTGCCTGGGGCATGTGACCAGACGGATGTGGAGACCAAATCCTCCTTTTTCTTACCGCTTGGAACCAGCAGAGGAGCTAGTGGGCTGAGTAGTATCTCAGCCCTGCATGTCTCCCCTGCCTGCAGGTACTTCTTAAAACCCTGATGCCTGGGACACCTGCCCACCCCTCCTGAACAGGGAACTCAACAGTCAGCAAAAGCCACAGAATGCTCCCCAGCCTCCTTAGCAGCTGTCAGGCCGTCTCATCAGTCTGCTTTCTGTGACATTTACATGGATGGGTCTGTTAGTCTAGACGGGGACTCCCAGCGGGCGAGGACCCTTCTTCAACTTTGCAGCCCTTACGCCCTGCGCCCAGTGCTTTCACACAGTAGGTGTACCGTGAACATCTGCTGAAACCAAAGTGTGGTCGTTGAAGTGTGAGAATGTGAAATTATTGTCTGCTGAGTTTTTGAATCTTAAGAAAATAGCTCAGATCCTCCTCTAAGAGAAATCGCCTTTAACGAATGCACCCCACCACCCCCATAGTTATCTGGAGGCTGATTTAAGCAGCTTTTGAAAGCCTAGCATTTCAGCACAAGGGTTAAGGGTATGAACTCTGGAGTGAGATCGGGGTAGATCTCAGCTCCAGTATTTATTAGCTCTGTGATCTTGTGGTCAGGGCTAGGTAATCTTTAGCTCAGTTTGGGCTTTTGTAAAATGGGAATAATAATACCAATACCACTCATTTCACAGATTTGTTGTACAGACTCAGTAGGTTAATACTCATAGCACCGTTAGCCCAGCTCCTGGTACGTAGCAGCTGCTCAACAGTGGTTAAGACCTAGGGGCCAAAGCGAGAATGCCTCCGTTCAAACCCTTCTCCTGTAACTAGGACAAGTTACCTAAACTCTCTCAGGCCTCGGTTTCTTCATCTGTAAAGTGGGGGTAACACTGCTTGCCTCATAGGGTTGGTGTGGGAAATCAGTGGGACAGGAAGCTACCAGGACACCTTAGCTGTGATTATCAGTACCCTTCAGCACTTACAACATTAAGTAAACAGCCCGTGGATAGGTCGGTCAGGAGATGGGGAATCAGTCATTACACTAATACTTACAATACTGGCAACCCCCTACCTTTTCAACTCCTTCCTTTTGTATGATTTTGTAAAGTATTTTTATATTTATTATTTCACTTGGTTCAAAAAACCCCTCCAGCTCACTTTAATCATCCACAGGTGGGTGGCGACTCGTGAAACACGTGGTTCCATTCTAGTCCCTCATCAGATCCACATGGAAAGCCAGGAATGGAGACAGCTGGGCAGAGGGAAGGAGGGGAGGGAGGAGAGGTCGGGAGTGGCTGGAGAGCTTTATTTAAGCCATTGGTTCCTGTCCTTTTCCAGTTGGTGGTGCTTTTAGTAATGCCATGAAAGCTATGAATACTCACCCAGAAAACTGGACAGGCACACGTTTTCACAGAGCTGATGTTGCCAGAGCTGCTCTAGGTCTTTGCTCACAACCCTCCAACCGGCACCTTTAGCAGAGTTAACATAAATCTTTAAGTTAAAGCGTCCAGAGATTAGAAAGGAAGCTACAAACAAACAAAAGCCAGATGGAACCAGCTGGGACCAAGATGGCGACGAATCTGACCGCCAACAGATGCTTTAGTCTCATTATTGCTGATTTTACTACATCAGCATATAACATGACACACCTATCCGCGACCGTGACCCGACAGGAAGGACCAAAAAGGATGAAAAGAGGGTGGCGCCCACTCCCTCAGAAGAAGCCCTGCCCCTTCCCCAGTAGACTAATGCATATGCCTCCCCAGCATCAGCCTCACTCGTCCTCCCTTTGTCTTTACTCTAAAATTAAATCCCTCTCGCCAGGTGGGTGAGAAGTTAACCTGTGAACTTAGTTCCCGCTTCTCCATTCTTTGGTCACTGAATAAAGTTTGCGCTGTCTCCATCTCGGTTATTTGTCTACTTGAACCTGAACAGAAAAAGAAGCTTCCCCCTCCGACGCAGAGCCTCAGCCAGCCTAGGGCCTGAGCTAGGTCCCTAGGACTTAATTCGGTAACATTTACACAGGGTCAGATTGAGATCTGTGGCAAGCAAGCTATCATTTTGCATCCCCTTCAAATCAGTTTTTAACAAATATGTATTTAATATTTATTAGCAGTAGCAGAGAGAAACAAATTTTATATAAATAAAACTCCTGGGACTTCCCTGGTGGCACAGTGGATAAGACTCCACGCTCCCAATGCAGGGGGCCTGGGTTCAATCCCTGGTCAGGGAACTAGATCCTACATGCATGCTGCAGCTAAGAGTTCACATGACACAACAAAGGAGCCAGGGAGCCGCAACTAAGACCCAGCATAACCAAAGAAAGAAAGAAAGAAAGAAAACTCCTGCACCCCTTTGTGCTTGAGTTTAGAATTTACTCATATCCATGCAGTTTTCCGAACTTCTTGAATTCATTTGAAAGCTAGTGAAATAAATTACTAGCTTCTGGTAACCAGCACAACTCCATGATTTATTCCATTGACTGTGAATGTCAAATAGCTGTCTGCTGGCTGGGCACCGTGCAAAAACACTCAACAGAAAGAACCCCAGTGAGGAATGTTCTCTTTCTTTGCTAGAGGCTGAGAACAGGGGCAGTTGAAGTGTTTCCACTTGGGCAAGTGTTGCCTGTGGAAACTTTAATTAGGAGGCACCATCTTTCTGAATCCTCCAGTGCCATTTGGGGGCACGTTACAGATGACACCTGTGACCTACCCACCCTGTAGTCCATATTGGGGCTCAGGGACCAGGTTAAGACACGTGGACCAGACAGTCCGGGTTTAAACACCAAGGAGGTCGGCAGTAGCTCTGTGTATGCACAAATCCCTCTCGCTTCACCTGAAGTTCACAGTGATGGGTAAAGGGAGAGAGAACAGGAAACTTGTGACTCTACCTGAAAGCCAAGGAGGGAGAAACCATTGGGCGCCCATGGAAGCTCGGAGAAGGAGAGTCAAGTCAAGTGGGGCTGCCCTGTAGCTCCACGGTTGTCTGTAAAGCTGACATACCTGGGCTGGCCTGAGCCGCTCCCCACCGCCAGCCCCGGCCCGTGTCTCCGGTTCTGAGCGCTAGGTCGGGGCACAGGCTCTCTAAGGCCAAAGGGGAAGAGGCTAGGCAGCTGTGGAGTATCTGTTCGTGATTTAGCTGCACGGGGTCTTGGTATCAGCTGACACAGGAAGCAGCTCTCAGACCTCCTGCCGGCCTGGCTCCATTTCTGGGCCTCCCGTTCCGCCTGCTTGCAGAGGGTGGCCAGGGTGGGTTGGCTGGGAAAGCAGGGGGAGTTTTCGCCTCAGTTTTCAGAGCCAGGAATCCACGGGTCTAATGTTATGAAGATTTGGTTCATCCCCAAAACACAGGGTGGTGCTTGTCAGCAAGTCTGCACCACAGAGGACGCTTTGTGTAGACCATCAGCTAAGCAGAGGGCTGGGGCCTCCCTGGCGGCTTTTGCTGATGCTGCCCAACTCCGTGCTGGGAGGGGGCAGGAAAGGACGGCCTCCAGGCTGCTCCCAGGCTGGGCGGGCAGCAACAGTTCAGCAGTCAGTCTTGGAACGGTGTCATGCCTCAGAGGAGAAGGCGGCGTTCTGCACAGCAGCGGTTCTCAAAGTGGGGTCCTCCTCGCAGAGGTAGCTGCAAGCAGCTGGGAACTTGTAAGCAATGCACATTCTCGGGGCTCGGGTGCTCTGGGTGCGGGGCCTGCTGGACTAAGCCCTCCAGGGGATTCCGACGTGCACTTGAGTTTGCGAATCACTGGGAACGGGCCCCGCAGCCACATGCTAGCCTGCCTTCTCACACCGTGGGGACTCCCAGGGGCCAGCTGCCGAGCAGACAAGGGTCTAACTGGCCAGTCCCAACATCCATTCCAGCACCTTCCCCTGAATTCAGGCTTGGGGATCAGTGCAGGGAAGCCAGCCCGGAGGCTGCTCTGTTAAATCCTGCACTGTCCGCAGCAGCCCCGGGTGGGACCCAGGAGCGCAGATGGGAAGGCTGTTCCCCGAGGAGAGCGTTGGTCCCTGGCTCCTGGGCGGGGCTGGGGGCTGGGCGACCCCACCCTCCCCTTCCTCCTTGGGCGCACCAGGCTTCTGCAGACACAGGTGACGGGGCTTCAGAGCAGGAGGCCGGGGTTATCAAATGCCAGAAGAGAAGGTCGCTACCCTCGCTCCTTCCGATGGCCTACTTACTCCAAGGCCAAACGGCTGGGGAGGCGGCTTGCCATTTCTGTGCCGCCCTGGTGGCTGCGACAGGATGAATGTTCTCTATTGAAGACCCGGCTGTGCGTAAACATGGAGACACCAGTGCTTTGTCCTCTGCACCAGGAGAACAGCACCGGGGCCAAAGCAGACTCTTAGCTCAGGTTTATAAGGTGAAGAGAGAGGCGGGGGATGCAGAGGCCTGCCGGGGTTACACCCAGCTCAGGGGACTCAGTCCCCAGCAGTCCAGAACCTGCAGAGAGACAGGAGGAGCCTAGAGGTGGCGCCCGCCCCTCCTCCTGAGAAACCACCTCACCCCTCTGGTGGCAGGGCCTGCACTCATAAGATTAAAGCAGAGGGACCAAGAGAGGACAAAATGCAGATTCTCTGAGCAGTTTGCTTTCACCTTGACCCTCTATTTATTGAAACACACATTCCTTAGCCCCCAAAAATTCAACAAACCACCTCCATTGGGAGAGTCCAAAATAAAAACACAACCAATCACATAAACCACCTCCATTGGGAGAGTCCAAAATAAAAACACAACCAACTCCCCAAATAAAGCTCTACAACTCACCAGGTTCCACTTTTAAGTATCCATTTGGCCAGGGAGCAACACTGCCTTTGCACCGTGGAGTAGTGGAGCAAACAAACCCTGGAATCAGACTTTCTGGGTTTAAAACCCAGCTCTGCCACTTACCTGCTGTGTGACCTTAGGCAGCTTACTTAACCTCTCTGTTCTCAGTTTCTCCCTCTGTAAAATGGGGATATTAATAATAATAGCTATTTCTTAGGAGCATTATAAAAAATGAGTTAATATATATACAATGCTTAGAATAGTAGTTGGCATATATTTATATGTGTGCTATATGAGTGTTAAGTATGATTTCCAAGTGCGCTGTGCTGGCTTTGTGATAGGCCCACGTGACTAGGCTGAACTACATTTCCCAGAATTCCCTTCCCTGTATATTTTGGTGGGGTTTGGCCACAAGAGAGACTCTTGAGCAATTTTGAGGGTGGAAGTGAATCAGCAACCAATTTGCAGCTCGAGTTATCTGTGGGCTCATCTCCTGATGAGCAGCACCTGCTCTGTCTTCCCCTGGATCCTCCTTCAGCTGCTCTGACTCCTGGGCTGGGTGTATGTTTGGCGCCATGACCAAAGATGGACACCCACTCCACACCACCAAGGGCAGAGGCAGCAAGAACAGGCACTGGTGTCACTCCGTCCTCCCTGTGGGGCACAGCTCATACTTGGGGTTCCACTTCGTCCGTGCTCTTCCCGCTTCACCCCTATCTTCCCCTTCCAACGGCCTGCCCTCAGGACTTCAAGCTGATTAATGAGTTCCAGAAATAGTGAACATGGAAAATAAGGGTGAAAAATCATCAAATAAATAACAGAAAATAATTTTCTCAAGCTGAAGGACATCAATCTTCAGAGTAAAATATTTATAATATTAATATTTATATTTATAATATACAAATATGCATCTATTATGTATATAATATACAATATTTAGATATGTATAATGTAATACATGCATATATACAAATATAGAATATTTATAATATACAAATATATTTATAATAAGAAATATATATTTATAATATATGAGCATATTTGTAATATATAAATAATATAATATATAATTGACAAGAAAGTACCAAAAAATAAGAAAAAAGAAAGAAAGGAAAGAAAAGAAAGGGAAAAAAAACCCAACTCAGAGAAAGGCAGAGCTCAATAGCAACAAACATCTGAAAAGATGCCCAAACTCACCAGGGAAATGCAAATTAAAGTAACCTTATATCTACCGGACTGGAAAAAATGAAAATAGCTAGAACACCTCTGTTGGCAGTGATACAGAGAAAAGGGAACTCTCTTGCATTGTTCGTGGAGCGGCAAATGGTTCCAGGCATTTTGGAAAGCAATCTGACAACATCCATTACAATAAAAAAATTAAAGTTTTGACTCGGCAATTCCATTCCTGTGAATGGGGTTAATGATGAAGCAAGATCGTAATGGCTGCACACGGACTAGGCAAAATCACCCTGAAAGAGAATGGCTTGGTTTCAGCTGGGAAGCTGGAGGAGAGCTGCCTGAAGGCATTCACACATCCAAGAAAAAAATGTGCAAATCCAAGGAGACCAGTGATGTAAGTGTCTGCAGGGTGGGTGCCTTGGCCCACCCAGCGAGTTCCCCCATCTGTCTGCAGACGCCGCAGAGCTTGGGAACATCTGCGGGATCACCACCTCTCTACCCTCTCAGATCCCATGCCTAGCAGGCAGCTTCCTGGTTGTAATCTAGTTTTCCCTGTACTTGCATCGTCAAGCCTCAAGGAAGATCAGGTGTCAGCAAAATCTCACCTGCATTTGATCTGCTTGATAGCTCTTCTTTTCACCCACTTAAGGGTTTTTGTGAGGCAGGTAACTGGAACCCATTCAGCCCTGGGGTAACTCACAACTGAATTTCTCAACCTGTACAGCAGGGGCCAGGAGTGGTATGTGGGACCAGGTCAAGGAGCTGCCACAAGCCAGGGACCCATATGAGGGACGATGGCCTTCCCAGGGTGAATTCTTCCCTCCCCCAACAACCTCCCCACAAGCTCCTCTTCGTGTGCAGTCAGAATTAAGATAAAGACAAGGCTGAGAATGAAACAATTTGTGTTCTAGTCCAGCCCAGAGCTGGGTGCAGGTTCTAGCTTCACTACTTGCTGGTTTCATGAGCTTGAGTAAGTTTTTTAAATCTCCCAAGCCTCAGTTTCCTTATCTGAAAAGTGGGCATAACAATAGTACCTCTCTCTAAGGTTACTGAGAAGAGCAGAGGAGATGATGGGCACAAATAGTTTAGCACAGCACTTGACACATACTTAGCGCTCAGTGTCAACGTGCTTATTACTTAACCCTTTGAGCCTGAGTCTGTATTGTTTAGGATGTGTTTGATTAGTTGCAAATAACAGAACCCCTTAAGCCTTCTATAAAAGGTATTTACTTGTCTCAAGTAATAACACATCTAGAGGGAGGACAGCTCCAGGTTTGATGTGGTGTGGCTTACAGCACCATGAAGGACTCAGGCTCTGTTTGTCTTCTCATTGTCTTGTTGCCTCATGGTTATAAGATGGCTGCCATGGTGCCAACAACAGTGGTAAAGCAGGAAGAAAGGATATGAGCAAAAGGCATGAGCCTTTGCTTTTCTATTCAAGGAGAAATTTTCCTTAGAAACTTCCCTTGGGTAATCAGAACAGATCAAATGCTGGTTATAGCCCCAGAGCAAAGTCTTGGAAGCCCCTCCTATGCCAGAAGTAACCTTGTAGATGCTGGGGCAAGGGGAGACGAGACCAGGGGAGCAGTATTTACTGCCTGGTGCAGAAGTATTTCACTATTTTAGTAACTAGTACCACCATTCTGATGTGCTCCTGCTAAATGTCAGTACTGCTCTGTCTTATTGATCAGACCAGGCCACACACCCACTCCTAGGCCAATCACTGTGCAAGGAAACCAAATTGCCACAACTGGTTTGGACTAATCATGATTCATCCCTGGGGATAAAAGAAATGTCCACCTGCTAACCGAGTGCAATTGGGCCTGTGACCAGGTACTCATTAGGCTGATCACCTGACAAATACTTATTGAGCCCTGCATGCCGGGCACAGCATGAAGGATGGTGGAGGTGTGGCACAGGGCACACGAATGGTGGGTAAGTAGCTGCCACAGTTTTGTTTTGTTTGTTTTTAATTGAAGAACAGCTGATATATAAGTTTCAGGTGGACAATATAGTGATTCACAATTTTTAAAGGTTATACTCCATTTATAGTTATTCTAAAATATTTTCTCTGTGTTGTACAATATGTTTTTGTTTTGTTTTTTATTGTAGTTGATTTACAATGTTTCAGGTGTACCTTGAAGTGATTCAGGTATATATATATATATATATATATATATTCTTTTTCAGATTCTTTTCCATTATATGTTATTACAAGTTATTAAATATAGTTCCTGTGCTGCACAGTAGACCCTTGTTGTTTATTTTATGTACAGTAATATGTATCTGTTAACCCTAAACTCCCAATTTATTCCTCCCCTCCCTCGTTTTGTTTTCCTAATCAACCAAAATCCATAGTGCACACTGGAGTTTACTCTTTGTGTTGTACATTCTATGGGTTTTGACAAATGCATAATGACACGTATTCACCATTACAGTGTTACACAGAGTATTTTCATTGTCCCAAAAATCCTCTGTGCTCTATTCATCCTTCCCTCCTCCACAGCCCCTGACTTGTTACCGTCTCCAGAGTTTGGCCTTTTCCAGGATGTCATATAGTTGGAATCATACAGTATGTAGTCTTTTCAGATGGGTTTCTTTCACTTAGTGATATGCATCTAAGGTTCCTCCATGGCTTTTTGCGGCTTGGTGGCCCATTTCTTTTTAGTGCTGAATAATATTCCATCACCTGGCTGTTCCACAGCTGATCCATTCACCTTTTGAAGGACGTTGCCACAGTTTTTTTAATCTGTAAAATGGGGACAATCATATTAAAATCTACCTCATGGAGTTATTACTAGGATAAAACAGGAGGATATTGGTGCTGAGTAAATGGTTTCTCAAACAAGATTCGCAGCTAAAGACACCATCGTCTGCCCCATAGGCTTGCCCTTTTATTGTTCAGTTACTTGCCTTTAGGCAGAACTACACTTCAATCATCTCAGGCCAATGAGAATTCCGGCTGTTTTTTTTTGGCTGTGCCACGCGACTTGCAGGATTTTAGTTCCCCAACCAGGGATTGAACCCGGGCCCTCGGCAGTGAGAGGGTGGATCCCAACCACTGGACCACCAGGGACGGCCTAACACTCATGGCTGCCAGGGCAGGAGACCCCACGGCCTTCCTGTCCAGCCCACTCTATGTCTCACAGCCTCCACTCGGAACTCTCAGGTTTTTATGTAGAAGGCGTCACTGGAAATGTGAGCTGCTTGCCTTTCTTTTCTTCCCTGGGGAAAGTTTATTTTTAAATAAATCGTTGCTTTCAGAACAAGGCTTGGATCTTACTGTTTAGTCATTTTATTCCAAAGTGGATACAATAGTTTACCTTAACTCACCCCAGGACTTGTGGGTGCTCACGACAGTGCCTGCAGCCGGCCTCACCCATCAGCTGGCGTTATTCGTCCCTCCTTCTGCAGGGCTGTCAGTGGCATCAATGCCCGGTGAGTGCACTGACTCTCCACCTTGTAGGAAGAATAGGATTAAATAAGAACCCTTCTGTGAGCCATCCTTCAGTCATCCAATCTCACCCAGACTTGCGACTCTGTCACTGAGTCAAAATAGAGCATTTCTTTTTTTTTTTTTTAGATGTTGGGGGTAGGAGTTAATTAATTAATTTATTTATTTTTGGCTGTGTTGGGTCTTCGCTTCTGTGCGAGGTCTTTCTCTAGTTGTGGCGAGCGGGGGCCACTCTTCATCGCAGTGTGCGGGCCTCTCACTATCGTGGCCTCTCTTGTTGCAGAGCACAGGCTCCAGACGCGCAGGTTCAGTAGTTGTGGCTCATGGGCCCAGTTGCTCCGTGGCACGTGGGATCCTCCCAGACCAGGGCTCAAACCCGTGTCCCCTGCATTAGCAGGCAGATTCTCAACCACTGCGCCACCAGGGAAGCCCGAAATAGAGCATTTCTGATTCAACTCACTTCTCAGGGAGGGAGATCCTATTTGATCCCCCAACGAAACCCATGATTCTGTTAAAAGCCGACTCTGCTTTGTGAAGTGTGAATGTTTCCAGAAGGCCTGGAGCTTGGTTGTACTCGATGTTGTCAGCCTGGTTGTCTCCCCTCCTTGGGAAGAGAGCCTGGGGTCCAGGCCCAAGTGTTAAAGACGTCCTCGTGGGTGGTTTTCGTGCAGAGTGACGAGATGCAGAGCCCCCTTCTCTTCCTAGGCTTCCCCGGCCCAGAGGAAGGGGAAGACTAGCCTGGAGCTGCTCTGGCTCCTCAGGCCAGGAAACACATTCTCTGCACCCTGCCTGTCCCCCCCAGGCCAGACCACTGGCCCCAGCTGCCTAGCTGTTCCTCAGGGTCAAGGCTGCTGTCCTGCAATTACCCTAGACCAAGAGGGGCCCATGGGGCAGGGCCTCATCATGGGACACAGACCAAACTGCAGGACAGCAGAGCCTGGGTCCAGGCACAGTTCTCTGTGGCTAAAGGGAGAATCCAGGGAGATTCCTCTTCTCTGGTTCTCCACTGGCCTCTGCAAGTTGCCCCTTTCTCCCATAAAGCATGTTCCTTAACCCATGCCACGTGAATGGTGGGATTCATCCTAACCCCTGGTGCAGCACAGGTGGGAACTACGAGGGGCCCACCTTGCTTGGCCCTGTCCAGGCATGGCTCACGGGCCCAGCCGCTCCGCGGCATGTGGGATCTTCCTGGACTGGGGCACGAACCCGTGTCCCCTGCATCGGCAGGCGGACTCTCAACCACTGCGCCACCAGGGAAGTCCTTTTATGTAGGGACTCCAGGTGGGGACAGAATTGCACCTGGTGAGCATATAACAATGCAGGCTTCTGCGGTCCTTAGCGTGGTCTTGCTGGCAGAGAAAGGCTTCTTGGAGGTGCACACTCAAGCTGATAGCAGCCAACAACCCTGCAGGGGGGTGAGCACAGCCCCTCTCCTGAGGGAGGGGGAGCCCGTGTCTCAGGCAGCTCAGCACCGGGCAACCTGGAATTTGCACCTAGTCACTCAGCAGAAAATCCTACCTGTTTCACTTCACACACCTGTTACCTACCGGGCTTGAAGGCAGGTCTTATTAACCCTAATTTAAAGAAGGGAGAACTGGGGTACAGAGAGGTTAAATGACTTGCCCCAGGTCACTTGGCAGACAAATGGGTAAGACTAGAATTTAAATCTAAAGTTATCTGACTATAGAACGTTATGCTTTTCTTTTTTCTGCTGTGCTACTTTACTAAACTAATGTGATTGGGTAACTGTGAAGGATGATCAACAGCTTTTAAGGACTTAAAAAAAAAAAAGAACCAAAATGCATTTCTCCTCAGAAGTCAGGAGGAATAACTCCTCTGGAAATAGAAAATGAATGAATGAGTGAATGAATGAGTGAGTGAATGAATGAGTCAATGTATTCCCTTGATTACAAACAGAACCGTCCTCCACAGCCTCCTTGCATGTTCTATCTTCTCTCACACCCAGTTACCCAGTTCAGGAGGAAGTTCCGGCCGTCATCATCCTGGGGTATGTGCCACCCTCTCCTTTCCTTGGGCAGAAGCGGGAGACCCCCGAAGAGCGAGTTAGATACCTGGGTGTTGATCCCAAGACGATCTCCCCTGGGATTTTCAGAGCGTTGGTGACTCCACTCTAAGAGGGAACGGGAAGTCCCATCTCAGAGATGATGTGAGCCTCTGATGAGATGAGGCGCCTGAAAGCAGCTCGCCAAGCATGAGGTCCCGGGGGACAGCTTTGGAATGACGATGGTTTCACAGCTCTTCCCAGCCAGCGACCTGCTCTGCACCAGGGCTGGACACCCGGTCCCCACCCTCCAAGTGCAGGGACGCTCTACAGTTTGACCCACACATACCTTTCTCTCACTTTCTTCCACTCTTCCTGTCCTGATCGTGCTAAATTACCCCTGTGCAGATATGAATTTTATAGATCATTCAGAAATGCAAAAGTGGAAGTTTTTTTCCTATAAATGAACATAACTTTGCTTGTATGCTCATGAGGGGCCTCAGAGAGAAATTCATTATAACCTGAATGATTTTCTACTTTCCCTCCAGCTGGTAAGACATTGGTCTTCTTTCTCAGAGATGGGAAAACTGCTCTCCCATCATCAAACCCCTTCTTCCACGCCCTATTTTCCTTACTCTGTGGTTGATGGCAAGGGTTGGCAAACTATTTCAGTTATTAAATATTGGTGCTTCTGTGGAACATTCTACCTCTGTGGCGACTACTCAACTCTGCCATTGCTGCAGGAAAGCACCTATTCGACATGTATATGAAAGGGTGTTGCTGTGCGCCAATAAAGCTTTATTCACAAAACTTATCTCATGACAGCAGTGGTTCTCAAAGTGCGGTCCCAGGCCAGCAGCACGAGCATCCCCTGGGAGCTTGTTAGAATTACAAACTCTTGCATCCCAGCACACATCTACGGGATCAGAAACTGGATGGGTCTGGTAATCCATGCTTTTCCAATTCCTGCTGGTAATTCTGATGCATGCTAACGTTTGGGAAGCCTGCACTACAGCTGTGCCTCCTGTACCCTGTTTTTCTTATTTTTGTTCATCCCATTTCCTCCTCCCACATGCTTCTGCCACCCTCC
Organism: Orcinus orca; assembly: GCF_937001465.1. NCBI lineage: Eukaryota > Metazoa > Chordata > Mammalia > Artiodactyla > Delphinidae > Orcinus > Orcinus orca. The sequence goes on from NC_064575.1 coordinate 52,134,261, forward strand.
TTCAAGCCATTCTACCTTTAAAACTCATCTAAATATTGTCTAGTACCTTGTGACAGGTCCCAAAGTATCTCATTGTTATTCACTTCTTTTCCTTTTCACTTTTTGCATGTTAATGCGTTGCCTCTGTAATGGACCAAGAAGCATTTTACAAATAAGAATTGGGTCTTAAACATCTTTGCAGCTCTCATATCACCTAGAGAACATTCTGTCTCTGGTCAGTTTCCTTGAAAGGATTCTGAGAAAGGGTCTCAGAGCCTGTGACTTTTAGAGGCAGTGGCCTGAGAAAAGACTTGTAAGGGGGTTAGGGGAAGCCCGAAACAGAGAAGGGAAAGTGCCAAGCAAGGATGTGGCTCAGGTCAACACCAGCCATGATTTTGAGGGGCACAAACCACCCCTGATTTGAAGCAAGGGGCTGGCATCTTGTACACCCTATCAGTCACGGGCTATGGGCCGGCCTGAGGGGCGCCACTTCCTGGGTGGGGAGGCACCTAATGGCCGAGGCCCCTTCTTCAGAGAGGGGGGTAGCTGCGAGCCATCTGCGGCCACCATGCTTTGCAGCTGAGGGCTGAGCACCCTGACCCAGGCACGGGGATCTGGGCAGGGCTCAAACACCATCCCTATATATGGCGGTGAGTGTGGACACGGGGGTGTGGAAAGGGAAAATGGACCATCTGGAAGCACTGAAAAGCAGGAGGAAAAGTTACAGCCCCAAGTACCACAACCCTCCTTGAATAAGTGCAATTTTTGCGTTTCATCTTGAGTATGAGTCATTTCCCACTTTCTTCCCCTCAGCCTCCCCAAAGTCCAAGTCAACCAGAAAGCACCTCCAGATGGCTCACCCACAATTAGGTCTTCTTTGATTGTTCCAGGAGGATTAATTAGTCACCACTGCGAGTATGAAGACCAAATCCAGAGACAATATGGCAGAGAATGAGGGAGGGAGGGAGATCCTTGCCTGCGGAAGAGGCGAGCACAGAAGGGCCCGTGGATCAAACAGATGGCGTGTCATTCAAGAGCTCTTCTGAGAAACGCCGACGTAGGTTGGACCAGGCGTGTTAAACAGTCCAGCTCGATGATTCACAGTCCTGGCCGCACACTAGAACCACCTGGGGGCCCTAAAACATGCTTATGCCCAGGCCCTGCCCCTGAGGTTCTGCTGTACGTGGTGCTTCAGAGCCTAGAGATCAACATCTCTTTTTTTAAAAGCTCCCTGGATGATTTCAGTGTGCACTTAGTGTTGAAGAACACTGTTGTAGGCTTTGCGATTTATTTGAACTGCAGTCAAGGTTTAATTGCTTTCCCCCCAAGTATTTCTCATCTATCTGCCCAGTCCTGTGTTGGACACCACGGAGAAACCAAAGAAATGAGAAACCGGAGGGGGCAATAGACGTGGGGAGTCAGAAGGCTTGGGCTCCAATTCCAACTCTGCCACTTCCCAGCTGGGTGACTTTGGGAAAGGCACTTGGTTATTTGGTTCTCAGTTTCCTCACCTCTGAAAAACTGGGGTAAGGGCTCAGAGACAGGAAAAGGAGAAAAACAAGGGTTAACGCCTTCCTCGGCTCTTAAACCAAAGCAGCATTCACATTAACAACAAGTAATCATTTCTGGAATCACTGAAACGTCACAGAACTTTCCTTCCTGTTGGAGTGGTAAAAATCTACCCGGTGACATGGGTTTCCAAAGCTCCTCCTGACACTCCGGCGATTTAGCCACTGCTCGCAGAGGCCACTCCCAGGAACCCCCGGTTCTTATTCCTCTGCCTCTTTGCTCATGTTATTATACCCTTCTCATATACCTTCCACCTCCTCAACCCTTAAGTTTCAAGTCAAGTCCCTTCTCCTCTAAATCATCTTTGGGAAGTAATTCTCCTCCTTCTCCCATCTCTGAATCCCTTACCATCTGGAGATAACCGAGCAGCCCATTGTTCCCTCATTGCCACTTGCATTGTTTTCCCCACAGCACGGGGACTCCTCAAGGGTTTTCAGGGCAGTGTTCTATTCTTTCTATTATACTCAATAGCCAAAGCAATCCTGAGAAAGAAAAACAGAGCTGGAGGAATCAGGCTCCCTGACATTAGCCTACACTACAAAGCTACAGTATGGTAGCTTGATTAAGACAGTATGGTACTGGCACAAAAATAGAAGTATAGACAAATGGAACAGGATGGAAAGCCCAGAGATAAACCCACACATCTATGGTCACCTAATCTATGACAAAGGAGGCAAGAATATACAATGGAGACAAGACAGCATCTTCAATAAGTGGTGCTGGGAAAACTGGACAGCTACATGTAAAAGAAGGAAATTAGAACACTCCCTAACACTGTACACAAAAATAAACTCAAAATGGATTAACAACCGGAATGTAAGGCCAGACACTATAAAACTCTTAGAGGAAAACATAGGCAGAACAATCTTTGACATAAATCTCAGCAGGATCTTTTTTGACCCACCTCCTAGAGTAACGAAAATAAAAACAAAAATTGACAAATGGGACCTAATTAAACTTAAAAACTTTTGCACAGCAAAGGAAACCATAAGCTTGATGGAAAGACAGCCCTCAGAATGAGAGAAAATATTTGCAAAAGAAGCAACTGACAAAGGATTAATCTCCAAAATATACAAACAACTCATGCAGCTCAATATCAAAAAAACAAACAACCCAATCCAAAAATGGGCCGAAGACCTAAATACACATTTCTCCAAAGGAGACATACAGATGGCCAACAAACACATGAAAGGATGCTCAACATCACTAATCATTAGAGAAATGCAAATCAAAACTACAAGGAGGTATCACCTCACACCCATCATTAAAACATCTACAAACAATAAAGGCTAGAGAGGGTGTGGAGAAAAAGGAACCCTCCTACGCTGTTGGTGGGAATGTAAATTGATACAGCCACTATGGAGAACAGCATGGAGGTTCCTTAAAAAACTAAAACTAGAACTATCATATGATCTAGCAATCCCACTACTGGGCATATACCCAGAGAAAACCGTAATTCAAAAAAAGACCCATGTACCCCAATGTTCATTGCAGCACTATTTACAATAGCCAGGACATGGAAGCAACCTAAGTGTCCATCAACAGAGGAATGAATAAAGATGATATGGTACATATATACAGTGGAATATTACTCAGCCATAAAAAGGAACGAAACTGGGTCATTTGTAGAGACGTGGGTGGACCTAGAGACTGTCATACAGAGTGAAGTAAGTCAGAAAAAAAAAAAACAAATATCGTATATTAACACATATATGTGGAATCTAGAAAAATGGTATAGATGAGCTTATTTGCAAAAGAGAAATAGTGACACAGATGTAGAAAACAAACGTATGGACACCAAGGGGGGAAAGAGAGGGATGAACTGGGAGATTGGGATTGCTATATATATATATACACTATTGATGCTATGTATAAAATAGATAACTAGTGAGAACCTACTGTATAGCTCAGGGAACGCTACTCAGTGCTCTATGGTGACCTAAAAGAGGAATGAAATCCAAAAAAGAGGGGATATATGTATACGTATAGCTGATTCACTTTGCTGTATGGTAGAAACTAATACAACATTGTAAAGCAACTATACTCCAATAAAAATAAATTACAAAAAAACTAATCTTTCTATTACACTCTCCACCAATTACAGAGTACTTACTATGTGCCAGGAGCAGCTAGGTGCTTCACTTACATCATTTCTAACCCTCAAGGCAAGCTGCAAAAAAGTAGGTGCTCCTTGGACTTCCCTGGTGGCGCAGTGGTTAAGAATCTGCCTGCCAATGCAGGGCACATAGGTTCGATCCCTGGTCCAGGAAGATTCCACATGCCGTGAAGCAACTAAGCCTGTGCACCACAACTACTGAGCCTGCACTCTAGAGCCTGCGAGCCACAACTACGGAGCCCACATGCCACAACTACTGAAGCCGGCACTCCCTAGAGCCTGTGCTCTGCAACAAGAGAAGCCACCGCAATGAGAAGCCCGCGCACTGCAATGAAGAGTAGCCCCCGCTCGCCGCAACTAGAGAAAGCCTGTGCGCAGAAACAAAGACCCAACGCAGCCAAAAATAAATAAATAAATAACTTTTAAAAAAAATTAAGAGTAGGTGCTCCCCGTGCTTTACAGATGAAGACCTGAGGCTCCAAAAGATTGTGCAAACTTCTCTGAGGTCCTGGTGTAGGAGTCAGGGCTCAACCTTAGACCTGTCTGACTGTCAAACCTACCTGTTTCAATCACTTTGTTGCCTCTGTAGTAGAATATTTGTCAAATGATGGATTTAAATATCCATGAGTAAATCCAGGTAATATATGTATAATTGACAACTTGAGGGAAAAGCAGGGAAATCTCTTTGGACTCATCTTTTGAACAGAAAATTGACACATCTGCCCAACTCCAGCCTGAATATCTGCTTGGTATGGTTAATGTGTCAGTTCAGTTTGATGGATTATGTCCAAGCTGACATGGAAATTATAAATTCCTCAGGGGAGTGGCATTATGAAACAGAAAGAGAACAGGAACGACTAAGGTCGACTAAGGGTTCCAAGTTCTAATCCTATCACCTTTGCTGTTAACTGGCTGTGTGACCTTGAGCAATCACCCAGCCTCTCTGGGCTTCCATTATTCTGTAGGTAACAGGAAAGGGTGAGACCACCTTAGTGATTTCCAGACTTTGTTTTGAGAGGCAGAACCCTCGTGGTGGAGGTGTTTTGATTGCAGAGTGAGAAGACAAGACTCATATCCTTAGGGACCTCCACATCCCCTTCCAAAAAATGTCAGAGGTAATGCCAGGAGGCTTGTTTGAAATGCACGGGGCTGGAAGATGTTCTCTCAGGACCCCTGCTCTAAAGGCCTGTGGTCCTGTCTCTCACTTACTCTGGACAAGCCCTCCAAGCAGTACTTTCTGCACTCGGGGCTTACTGAATACTTTCAGATGATGAGTGGGGATTGTTCCTGGATCTCGTCCACTGGCACATTTTCCTAAGTGCTTTTCTAATTCCTCCCCCTGACTTCCTTTGCATCCTATCATTGATTTCTTCTACTTGGCATGTTTGTCTTAATTGCTGACCCTCTTTTTCCAGCTCTTCTTTCCTTATAGGATGAGCTGGATTTAAGAACAATGAATCGTATGTCCACTGGGGATTCTAGAAAAGAGAGGACTTCCCAAAGTATGCATTTCTGTGATTTCCACAACTCTACTCTACCAGGGACCTTGGGCTGCCTCACTCAGCCCTGAGCTAGGAAAGCGATATCTACTCCATTAGCTCAGCTTTCTCCAGACTCCATTAAAGGAGGAGGAGACAGGATGCTTCCTAATCGATGATGCTTATTAAAATTTTATAGCTTGCCAGTTGTTACAGGGCCTAGGTCAAAACGAGGAGGTTATGGTTACAGGGAGAAATAAAGAGTTGTCTCCAGATCTTCTATGTCAGTTCAAGTCTTCTGAGAAACAGATACCAAAGTGGGATTAGATGTGCCAGAGATATATTGAGGGAAATACCTGTGAAGGATAAAGGGGAGGAATCAGGAGTAGGCAGGGAGAGGCTTCAGACCACATTGCAGGTCTGACACCTGTGCAAGGAGAGTGGGAAGGAGGGGCCCCAGATAAGAATAACCTCTAACAGTGGTGCAGGTTGAGAAAGTCTTAGCTGGACAATACAGAGTCCCACATTGGGGACAGGAATGCCCAGCTCCAGAGTCTTTATTGTGCTCAGCCATTAGCTGGGAGCAGCTCTGGGAAAGCACGGTCTTGGCATTGAATGGCATTGAATGGGAAGCACAGTCTTGGCATTGAATGGCATTGAATGGTGGAGACAAACGTATAGCGCTGGAAGTTGTCAGTTACCTATGCTTCCTGCTGGTCCTCTTGAAAGGAGATGGGAGGAGAGCACCTCCTTGGCCGCCACACCTCCACCCTTGAACCAGCTGATGTAGATTTCACCCAAAGGACCCCAAGAAATTGCAGCACCCCTGTCATGGCGATACAGACTCTGCTGGAAGGTAGTCCATTGGCTGGCTCTGGGTGTAGCTGGAGACGATAGTTGCTTAGGTGGCAGAATTTGAGGACCCTGGAAGTGCCCGGTCTCCTCGAAATATCCCCACTTTCACTAGACTTGCTCTTGGACATTCAACCCATCATGTTGGGTGAAGCCCCTTTTGAAATGCAGATCGTGTCCCCCACAGTGAAGAGCACATCTCAGCTTAAATCCATCAAAATGTGATTGGGCCATGACAGCAGCTCTGAAAGATAGTCTAGGAAGGTATTTCTTCCCAATTACAGATAAGAAAACTGAGGTTCGGAGAGGCTGAAGTGACTGATCCAAAGTCACAACAGTTAGTAAATGACAGAGGGCTGCATTAAGAGCAAAGTCCTGACCCCCTTCATTCACTCAACAAACGTGTATTGAGCGCCTACTACGTTTCAAGCACTAAGAATACAGCTGTGCAAGAGTTACTTTTGGTCGTCGTTGTAACAAGGAGAACCTAATGACTTTTTGTGATCACTGTAAAATTACTGTAATATTTGGTAGCGAACAATCCATGTAGGCTTGCTAAGGTTCCAGTTAGTAATCCACTGTATCTTTAGTTTGAATATTTGTGTGTTTGAAGTGATAACCGTATTAGAGGGGAAACTATCAGCCAAAATCAGTTTGGGAAATAAGCAAAACTGGGGATGGGGAGGTGCTTTATTACTAGATTATGGTGTGTCTGTGAAAATTCAGGGCAAGATCTGAATCCTTTGTGATAAAGTAATACCAGTGGCTTTTTCATCATGTCCCTCTTCCCACTGAATTTCACTTTGAAAATTTTAAATCCCCAATATTTATACACTTGGGATCGTTCTAGGTTCTCTTTTTAATGTTTAAAAATATGTTGAGGGGCTTCCCTGGTGGCGCAGTGGTTGAGAGTCCGCCTGCCAATGCAGGGGACACGGGTTCGTGCCCTGGTCCGGGAAAATGCCACATGCCGCGGAGCAGCTGGGCTCGTGAGCCATGGCCACTGAGCCTGCGCGTCCGGAGCCTGTGCTCCGCAACGGGAGAGGCCACAACAGTGAGAGGCCCGCGTACCGCAAAAAAACAAAACAAAACAAAGTACTTTTATGTTGCTCTGTATGGGAAGAACCAGTCTTGTTACACCATGTATGTGACTGCTCATCATTTTTCTTCCCCTTTACAGCATGAATAAAGGTTTGAGTCCTAAACTCATTAGGAAAAATAAAAAGAATCAGCTGTGTCTTGTTAACAGACAAAAACCTCTGCCTTCAGGAAGCTTATCCTGCTGTTGGGGGAGAGAGGCAATAAACATATAAACGTATTAATTTCAGATAGATAAGTGTTATGAGGAAAATAAAATAAACCAATAGGACTGGAAGAGGAGAGAAGTACCCTAGCAAGGGGGGTTGGACAGTCTTCTCTGAGATGTGAATTTCCTCTGAATCCTGAATGATAAGGTGCAAGCCATGGAAAGATCTGAGGGAAGAGCATGGTCGATGGAGAAGACCACGGGCCCTGCAACAGGACCAGACTGAACTGGGGATGTAAAGGGCGGGTGTGGAGACTGAGGGAAACAGGGACAGTCGATGGACCAGAGAATTGTCAGGGGCTTTGTAGGTCCTGGTGAGTTTGGATTTTTATTCTAATTTCAATGAAAGCCAATCTATAGGAGATGCTAAAACAGAGGGAAAATCCTGCCAGCTGTCGTATTTTTGGTAAGTTTCTGCACTGGGGTTAGGGACACATCCTCTAAAGGTACCTCAAGGTGTAAGATGGTCACTAACCAGCTTGTTGGAGGGTGGGTCACCTCATCCAGGGGACTTGTTCCTGAGGGGAACAGGGCAGAGGAAACACACTTCCCTTGTACCTCTGTTCTCCACCCTTCCCCTGCAGAGTACTCAGGCTCTCTCTCAAAATCATGGTTCTTAACCCTGGCTCTCAAGGAAATCATTTGGAGAGTTTATAAGAAAAGATTTAAGCTCGAACCCCTGGATCCACCAATTCTGATTTAATTGATCTGGGTTGAGAGACTGAATATACAAACGGACAACGGCGAGACCACATATGACAACAGAACCCTGACCCACTGTCTGCAGCACCCAGCCCAGGAAAACAAACTACAACTTCTGTAGCAACTGGCCCCAAACACCCAGTACTTAATATCTGCCTAATTTTGGCCTCTGCTTCCAACTCAGGAAGAGCCAGGGAAAGTCAAACATGTGCCCCTAACACAGGAGGAAGCTCTTCTTCCAGTGAGCCTGCTTCCAGCTTCCCCGCGTCAACAACCCCAGGCAGGGCACACCTGGAGCCTTGCCTTTTGCCACCATAAAGCTTTCCTACTCTTCTGCCTGCCTTTGAGCCGCTACCAAATGCAAGTGATTGTGGCTCTTTTTCTTGCTGGAGCAAAATCTCTGAATAAATAGCCTTTGATTCTCCTTGGGTCATCTTCATTTATTTCCACAGGGTACAACTCGGAAGTTGAGTGTTTAAAAAGTTCCAATGTACAGCCTAGTTTGAGCACCATGGCTCTAAATACAATTTGAACAGGGATTTAGTAATATTGCTCTGAAGGGTCACCAAATTGTTAGCGTCCTTGGGATGCTCATGTGTCTTCAAGTTGGAACAATGTTATCTTCACCCATGAATAATAACTTATTGAGCAACTACTGTGTGCCTGCTGCTGTTCTAAGTACTTCACATGCATTAAATTGTATAACAGTCCTATGAAGTAAGAACCATTATTATTCCTACTATTATTCCAATTCCTAGTCAGGATTCAAGCTCAGGAAGTCTGGCACCAGAGCCTGTCACATAGTCGTCCATTCTAGTTGGCTCATTGCCATTTAGCTCGTAGCCTGGCACAGCACGTAATAAATGCTCATTTTTAATTCTGAATGTGAAAGGTCAAACATATGGGGCCTGAAAGAGAATTCTGATGGCATGGCATGTCCAGGGGGATAGGGAACTTCAGGGCTGGGGTGAAGGTAGCAGGGGAAGGAAAAGGGAGGAAGGGGCAGCCAGGAGGCTATGTGAGCCCATCAGGTATCTGCAAGAGGATACCAAAAGGGGGAAGAGAAACAGCAACGTCAGACACCATTCATTGCCAAGTTCTGGGGGATGCCCGAGATCCGCCATGGGACTGTAATGTTCTGAGGACACATTGAATTTCCAGCCAGAAAGGAAGCCAAGGTCAAGCCAGAGCGTCTGAGGTGCTTTGGGGAAGTCAAGAATGAGCAGGATACAGGTTTGATTCTTCAAGCCCCTCTATCTTTCCTCTTCTGGGGCTATTTTTGAAGGCATCTCCAACCCTAGGTACCATGTGTACACAGGGAAGGCATACTTGAGATGACTAGACAGAATTTTGAGTCACAAACCTTCATTTTGCCAACACTTCAAGAAGCTCTGCAAATTGGGCTACGGACAATGGGATTAAAGAAATGAGGAAGGCTGGGCCCTGCCCGCAAGGAGTTTGCAGGCTAGTGTGGTGTCAGACACATAAACACAGAGCCAAGAGGGACATAAAGAAAGCCCTGAGGCCACAAAGGAAGGACTACTGAAAAGCTTCAGAAGGGAAGTTATACATGAACAGTGCCTAAAAGGGTTACAGTCTCCCAGACCCACGAGGTAGGGAAGGGGATTCCAGGCAGAAGGAACAGCATGACCCAAGGTCTAGAGTGACGAGAGCGGAGGAAATGGTAAGGAAGCAATGAATGGTTTCGTGGCTGATGTGAAAGATGAGTGCACAGGAAGCACAGAGGAAAGGTGGAAGAGTTAGCAGGAAATGTGAGGAAAAAAAGTAGGGGTCAAATTAGCAGGGGCTTTGACTGTATGTGAAAACCGCTGAAGTTGACTTAAGCTGAACAGATGAACCTGCTATTCAGAAACAGGAAATCTCTCAGAACCCAAAGACAGGAACACACCAGGGTGCCAAGAAGGACTAACACTTGGAAGTGGAAGGTCATGGTGAGTCCAGGCAGTGTTCACACTTCATTTTTTACACTTCTCTCTGCAGACAGGAATGTTTCCTTCTCTCTCCTTCCAGACGGGAACTCTGGACAATCCAGTCTATGGGACAGAACACCTGTCCTGCTCATAGCTCTAGCGTTTCCATAGAAACTCAGATTCAGACACACAGAGAAAATAATTCTGTGGTCCTAATTCCAATTCTTGGTGCAAGATCTCTGGCTGGTACAGCGCCAGTCATGGGACCACTCCTGGTTCAGTCAACTATTGCTAAGGGGTGAGGTCACACTTTGCAAATATGGTGCCTGATAACCCAACCCTGGATGAGAGAGGGGACAATTCCCAGAGAAAGGGGGATCTGTGACTCGTGGACTGGGTGGATACCCCAGAAATTCTCACCCATGACCTTGTAAGGCACGATAAGGGGTTTGGACTTTATAGTGTGGGCAATTGGAGGGACTGAGGGGAAAGACAAAATCAAATTTGTCCTTAGAAATGTTGTAGACAACGTGGAAATGGATCATAATGAGGATAGACTAAAGACTGGGAGACCACTTGGGAAAGTGCTGAAATAACCAGACCACAAAATGACGAGACCCAAATCAAGAAAAGGTAGTGAGGATGGAGAAGCATTTTAAGGATTGAAACAATAGGACTTGGTGACTGACTGAAAATGGAGGCTGAGGGTGAAGGAGCGAGAGGTTCCTTTGTTTCCTGCCAGTGTGATAGGGAAGAGAATGAGCTGGTAAGTAGGACAGAGGCTACAGAAGGAGGAGGAATTGAGACGGAGGTACACAGAACATGGAGTGTGGGGAAGTAAGGCTAGCTTAGCACACACTGAGTTTGAGAGATGACCAGATGACGAAATCAATGGATCCCATTCCCTGTTCCTTTTCGCAGACAGGCCCCTTGAAACAAGCTGCACTGCTAATAAAAGAGCATTGGGAGGCATCATAAAATTATTCTTATCTCATTGGTTGGTAATTGTGAAAACAGGAGGAAGCTAAGTCTAGAAGACAGAGTGTGGGGCTTTGGAGTCAGTCCATGTGTGTACAAGTCAGCTGTGTGACCTTGAGGAAAGTACTCAACCTCTCTAAGTCTCAATTTTCCCATCTGCAAAACGGTATGTCAGGCTAATCTTATCGAATTCTTATGACAAATAAGTGTAATAATATATGTAGGGTCCTTACACTATGGAAGGCCCTAAGTAAGTGGTCATTAGGATCATTATTGTTTTTCTACATCACATGGTCTGGATCTTTGCTTGCAGGCAGAAATGCTCTATCGACAGTCTCGGGACTGAAGCTAGGTTTCCTTAAGAAACAAGCCCATCCACTCCCTGACATAAATGCCACCTGAAATGATTAATCAAATTTACTTAACGTTTAATGAAAATCTATCATAGCAGTCGAAAGCTAAGTGGATGCAAAATTAGGGTCTACACCAGTGATCAACTGACTCCGAACTAACTGATAAATTTGACTATGTAGTGGATCAAACTGATGGTGAAGACGAGAGAGCAATAGCCATCTATTGGCTCTTTATTGCATGTTGAACACTGTTCTGGGGCTTTACAAAAGATAAACTCATTGAATCCTCACAAACAACCCTACAGAGTCAGTGCTATTATTATCATCCCCATTTTACAGATGAGGAAACTGAGGCCCAGAGATGTGAAGTAATCTACCAAGATTGTACTGCTGGGATGCAGTAGAGCCAAGACTGCCTCCCAGGAAGTCTGCCCCAGAGCTCCCAGGATCATCAGATCACAAATACTGCATAACTCACACTGGTTTTTCACTGTTCTTCCAGAAGACATCTCCCTGTTCAGTTGAGCATTGATTCTCAAGCCTGTCATAATCCAGCGTGAGGAATGTTGGAAATAACTTCATTTGGGACTAATTTCCTCTTTGAAATAAATTGGGGCAGTTAGCTCCTCACACATCCTCGCTTGCATTCAAATATTCTCTTTTGAGGAGGAAAGGGACTCCTACTAAGGGAGCTGAGATAGTTCTAGCACTTGTGAGCCAGGTGGTGCTCTGCTTCCTGCCACAATTTGGGGGTGGAAGTGGGAGGGATGTCAAAATCTGAACACACTACGGGAGGGCATCCTTCAGCTGGAGGTCTCCTACAGGGCTCAGAAGACCGAGTCTCAGAGATGTGGAAATAGATCAAGATTCTTAACCTTTGAGGGGTCAAGCACCCCCTTGAAAATCTAAAGAAAGCTGCAGCCTCTCTCCTCATAAAAATGCACAAGCACAACTCTAAATAAAATCTGGGGGAGGATGGATCTCCTGAAATGCGTCACTGAACCTCAAGTTAAGAAGCTCTGCCACAGAAAATAGACTAGCCAGGCACTTTAATAATCATCTCTCCAAACTCATCTTGGCTTATTAATTTGTAATGTAACGCCCTGGAAATCTCTCTGTAATACTGAAATTCATTATGCTCACTTATCTTGCTCTGCCCTTGAGACACTTGTGAAATTAGCTGCAGAGAACAATTCGGATGGGCAGGCACCATTTCTCACCTGATGTGGCGTTATATGAGGAGTTATGCCCTGCCTTGCCAGTCTGGAGTATGGAAAAAGGTTGTATCTCTTTGCAAATTCAAATACAATGACTCAGCCCTCATCTTGATTATGACAGAAACTCTGTTCTTATTATAAGCTTCTCCTCCCCTAAAGAATTTCTGACACCCTGAGACATGGTTACATAGTCTGTGATCAATCCTTCTGGCTGCTTCTGAAGACCACCCCACCACCCTTTGGGGTCGTTGCTGTGATGCTCACTACATGAAGTGCTCCAACCACCCGAACAAGTCAGCAGATCAATGAGTTCTCTTCAAACCCCTTAGTTTGAGAAGTCACCAATGTCCCACCCTGCAGTGATGGCAGCAAGGCCAGCAGCAGTCTTGCTAAGGTTTCCACTGACCAGTTCTTCCAGCTAACACATTTCTTCATGCATTACTGAAGTGGTGGATAGTAAAGACATTCATTGCCTCAGGATTTACAGGAACGCAGTTGCTTATGAACTCTCTAGTTCGGTAACATACATACATGTATAAACTCAATGTATTTACTTATGCATTAAACCATTCAAGTGATAAAGAAATGATCTGTAATAGATTTCAAGCCAGCAAACATTATATACATTTCCTCTAGCTCTTCCCAGCAGGACAATTCTAGCCCATAGATTAAGTAGAAAGAGGTCAGGGGTCAAGACAGGAAAGGCTTGGTCCTAAGGTATCTCCCACTCTTCCCCAGGGCCTGAGTGTAACAAGTGTAGCACTAGTTAGATAATAGTCTCACGCTCCGTTGTGAATTTGTTGAACTATACAGCTATTTTCTCAAGGACTCACAGGTTATTCACAGCTGGAGCCTGGGAAGATTAATGGAGGATTGGGGGAGGAGTTCCCAAGCAAAGCTGGGAAAACATGGCAGGATGTTGTGGGTAGCCAGAGAGCAATGAATATCTAGGGAGTGACATTTCCATCAGATGCGTGTGTTGGAGAAAGGAGAGAGATAGGATGTCTAAGACAAACTTCACCTGATTTTTAATTAGACCCAAGGCCAGTACTACATTTCCCCGACCCACCCAAGAGGTGCCTAAGCTAATGAATGCGTATTTCTCCATGGGTCAGATGAAGCTTCTTTCCCCACAGCTTGATGTCATTTAGATTCTGCCTGATTCTTTCTTCACACTGGACCTGTTATAAATTCTAATTTGCAAAGTCATTCTACGATCCCTTGCAAAACAAACCACTCCAAAACTTAGTGGCTTAAAACAACAACCATAACTATCTCAAGTAACTTTTAACAAAGCATTGGGGCCATATACCCTGAAGCTAGAGACAAAAATTACCTGTAAACACTGAAGTCAAGTCAGCAGTTTTGTTTTGCTTTTTTTTCTGCCGAGGTATGGTTTAACGCTTTTGAAACGACTTTCTATATATTCTAGGGTTAAGAAGATAAGACATTATGTCATGGATAATAGGACCCAGGTTTTTCACTGTTGGCAAAGGAAATTATCAATATAGAAAGTGAGAGAGTTAGAATAAAGCCCTATGGGATTGGCTTAGAATGGGAGGTATCAGTATGAACGTGTGGTTGGAACTAATGGTTTTAATATAGATAGATAGATAGATAGATAGATAGATAGATAGATAGATAGTTATAAAATAAAATGTGGAGATCTCTCTCTATATATATATATATATTGAAATATATATTTGTGCATGTGTATATGTACATATATTTCTGACTTCTTTCCACTAAGAAGGCCAAAAAGTGATGACAGTAGCAATGAGCAAGCTTAGCGCCCAGATCATAGTTTCTAAATACCTTTCCCCACTGAAAAGCAATGGGGCTCCTTAGGAAAATGGTTGATTTCAAGGCTGGAGCAGGGATGGTACAAGATGAGCCTGGAACATTTTGTGCCGAAAAAGTATAGAAGGGCTCAAAAACTGATAGAATATATGAAAGTACACAGAGCCAGTCGAAGAGGCCCCTAAATGCCAAACCTTGGACAATTTAAGCATCAGAATAAATCATGATGATAACCAGTTATAACCCACTGAACCACATGTAAAACATTAGTGAAAACTGATATAAATACACAAATGGGAGAGAAGAGCTCTTTCTTACACTGGAATAAATTAAACACAGAAGGAATGATGAAAATAGAAAATTGTCATTTGGCAATCATCATGGTAATAACTGATTCATCAATTCATCAATGGATACTAAAGCTAGTGGATCAAAGTATCGCGATAAACAGCATATTTACATGGTCTCAAAGAAGCTCTCTGTAAGACACTTATTAATTACAAAGAAAAAGATAGTAACTTAACATGGAGAAAACTGTCACACGCCATCATAACCAAGTTCACATTCAACATCACTGGTAATGGGACAAATCAGTATTGCATATCTCCTGATACGATGAGCTAAAAAAAATACAACATCTCTTCTGTAGTATTTCCTGCCAAAAATGTATAACCTGAATCTAATCATGAGGAAACAACAGAAACCCACAAACTAACTGGCTAGAACTCTTCAAAAGTGTCAATGTCATGGAAGGCAAAGAAAGCCAGAGGAACTGGTCCACTTTAAAGGAGATTAGAGACATGACAAGCAAATGTAATGTGTGATCCAGGATTTTCTTTTGCTATAAGGACATTTTTGGGACAACTGGCAAAATTTGAGCCAGGTGTGTAGATTACATGATACATTATAAAAATGTGATTTTCTGGGCTTCCCTGGTGGCGCAGTGGTTGAGAGTCCGCCTGCCGATGCAGGGGACGCGGGTTCGTGCCCCGGTCCAGGAAGATCCCACATGCCGCAGAGAGGCTGGGCCCATGAGCCATGGCCGCTGAGCCTGCGCGTCCAGAGCCTGTGCTCTGCAACAGGAGAGGCCACAGCAGTGAGAGGCCCGCGTACCGCAAAGGAAAAAAAAAAAAAAAAAGTGATTTTCCGATTTTGTAATTCTACTGTGTTCATGAAAGAGAATTTTCTTGTTTTTAGAGAGATACACACTGAGTTATAGAGGGATAAAGAGTTATCACGTTTTACTTTCAAGTAGTTTAGTGTGGTGGAGGGTAGGTGGATGGAATGTTAACATTTGGGCAATTTGGGTGAAAAGTATATGGGATTTTTGGGGGTACTATTTTTATATCTTTTCTGTAAGTCTGTAATTATGTCAAAATAGAAAGAGTTTTAAAACAATGATTTTCTTGTTCCTCCTGCTTCTGTGGGTTGTGGGGCTGGTCAGTTCTTCTTCTGGTCTTACTCAGGACCTCTTTGCCTCTACAGTCAGATGTCAGCTGGGGCAGGAATATCCAAGATGGCGCCTTGCATCTCCACTTCTCATCCCCGTGTTTGGTGAGGGTGACCGGGAGGCTGGGCTCAGAGGGACACTGAGGTGGGTGGGTGGGGGGCCTATCTCTCATATAGAAGGAGGGCTTCTCTATATAAGAGAAGGGCTTCTCCCTCTCCAGGCTTTTCCATGTGGTCTCTCCAGCAGGGTAGCTGGACTTCTTCCGTGGCGCCTGGGGGATCCTACAAGTGCCAAAGAAGAAGTCGCCAGGCCTTCTTGAGCCTTAGGGCCAGAAGAGATATTTGTCACTTCTACTGTGGTCTGTGTTGATTCAAGAGAGCCACAGGGCCAGCCAGACTTCACAGAGCTGTAACTTTTGGGTGGCTCACGGGTGCAGGTCTGGAGACCAGCTACCATAACCATAACGGAATTTGATTAGGGAAGTAGAACCACTGAGGGTACAAAATAAGAGGTTTGTTATATGAATAAGACCTTACACAATTGTGGAGGAAACTGAGAAAGAGGGGTTTGAAAGAAAGGGCTGGAAGATCAGCCTAAGCACTGGCATGGACGGACCAGTCAGTGCTTTCAGGGACCCTGGGGAGCCAGGAATGCCCAGCAGTTGGAGGGACCACACAAGGCTGGTGGATAAGCCCACGAGAGGTTGTTACCTCTGTGCCTGGGGTTGAGCCTGAAGTTGCTATTGGTCAGCAGGGCCAATGGTCAGAAAAAAGAGCTGGTCACAGATGTGGGAAGAATGAGGATAAGCTGGAACCTGCCAGCCCCTCTGGATCGTAATTTCACTACATTTAAAACAGCATGACTTTCAGAGACTATTGGTTAGCTTAGGCTAAATTCTTTTTTTTCTTTAATTTTTTTTAAAAGTTTGTTTTTTTTTAAATTAATTTACTTTTGTCTGCTGTTGGGTCTTTATTGCTGCGCGCCGGCTTGCTCTAGTTGTGGTGAGCGGGGACTACTCTTCATTGTGGTGCGTGGGCTTCTCATTGCGGTGGCTTCTCTTTTTGTGGAGCACGGGCTCTAGGGGCGCGGGTTTCAGTAGTTGTGGCACACGGGCTCAGGAGTTGCAGCACATGGGCCCTACAGTGCATGGGTTTCAGTAGTTGTGGCACGTGGGCTCAGTAGTTGTGGCTCCTGGGCTCTAGAGCACAGGTTCAGTAGTCGTGGAGCACAGGCTTAGGTGCTCCGCGGCATGTGGGATCTTCCTGGACCATGGATCGAACCCGTGTCCCCTGCCTTGGCAGGCAAATTCTTAACCACTGAGCCACCAGGGAAGCCCAGGCTACATTCTTTTACAAAGAGAAAAAGCAATGCAAAGTCAGAGATTTATCCAAAACCATTTTCTAGCTTATATGAGCAATAATGATGATGACACCCAACATTTTTATACTCACTGGTATTAACACTTACCAGGCACCGTTCTTTTTCTTTTTTTCTTTTTTTACCAGGCACCATTTTAAGAGCTACATGTGCTGGGCATCGTGCTAGCCTCTGGGGTTACCACGGTGAACAAAGCCTGACCCAGACCTCATCTGGTGGAGTGTCCAGACCAGTGGAGGTGGAAGCCATCATTTCAATGCACTCACAAATGAGAGTATAATTGCAGGCTGGTGTAGGATGAGGCAGTCATTAGTGATTCTATTATTCCCTGCACCGTCCACATACTGAAGCAGGAAAGTATATATTTTCTGGATAATTTTTTGCTAAAAGGGTCAAATTCCTTCTTAATATCTCTGCTCCCTGACTGCCTCCATCTGGCCCCTCCCTCTGAGGTCTGGGGCAGCATTTAGCTTCCCGTGTCTGTCCTGCCTCTCCACCTCACTCTGATTGTCTAATTTTCCCTTCTTGTCCTAGTATTTCTTCGCTTGTTGGGCTTGTTTGGCTACCAGCCCTCCTCCTGCCTCTGTTACAAAAAGGTAATTACAGAAGTTAAAGGGAAAAAAGTAGTTGGCTAAATATTAAGTAGCCTTTCCCAAGAACGCTGAAGGCATTTTAAAACTGTACACAGCTATCTCCCCATTAGGTCATGCAGGCCTGGAAAATAGTGAGTGGTTTAAAATTTCTTCAAGGGGAGCATGAGTAGAAAACCCACAATTTAATCAAAAACAACCTCTGTAGGGCCCTAAAATCTTAATTGGTTGGAATGTGCTTTCATCCCGACTGACATCCTTCCTGGGGAAAATTGAAGCTAGGTGACAGCCAGTGCAAAGTCCCTAAACACAAGGAAAGGGCTTTTTATGAGTGACTGTCAGTGTTACCTATTAGAGAAAGTGCTTTGTTTTGGGTTACTGTTTCGCTTTGGGGGTTGCAGTTGGAAGGGGTGAAAGTATAAGGAAGTGGAAAGAAACATTTAATAGACTTTGTGAGTTTTCTGAAGTCATTATGTCTACTCATTTACACTAACAAAATTTTTGTATTCTCAAATTTGATACTTAAGAGTCTCAACTCTTTAAGAATGAACATGTGCTATGGTCTGAATGTTTGTGTCCTCCCAAAATTCACATGTTGAAATCCTAACCTCCAAGGTGATGGTATTAGGAGGTGGAGCCTTGGGAGGTGATTAGGTCATGAGGATGGAGCTCTCACAAATGAGATTAGTGGCCTCAGAAAAAGAGAACCCAGAGAGCTCACTTGCCCCTTTTGACATTTAAGTTTACAGTGAGAAGACAACCGGTTGTCTAGGAGGAAACAGGCTCTCACCAGACACTAGTGCCTTGACCTCGTACTTCCCAGCATCCAGAACTGTAAGAAATAAATTAATTTTCTTTATAAGCCACTCAGTCTGTGATATTTGTTATAGCAGCCTGAATGGACTAAGACACCATGGAAGTTCCAAAACCTGCAAATGTAACTCACCAGTTAAATTTGTGTCCCTGAGGTTACGGAGCAGGAATAATTGTTGAATGGGGCTAACTAGCCTTCTAGAAATCTCTTCTCAGTGTGGCTGTGTGGTTCTCAGGGATGACTTGATCTCATTTAATCACCGCCTCTACCCTCTGGAGTAGTGAAATGACATCACTGCTGCTCACCACTCTGTCAGGTCCTCCTGTCTTTCTGGCAGGGAGGATTATGCTTCCTTTCCCCCTTTAAACTAGGCGTAGCCATTTAACTTGCTTTGGCCAATGAAATGTGAGTCACTTTTGCACGGAAGCATTTAAACTCTCTTCCCCTGCTACAGTGATCTTGGAAGCACATGTTGGTATAGAGGTGCCTTAAGACCAACGCACCCTGGAAAGAAGAACCAACTCATGGAGAACAGCTGCCCTGGAGAATCACTGGACCCACGGCTCTACTATGGAATTGCTGGACTTTTTGCGTGAGTGAGAAATAAACTGTAGTGGTATTAAGCAGCTGAGATTTGGGGGTCTTTGTTACTGCAGCATAAAATAGCCTATACTTTCTGATACCAGTAAATATTATTACCTTAATTTAGAGATAAAGAAATGGTAGAGCCCGCCCGGCCTAGCCCCGCCGGCCCGCCCGCGCGCCCCACGCCGTTGGCGCCGGCATGTCGGGCCCCGGATAGCCGGAGCCGCCGCAGGCGGGCGGGCCGGCGGGCCCCGAGAGCGCGGACGCGGCGCTGGGCGAGGCGGGGCTGAGTTTCACGACCACCGACCTGAGCCTTGTGGAGATGACCGAGATCGAGTACACGCAGCTGCAGCACATCCTCTACTCGCACATGGAGGCGGCGGCGGCCGACGAGGAGCTCGAGACGCGCCTCAACTCGGCCCTCCTGGCGCGGAAGGCGGGGGTCTTCGCGGCGGCCGGGGGCGCGGCGGCGGGGGGCGCGCCGCCCGTGTACCCGGTCCTGTGCCCGCCTGCGCTGGCCGATGGCGGCTTCGCAGGCGCCAACCAGTGCCTGGGCCACATCGACTTCCAGGAGCTGCGCATGATGCTGCTGAGCGAGGCAGGCGCGCTCCCCGCCGCCGAGAAGACGCCGGGCGCCGACGGCCCGAGCGCCGGCGCACGCCGGCCCAAGGCGCCCGACGGCGCCGGCAAGGAGAACGTGGAGGGCGCGCCCGAGGCGCGGGCCAAGTCGGCCGTGCGCGTCCGCCTGGAGGACCGCTTCAACAGCATCCCAGCCGAGCCCGCGCCAGCCCCGCGCGGCGCGGATCCCACCGAGCCGGGCATGGCGCTCAACAATTTGGTAACTCTTATTCGCCATCCATCCGAATTAATGAATGTTCCTCTTCATCAGCAACAAAACAAATGTACAACATTAGTGAAAAATAAAACTGCTGCTGCAACTACTGCTCTGCAATTTACATACCCTCTGTTTACTGCAAATAGTTGCTCTACTAGTGGAAATTCTAATCTTTCACAAACAC
The DNA here is from genome assembly GCF_937001465.1 of Orcinus orca. Classification (NCBI taxonomy): domain Eukaryota; kingdom Metazoa; phylum Chordata; class Mammalia; order Artiodactyla; family Delphinidae; genus Orcinus; species Orcinus orca. Next base: position 52,154,377 of record NC_064575.1, read on the forward strand.
AGAGTTCTAGTAACTCATGTTCTGTACTTGAAGCTACCAAGCATCCAAGATTTGCCTGAGCAGGTTTGGATTAAAGTAGGAGAAGCACTATGTAAACAAGCAATAAGTAAGAGGAGTCGGAGTAGGGTACGTCAGTTGGACACAAACATAGAACGAAGAGCCCTTGGAGAGCTCCAGAATGTGGGTGAAGGCTCCACAGCAGCGCAGGGTGCTTGGCAAGTCGGTGGAGTCGTCCCAGGCCACCCTCGGGGAGCAGACCCAGAGCGGGCCCCAGCGGGGCAGGTCCCAGCGCAGGGAGAGGCACAACCGCATGGAAAGAGATAGAAGGCGCAGAATCCGCATTTGTTGTGATGAGTTGAATCTTTTAGTCCCGTTCTGCAACGCCGAGACCGATAAGGCAACGACTCTGCAGTGGACCACAGCGTTCCTGAAATATATTCAGGAAAGACATGGAGATTCTCTTAAAAAGGAATTTGAGAGTGTATTTTGCGGTAAAACTGGCTGAAGGCTAAAGTAGACCAGACCAGACTCCTTGGTGATGTGTCCCACACAGGAGAGTACCGAGTAGCCCAGCTATGGAGATCAAGTGACTGGATGTGAACACTAATGCCTGGGAAGTAAACGGCTGTTCCTTCGTGACCCATAAACATTTCCTAGGACCCTGGAACTCAGCTCTGATAGTCTAACTCTAAAGGAACATGATTCAGCTGATGGGACTCCAGTGGGGACTTTGAAAGCACATTTTGTAAAAATATTTATCTAAAACAAAATGCTTACCGATTAATGTCCTCTTAGACCATTTGGGGAGGAAGACATCTTGACAATTAGTAAGTAATTTTTCAATTATCTGTCTGATTCCATCATGTTTTCTTAACATGATAACTTGAAAAATTAACATCCTTTGTAATTTCTTTAGTCTTAGAAGGTACATTGCTTTTTACTTACTTTATTTACATTTTAAATAAGCCCCCTTAGCAACTAGAACAAGTTAAATTGTTCTTAACTATAAGTAGTTTGGACATTTTATTTCATTTGTTTATCGCTTCCCCTTGTAATGATTTCTAGCTGCATAGAACTGTATTGCAAAATGCAGTCCTATTTTAAACCTTTCTGCTAGAAATTTTCCAGAGATCTCCTTTAAAGGTACTTTTGTCCATAAATGAAATATTGTCACAGTAGATTGCTTCAATGCCCTCATTTTCATAGAGAGTCATTACTTTCTGTGTAATAAACTGTAGTGTTTGGAACTGAGTTTTTCAAATGAGTGCCTTTATTTATTACAATAGATAATACCAATAGACTTTAGTGCAATACAGTCACTTTCAATAAATACTGTCAATGGGAGATAGTTAAATGTTTGTACACAAAGGAGGCAGGTAAATCAGACGAGACCTTTGTATGGAAGGGATACTGTACATTAAATTCTTTATTTTTTTTGTAATACTGTGGCCAGTCATTAATCTGAAGATTTCATATATCATTTTGTTTCCTAGCTATAGATCACCAGAACAATGAAGCATAAATATTTGAAAGTGAAAGTGACCAACGATTGTTTCTTTAATCACCCTGTATTTAGGATATAAGTCGTATGTTGCAGACTTCCACAGACTATGAGTTCCAAAGAGATCAGATTAACGTCAATCTCCAAAATACAGTGGTCCTGAGCCCCCAGCTGCTTGACTGCAAGCCCATAGGCCTTGTCCCCGCCCTCACTCTGTTCAATTCTCCCAGTTACTTGTAGGAGCCCCTGTGTGCCCTCAAACCAGACTGTCTGTTTCTGGCAGTCACCATGGACTGGCCAATGTTACTCCTCTTATGCTCCAAATCCCACTCATTACTGTTCACTGCCTGAGATGCCACTGAAAGCTGTCTCACCATTGCCACTGCTGACTGGCCTTGTCACGGATGCTGCCCCAGGTGCAGTCTTGGCCACTGATCCCTGGTGTGAGACGAGCCCGGAGTCTCACGAGGTCTCTGGTGAAGCCAGTTCCTTCAGTGCTGGTCCTTGGCCCCTAACAAAGGTTGTGTCCTGCTCAAGGAGCCAGGTGGGAAACAGCCAGCCCACGGTTGATCCCTTTCTCCTGGCCCTGCGCCTCTCCAGTGGCCGCTACACAGTCTACGCAACCCACTCACTCCTCTTCTCCACCACTCACACAACCAGAGGCTCCCGGGCAATCAGGGTGTACAAAGGAGCCAACAAAAGGAAGCCTGTGGTCCTTCTCCCCAGCCGCCCGGCCAAGATGCCCTGTTTGAACAATTCACAAGGATCTTGGGGGGAGAAAAGAGCAACAAACAAGCAAAAACCTATAAATGTTCCTACACACAAAGCCTTTTTAAGTATGATGAAGAATTGGAAGAATTCTTAACTACATCTTTCCTCTTAGACTCTTGCATCTCTGCATGTGTAGGATGACAGCATATGGGTGTGGAAAACTGTACAAAATCTGAACGGTGTCCACACCAGATTATGGGGAACAGACTCAGAGAAAGAGTAGAAAAAGGAGATGAAAATGAAGGGCTGAGAAAGGAAGGGAGGAGTAACGGGGTAGGCATCCAGGCTGGAGCTTAATAATGAATGGTGTTCGCTGGCTCCCCGGGGAAGCCCTGGAGCCTCTACTGCTGATATAATTGAATTATTGATAGGAAATATATGAAGCTCTGGCCCAAACTGACAGCTGGAAGACAAGCTGACAGCAATTGAAATTGATTTTGCCCCCAATAAAGTGGAGGCATTTCTGATCTTCAGAGACGCTCAAGGCCCCTGTGGGCAGAGATGGTGAGGAGATCCAGGTTTTCAAAGGGTCTGTGACTCTCCCCGACCAGGTCTGGAAGCAGCAGGAGACCTTGGCCAGAATCATGGGCTTACCCAGTGATGTTATTTTTTTAAAATTTTTATTGGAGTAGAGTTGATTTACAATGTTGTATTAGTTTCAGGTGTACAGCAAAGTGAACATATATCCACTCTTTTTTAGATTCTTTTCCCATATAGGCCATTACAGAGTATTGAGTAGAGTTCCCTGTGCTATACAGTAGGCCCTTATTAGTTATCTATTTTATATACAGTAGTGTGTATATGTCAATCCCAGTCTCCCAGTTTATCCCTCCCCCCTTCCCCCATGATGTTCCTTATTTTAGTGTGAATCCCTGATGGCTCTTCCAGGACTCTGGGCATTTCTCAAGCAGCGTCCAGCTCCCACTCCAATCTGCTCACTCCAGTTGGAGCCTGTACTACTTTGCTAAGGGCTGATGTAACACAGTACAGTCGACCCTCAGTATCCACGGGAGACTGGTTCCAAGACCAAAATCCCATAGTCAGCTTTCTGTACCTGCCATTCTGTATCCATGGCTCACCCAACTAGGGATCGTGTCATACTGTATTTACTGCTGAAAAAAATCCACCTATAAGTGGACCCACACCATTCAAACCTGTGTTGTTCAAGGGTCAACTATACCACAATCTGGGTGGCTTAAAAACGACAGAGATCTATCTATTGTCTCAGTTCTGGAGTTAGTAGTCTGTGATCAAGGTGTCAGAAGGGTGGTTCCTTCTGAGGTTTCTGAAGAAGGCTCTGTTCCAGGTCTCTTTCCTTGCTGCTGGTGGTTTGCTAGCAATCCTTGGTGTTGCTTGGCTTATAGACACATCATCCCCATATCTGTCTTTATCTTCACACGGCACTCTCCCTGTGAGTGGGTCTGTCCCCGCATCCAAATTTCCCCTTTTTATAAGGACACCAGTCATATTGGGTTAGGACCCACTCTACTGACCTCATCTTGATTATCCATTTGATGATCCTGTTTCCAAATAATTAAGAAATAAGGGTCCAAAGGGTCCTATTACCACAGTTTGCAATATATAAGTGTATCCAATCAAATAAATAAATGTACACAATGTTATATGTTAATTATATCTCAATAAAGCTAGGAAAAAAAGAAGCAGAAAACAAACAAACTCTATTACCAAATAAGGCCACATTCACAGGTACGGGAGCTTAGGACTTCAACACCTTTCTCTCCCATTGCAGAGCACAGGCTCTGGACACGCAGGCTCAGTGGCCATGGCTCACAGGCCCAGCCGCTCCGCGGCACGTGGGATCTTCCCAGACCGGGGCACGAACCTGTGTCCCCTGCATCAGCAGGCGGACTCTCAACCACTGTGCCACCAGGGAAGCCCTTCAACACCTTTTTGAGGGAGACAATTCAACCTATAACAGAGCGGTTTACACCAGACCTGGCTTTCTCTTCTTTGCAATGACTCCTGGCCCTCTTCATATAGAAGACTCTGCATTCTGCTTGTCTCCCGGGCCCGGCCCCAGGGGCATCCCGGCTCAGTCCTGGAGCTCCATGCCTTGTCTGCGCCCAGCTGGCTCCAGAGCGCTCTCAGGTAGGCACCGCTGGCCCTGAATGCCCAGGGCTTTTGGACAATAGTGCCCTGTGTCACCGCCATTAGTCTCATCAGCTTCTATAGGGTCCGGACCACTTCTGTTCACCTAGTGTGCGCAAGCACCAGCCCTGCTAAGATGTGTGCAAGCACCATCCTGACAGATGCTAAGCCCGCAGAGCATCTGTTAGGGTGATAATCAACATCAGGAAAGTGGATTTGCTACAACGTTCATGTATCTCAAAGGTTAAGGGGGAAAAAACCCTGTGTTTTCTCAGTCTCTGGGGTCATCGCCAGAGCACAGAACTAGTTCTCAAAGGATCTGTGTAGGAGTCCCAGCTCCCACTTACCAATTGGAGTGGCTTTGAGCAGATCATCGAACTCTCTGGCACTTTCTTCTCTCACCTGGAACACACATGCCTTGAACTAGGCATTTCTAAGTTCTTTGGCTCTGCAATTCAAGGAGGACAGGCAGAAATCAGGCAGGAAGTATGTGTGATATATGGTGATATCTATTTTTCCTGGAAGCTACACAGGGCAAATAAAGTCTCTGTTGTTCACTGGTGAAAATTTAGGGCCCAGCACACTACCTGGGGTGTGTAAGGTGCTCAATTGATATTTGCTGAATAAATACAAGAATGAAGGAATGTCACAGAAATGCAATGATTTTCAGAAATTCTGACCCTCTCACCCTGCCTGAGACAAGCTCTAGGAATAAGATTCCTTACAGTCACACTGTGTTCCTTAACTAGATCAGAGCAACTCTGGCATTAGAGGGGCTGAGTATGCCCCTAAAAGGGGGCAGGGACCCCAGGAAGGAGACCAGCGCTGAACAGCTTTTCTGAAACAAATTTTATCTGCAAGTTTCTCAGACACTCTTTTCTCAGTTCCCACTCTCTTAACTTGGTGTTGACTCAATCGCCAAGCCACCTGAAACTCTGGCATTTAACTATTGTCCCGCCCCAGGAAAATTCCCAAGAAAAGGGAAAGCCCTTGAGTAAAACAAAAATGTTGGCTTCCATGCACTTGTTTGTAGAGGGGAATCCCAGAAGACAAAAAAATTCTCTCGGGATAAAAAAATGTACAATGTTTTTCCTCCCTCTGCTTCTTCCCCTCACCGTCCTTCTCTCCAACCTGGGCCTCTTCCCCCACCCAGGGCTCAGAAAAGGAGAAGAAGATAAAATAATTGCAGGAGAAACAGAGGTAAAGGAAAAGAAATGGACCAAACAAGGGCTGTCCGAAGTTCTGGAGAGACTTTTGTCCTTTTTTTTACCAGAAAAAGGAAAAGATTATGTACATCCGGCATCTCAGCAAAAGAGAACTGGAGAACTCTAACCCCTCCTCCACCAAATCCTTGCACAACTGCCCCAGACACTGTGTGCCTTTCAGAATTGCCTCATCTGGCCCGGGGCCCCATGACCTGCTGCAGATCTGGAGCACCGTCCAGGGGGCTGGCCCGAGGGGCTGGGCAAGGGGGCAGCCGCTTCAGGAGCAGGTGTTGCAGGCCCAGGGCCAGGCGTGATGCTGAGTCCTGGAGATGCCTAGATGGGAAGGCAAAGGCTACAGGAGAGGCCCCGCAGGCACCGCGGGGACCCACGGGGACCCACGGGAACGAGTTCTTGATTCTACGTGGGGGCACCAGGGAGCCTTCACAGAGGAGCTGAGACTTGGGGGATAAGTAGGTGTTTGCCAAGGAGAAAAACAACGAGGGCGTTCCAGTCAAGGGAACAGCATGTGCAAAGGCACAGAGCTGTAATGGGAGCTGGAATATTCTGTCAACCAGAAGCAATTAAGTAGGGCTGGATGGCACAGCTCGAGGTGAGAAGGAGAAGAAGGTGAGGTCAGGCCGAGAGGTGTGACTGTTGCTTGATGTGCTGAAGGAGGATACAGGAAAGGGACAGGGTGAGATTTGTGACCTAGACAGGGTAGGATTCAAGGTCAGGCGACCAGGAAGAGCAGTTGCTATGGACTGAATGTTTGTGTGCCCCTAAATTCCTAACCCTCAGTATAATGGTATCAGGAGGTGGGCCTTTGAGAGGTGCTTAGGGTATAAGGGTGGAACCCTGGTGAAAGGGACTGCATAAAAGACCCCAGAGGGCTCCCTGGACCCTCCCACCACGTGAGGATGCAGGGAGGAGTCTACCGCCCAGAAGAAGGCCCTCACCAGGCCATGTCTGCACCTGCTGTCAGTCTTTCAGCCTCCAGAACCGTGAGAAATAAATTCCCGTTGTTTATAACCACCCGGCCTCTGGTATTTTCTTATAGTAGCCTGAATGGGCAAAGGCAGAAGCCAAGAGGGGAATGAGCTCTAGACGCAGCATGGCAAGGTGGCCGTCAGGGGCTTGGTGGTTGATACTACCTGGCCGTCGGACAGTTCCTTAACCTGTCAGGGTCTCTCCTGTGAAATAGCACAGCATCTACACTTGAAGGCATTGTGATTATGAGAAATAAAGCAGGTGCCTGGCCTATAGGAGGCCCTCAGTGCGGAGAAGCCATGATTCGAAGTACAGTGGAGGCCCACTTAGTCACACTGAGACTGTGCAAATTCAACTAGCTACGCTCAGCAACGCCCTCCAGCACCCCCCCCCCCAAAAAGTGCAAGAGAAAAAAAGGATTTCATTTTACTTATTGTGGTGCTTTAAAGATGGCCACAAATTCTTTGACACTCCTCCCATAGACAGCTGAGGTCTGTGTCTTGTCCCCTCGAGTTCAGACAGGCTCCGTACACGCATACAACGGAAACTTACTCAGCTATAAAAGGTGAAGCGCTGATATCTGCTGCAGTGTGGGTGAGCCTTGAGAGCCTCACGCTAGGTGAAAGGAGCTAGGCAGAGAAAGCCACATGTGCTATGATTACACGGGTATGAAATGCCCAGGCTAGGCAAGCCCACAGAGACAAAAAAGCAGATTGGCGGCTGCCAGGGGCTAGAGGGAGAAGGAAACGGGGAGCAGCTGCTTAATGGACCTGCTATTACCTTTTGGGGGCGAGGAAAATTGTTTAGAACTAAACAGAGGTGGTATTTGCACAACATTGTGAATGTACTAAATGCCACTGAATTGTTCACCATAAAATGATTAACATTGTGTTACATGAATTTCGCATAAATACAAAAATAAAGGTAGTTGCCTTTGTGGAGCATAAAAAAGTATTTCTCATAATTTGGGGACTTTTTTCCCCCGTTGTAGAGGGCTTCAAAGGACATTCTGCATTTGTCAAAAATCACACATACTGGCCTGCCATGGAGGACTGAGTGCAGAATAAGAGAATTAGCCTTTTTCTTGCGGGGGATGGGGGGGCTATTTATTTATTTATTTATTTGGCTGTGCCGGGTCTTAGTTGCAGCGTGCGGGATCTTTCATTATGGCATGTGGGATCTAGTTCCCTGACCAGGGATCAACCCACGCCCCCTGCATTGGGAGCGTGGAGTCTTAGCCACTGGACCACCAGGGAAGCCCCGAGGATAAGCCATTTTCTTTGACAAACTTGGCAGCATTTCCAAAATGACACAATGGTTTTAATCACATTAGTAATTGGAATATACCCAGACTACTGGTTTAATATGTATATTCCTAGTAGTGTAATATCCTATATGTAGGAAAAAATCCACTAATGTGAGCACTTAGAATTTGTAGACTCCACTTAAAATTCTGTAGAGAATTGTTCTCTTATCAGGAGCGTATTGATTAAAGGGTAACAGTTTGAGGACTAGACATCCCACATGTTAATGCCGGGGGGTGGGAAGGAGCGGCTAACAGAAGCAGGGAAATACGACGCTTGCTTCTGGGGCTTGAGTGTTTCCTTTAGCATTCCTGGTGGTACCAAGAAATGGTGAGTCGGGTGGGAATCACTGGGAATGCTTTGGCAATACGATGGATGAGTTGAGGAGGAATTCTGGGGAATGGGGACAGCGTGGAGCTCAGAGGCCTGACTATTATGGTTTTGTGTGGGGTTACAGCCCGGGAGATCAACCAGGGAGACAAGTGCTGCTTTGAGCGGCAGTGCCGCCCTAGTTCCTAGGGAGCCGATGTTCTTTAAAACCTTGCCCTAGATTCGCTGAGCAGCCAGTCCTTGCAGCAAGCTGAGGGTTTTCAGAGGTGGCCCTTAAAAAGCCTTCTTCAAGGATCGACTTAGCATTTGGGGGGGTCATCACAACCTATTTCATTAAGGTGGAGATAAATACAAGGATTCAGATTACGAGCACAGGAAATACCCCGATTCGGGGTCAGGAGACCCGACTTACGGTCTCAGTCATGTCACCAACTGCATGACGTCAGGCAGGTCACTGAACTTCTCTATTGCCCGCTTCTGTCAAGTGAGAGGCAGCCCCAGAAGCCCTCCCCAGCAGTCGGTTCTAAGTCGGTATCATTCTAGAAGAACACAAACATATAGTTACACTGACCAGCTCGTCTCTAAGCTAGAAGCCTGGGGATGAATATGTTTTATAAACTATAAAAGCCATGCGAAGGTAAGGAATTTTCTTCTGGAGGCTGAAAACACTAAGGTATATTTAATTCTCTCAATCAACAATCATACATAGGGCAACAGATACTTAGCGAGCTCTGTGCTGGGTGCTGAGAATACAAAGAAATGTAGAACAAGCCCCTGACCTGGAGGAGCCTAGAGTCAAGAGAGGAGACAGCCAAGGGCAGTGACTGTTGGGACGGGGGAGTCCTTGCACAAGGAGGCATTCAATCCGAGCCTCAAAGAATAATATTGTAGCCAAGGTGCATTTGTCTTCAAGGAATAGAAATCTCTTCAAATTAGGAATTGAGAGATCTCCTGGAACCTAAGCCAGGAAATGAGTTATGTAGCCCAGGGTCGTTAATCTGGAACAGGACACTGGAAAGTGTAGAGGAGACACAGAGGCTCCCTGCCCCTCCCTTCCTCTCTCTCTCTCTCTTTCATTCCCCCTCTCTCTCTCACTCCTTCCCTCCCTCCCTCCCTGCCTCCCTGTCATTTCTGATTCCCTCTGTGTGTCTCTTCCTTTTCCTCTGTAGATCAGCTTCTCTGCTGGCTCATCAGTTTATAAGTGATCCCCAAATGGCTGTCATAGGCTCCAAGCCCAGAATCCAAATAAACTTCTACTACCATTTTTTTTTTTTTTTTTTTTGCGGTACGCGGGCCTCTCACTGTTGTGGCCTCTCCCGTTGCAGAGCACAGGCTCCAGACGCGCAGGCTCAGCGGCCATGGCTCACAGGCCCAGCCGCTCCACGGCATGTGGGATCTTCCCGGACCGGGGCACGAAGCCGTGTCCCCTGCATCGGCAGGCGGACTCTCAACCACTGCGCCACCAGGGAAGCCCTAGTACCATTTTTGATTTGCTTTGTTTTTGTTTATTTATCACTACCTGGTCACAGTGTATAGAAGCTGATCGATCCAGTTCAATTCTCCAATCCAGGACACCCAACTCACTAGCCAGCCAATGGTCAGCTGTTTGGGGCTCAGCTGACCATCTCTGGTCCAATCAACAGAGCGCGTACTATCGGGAACTCTCTCTTCCAAGGGCCAGGCAAGCTACGGAGGAGTAGCTGGCTTGTTTGTTGATGTTGAATCTCGTGGAGAAGAGGTAGGAAGAGAGATGGAAAGGGCAAGGTAGTAGCACGTGTGAAGGACCGTAGGTCCATCTTGGCATAATGAGGCATCTTGAGAGGCTCCGTAAAGGACACCTCCATCCAGAGGTACTATTTGAATAACAACATCTTAACCGGAGAGGCCTGGGCACCAGCCCATCAGAACAGGCAGCGGCTGTCAACAGCCGGAATGGCATTAATGGCTGAATATCAGGCCCGCCTTTATGTATTATGAAAGCTTTTCATGCACCTGCATTTTCACTAAAGGGTGTGGCCCTCTCTTATCAGACTCCCCTGACCTCACTTTCTCTTTTATCAAATGGACAGTTCTCAGACCGGGGAGAAGAGTCGGCTCTGTGGGCTGGGTCCGGGCTGGGCTTCACTTCCACGCCGCCTGTGGAGTGGATGGCACGGTTGTGCCTTCTGCCTGCTGCTAGGGTCTTAGGGGACTTGATCTGCCTGAGGGAGTTTAGGAGCTGATTTTCCCTTTCTCAGCCTTTCTGAGGAGAAGGAGAAGGAGGGAGCTAAGTGTTCGAGCCCCATTGGAGGCTGCAGAGAATTCTGGAAGAGTGAGTACTAAAAACAGGGGAAGTTTCTGAAAAGGGTTTCTCAGCCAGCAGTACTTTAGCCCTGGCTGGGGCGAGTCACTGCCATTCTGTGTAGACGAATGACTCATCTGAGTGACTCTCTCCCTTGCCAGAGGGGCCACTGGTACTTATGGAGCACCTCCTATGTGCCAGACATTGAGCTAGATGTGATGTGTATCATCTCATTCAATCCTTGCAAGGATTCGATCCCAGACTGTCTCCACAGCCCACACTCAGATTCACTGCATGAACTTTTGCATCCCAAACATCCTTAGAGCCCACCTATTTCATATGAAGCTCTGGGTACTGTCAGAAAAAACAACCAACATTTGGAAATAAGGCAGATAAGGTGGACGGCACATCCTTTCCATATCATAGCAGGAAAAGACCACCCAAGAGTGTCTGGAATTACCCTGCCCAATGCAATAGCCACTAGCCATTGCGGCTACTGAGCTTCTGAGTGGTTGCCTCTGAATTGAGACATGCTGTAAGTGGAAAATCTACACTGGATTTCATAGACTTAGCATGGAAAAAAATTGTAACATAGCTTATTAATAATTTTCATGTTGATTACATGTTGAAGTGATAATATTTCAGATATATTGGGTTAAATAAAATTTATTACTAAAATTAATTTCACCTGCTTTTTTAATACGGCAACTCAAAAATTTAAAATTACGTATGTGGTTTGTATTTTATTTCTATTGTAAGCACTGGTCCAGTGGAATGTACTTAGTACATCTCATTGTTTCCTATTGATTAAAAGTCCCACACTTAGTGATGTTACTTGTTAATTTATAAATTTTGTCCAGGGACTTCCCTGGTGGTACAGTGGTTGCTGGGGCAGTGATTAAGAACCCACATACCAACGCAGGGGACATGGGTTCGAGCCCTGGTCTGGGAAGATCCCACATGCCGCGGAGCAACTAAGCCCGTGCGCCACAACTACTGAGCCTCCGCTCTAGAGCCCGCGAGCCACGACTACTGAGCCTGCGTGCCACTACTACTGAAGCCTGCGCCTAGAGCCCGTGCTCCACAGCAAGAGAAGCCACCGCGATGAGAAGCCCGTGCACCGCAACAAAGAGTAGCCCCCGCTGGCCGCAACTAGAGAAAGCCCGCGCGCAGCAACGAAGACCCAACGCAGCCAAATATAAATAAATAAATGAATTATAAATTTTGTCCAGTAAAGAGGCAGATAATTTCTGTTGAGTGGAACAAATAACCCTTAAGGATTAACTGGTTTTATATCTAACCCAGCCATTGTGTCCTAACATTTTGTTAGTAAATTTCGTTGTTAAATCCTAACATCTTGGCTTCTCACATATTGGTTCCCTCATTAATTAATGAGTTTCAAAGAATCCTTGACACGTTCATGACACATTTGAGAGTTGTGATTTTTACTTCTGAGACAAGCACTGTCTAATAGAAATAGAATGCAAGCCACATATGTAATTTTAAATTTTCTAGTAGTCACATTAAAAAGTAAAATCAGGACTTCCCTGGTGGCGCAGTGGTTGAGAGTGCGCCTGTCGATGCAGGAGACACGGGTTCGTGCCCCGGTCCGCGAAGATGCCACATGCCGCGGAGCGGCTGGGCCCGTGAGCCATGGCCGCTGAGCCTGCGTGTCCGGAGCCTGTGCTCTGCAGCGGGAGAGGCCACAACAGTGAGAGGCCCGTGTACCGCAAAAACAAAAAGGGAAAATTAATTTTTAAAATATATGCCTTTTAATTCTATATGCACCAAACATTATCATTTCTACCTATAATCAAGATAAAAACATCTTGATTGATAAAAACGTTATCAATGAGATATTTTACATTCTTTTTTCATACTAAGCCTCAGAAATCCGGCACAGCTCAGTCTGGACCAGACACATTTCAAGTTCTTCACAGTCACCTGTGGCGAGTGGCTCCTGCACTGGACAGTGCGGATTTTGACTTTATCCTTTGAAGTAAAGAATATGACCAACAAATAAAGGCAGCTTGAGACATCTGGGGTCCATGTGTGAGCTGGATGGCAGTTGTCTCTATAAAGACAACCAGAGGCCTGGGCGGAGCAGGGCTGTACCTGAAAGTGTGTCCCAGTGCTCACATCACTTCAGTGGGACTCCTGAAAAAGGGCACAACCTGAAACTAATGAGAAAACATCAGGGAAAAATAAACAATAAAAAAAGAAACATTCTATAAATTAATTGGTCTGTACTCTTCAAAATGCCATGAAGACAAAAACCGAGCAATTGTTCCAGATTAAAGGAAAGTAAAGAGACATAACAACTAAATACATACAACTGAAGATCCTGGATTGGATCTGAGACCCAGACAAAAAGTTTCTTTCTTCTGCCACAAAGGTCATTTGTAGGATAACTGGTAGATTTGAATAAGGTCTGCAGATTAGATATTAGTATCACATCAGTGTAAATTTTCTGGTTTTGATAATTATATAGTTTCATATGAGACTTTTGTTTTTTTGGCTGTGCTGCGCACCTTGCGGTATCTTAGTTCCCGGACCAGGGACCCGGCAGTGAAAGCGCTGAGTCCTAACCACTGGGCTGCTGGGGAATTCCTGAGACTATCTTTTTTTAAAGAAATAAACACTCAAGCATATAGAGGTAAAGAGGCATCATCTCTCTCAAATTTACTCTCAAATGATTCAGAAAAAAATATTTAAGGAGAAAAATGTGGTAATATATTGACATTTGGAAAATCTAGGTGAAAGGTACATAAAAATTCTTTGTACTAGTTTTGCAACTTTTTTGTAAGTCTAAAATTTTAAGAAGACTATTTCACGTTTGCTACTCTAGTTAAGAATATGCAACAAAAAAGGCCTTTAACTCCAAATTACCTGAAGTTCCACAATGTTGAGTCTATTTCTTTGATGAGAGGCCACTCTCAAGTTTTGCTAAATGATACAATCAAGATTTAAAAAATAAGATACAATATATAATAAATGTTTTTTTCTTAATAAAAGACAAGACTTTATTCTCAGGAAAAAATAGTTGCTGTTTTGTGTCATTAGGCAGAAAAGATTTTATTTCCTGGGAAAAGTAAAATTCCTCATTGTTAGTGTTTTGCTTTAAAGTTCCTTGAAAGAAAGAAAAAAAAATGAAACAAAAAAATCAAGTAGGAAATAGGAACATGTTTTCTTAGTTTGTTGAGCTGGGTTTTAGTTCTAAATTAGATTACTGGCCAGATTACTCAACTACCTGTTCAATTCATTTTTTTCAGTGTCTTTTTAATTTTTTTCATTTTTGTTTCTATTCTTTCTTTCACCTTCTTAATATATCAAACACATTTTATAACTTCTTTCAGATGGCTCTTTCACTCAAGCTCTTGGTGAGCTAATCCTTTGTCTTTTGCAGACTCACCCTTGTCATTTTTCACTGAGCTGAGATTGTTTTATAAGTGGGGATGAAGATCTAATTGCACTTCCTGTTAAAGCTCCTTTCCTTTGTGGTCCACTACTGGAGCGACTTGTGGGCAGCTTCATTCTCCATGTCCTCACCTGGCCCACTCCTCCCTCAGCCACTGGCTGCACTCACTCCACCGCGGTTGCCTTGGGTGGAGGGCGGAAAAGGTCTCACAGGATGGAACCTGAAGGAAACTAGGCACTGCTCTCCTCTGACCATGACAGTTGTTACAGCCAACTTTCTTAGTCACTCGCTGATTCTTTGGAGACAAGTCACAGGTTAGATGTTGAGCACTCTCACCATCGGCTACTGCTGCTCTGCCCCTCAGACTATGGTACAGGGATCCTATCCAGGCAGCCCTTTTAGGCCAAGTTCCTTGTCTTGATCCTGGCTTCCTGGAAACACGTCTACATTCTTCGCCTCCACAAACCCTGAGAGAGCGGACGATTTCTTAATGCAGTTACTTCTCACGGCTCTGCCATCAGCATTGCCAGCTAGACACTATCTCGACTTGAGAATTTCCAATGAGCCTAGCTTCACTCTGTGTCGTATATTAGATTCCTGAATAGTTTGTGAAGTGCCCCCCTCCTCTCCTCCACTGAGCAGGCAGGTGATGCTGGAGGGACATGCCCAGCACTCTAAAGCATTCTCCAAAGAAACTGTCTCATTTCCAATTTTTCTGGCTCTTCTACCTTGATCCTTCATAAGACCCTCCAAGTATGGACTAAAGTCACCAAAAATGACTTTCTGGACACCTCTCTTGCAAATCCTGGGAAAGAAAATAAAATAAAGGACCAACAACCATATGTCTATTTGACCTAGTACTGTTTATGGATCATATAAGTAGATTTTGTACTTTAAACTCAAGTTAGTAGACTTTCCCTACAGAAGCCAATTAAGAACTCTTGAATCCAAGAGAAGATGAGGAAAAAATATTGAAAAATTTAAGACTTGGCTATACATAGGGTACGATAGGAGATGCCTCAGTGATTCAGGACTGAATGCAGTATGTTTCCTCTAAAGGTTAAGAAGTGAGGAACCTTAGGCTGAATCTGCTGAAGTGGTTTGGCTGGTATGACAAAACTCCTCAGCCCTCACAAGGACAGACTCAGAACGTGCTACCAGAAGTTCTTGAAGACTTTCCTCTTTCGAAACCCTTCACTTTTCACTTGCTTCCGTGTTTCCTAATACAGCCTTCCCAGCTCAGTCATTCTTCTGCCCAGATCTCTGGTTCTTGCTTCTCGCTCCTGCGGAGTTAAATGGAAAGGATCGTAGGACAGTTTTAGGGTGTAATGTATGGGGCAGCAATTTTTAAGTCTCTATTGACAGTTTCACATGCTGTTTCATCAAACTTGCTATTTTCCATGTTTTAAAACTGTGCCAATCTTTTTACCATTCAAGCAAGCCTTTGACTAATGAATTTATTGGCCTACTGTACTGTTTCATTTAGTTCCTTTCCTTTCTGTGACTTCTCATGCCCAGAACTGGATTAATCATAATCCTTGTTTCACCCGTTCTTGAATGGATCTTTCTAATGAGTATTTGTGAACCCACCGCCCTGCTCCCAAGCTGATAACTTACACTTACCTTGTCTTCCTGTCCTAGCCTGTCCCCCTGCTTCTTCTCCAGTTAACCTCTGAATTTTGTACTTGTCATTCATACCCTTGGCAAAGGAGTTTTGTCACATATATGTACGCCTAAGCATAAGATCTGCTCATGTTTGAACTTTATAAAGATATTGTACTGTTTTATGTAGTTTACTGGGGCTATTTTTCCCTCAATATTGTTATTAAAATTCAACCATGTTCCCGACTGGACTATAGTTGACTTATTTTTCACAAATGAAGACGATGTCATCAGGAAAATATCCATTTCCTTTCAATGAACATTTGGATCGTCTCCAATTTATTCGAATTCAAATTGTGCAGCTCTGAATAATCTTTTTCAATTTCCTGAAAGCACACATGCAAGTATTTTAAATACTTAAAAAAGATATGCTCAACAGAGAATTGCTCAGTTGTAGGGATGTGGAATGTTCAACTTCACAATACCAAATGGTTTTCCAAAGGGATGTACTAATTAAACTCCCATCAGCAATGTATGAGATCTCCATCCACAACTTCTCTAACGTCTGGTATGGCCAGACTTTCAAACTATGCTAATCAAGATTGTGGTCTTGGTTTGCATTTTCCTGGTTAAGCCTCTTTTCATGTATTTATTGATCAGATATCTCTTCTATAAAAAAGCACTTTTAAAATCTTTGTCCATTTTTCTATTTTCTTGTAATTCTTTATATATTTGTACCAATTTTTTGTCCACTAGGTTTTTTCTCAGGTGCTTCTTTCCACTTCCAGATATAAAAATTTCTATGCAATTGAATTTATATTAACGTTCATATATAAAGATCCTGAATTTACATATAATTTTTCTAGTTAGGTTTTCTATGTCCATCTTAAGAGATTCTTCCTCACAAACTTCAAGGTCAGCAAGTTATTCATTTACATCTTATGAACATTCCAAAGTTTGCTTTTAAATCTTTCATTTTTAATTTGACTTTTGCCACGCCTCGTGGCTTGCGGGATCTTAGTTCCCCAACCAGGGATTGAATCCGTGCCCTCGGCAGTGAGTCCTAACCACTTGACTGACAGGGAATTCCCTGGATTTGATTTTTATGCATGGCAGGAGTTAAGGAAAACAGTAGAAACGGCATTCATTAAAAATACAAACAAACAAAAACCCCCATAAAATCATGTGTTACCTTTCTTCTCTTGACACACTAGAAGTTCTAAAGTACCTACCTGTTTCCAAACTAAACCAGGATCATTAATGTGAAAAACCTTTTGTGACAGGTAAACTTTATCATTAATCTCTGCTTGGGAAACATGATCTGCTGAGCAGATCCACAAACTTTTGTTTTGCAGACTGAAGTTCTCAAGTTTAGAAACAGCTTTTATTTTTGGGGGCTGGGGGCCGCCATGGTTTTACACGCCCTTGTTTTCCCAAACGTTACACATTCCCTCTCCTCCTATAGATTTCAGCAATGTGGACACTAAGTTATTACAGCTCATGAAGTAAATGCATATCCCTGGGCTTTAGAAATTAGAATCCCAGAAACTGGGTGCTGGGAATAAGCACTTTAACCCTGATTTGATCAAAAGCATTAAAAGTGAAAGACACTTGCCTGTTACTTAGAAAGCAGAGCCTATTTCTTCTTCCTACACTCTCTCACAGAGTTCCTCACCTGTGAGTGCACGGAAGTCGTCTTTAAATTCTCCTATCTTGATGCCTTTGTTCATACTCCGTCGGATACCATCCATTCTGCAAGTCTGACTCAAACATAAATCTTCTCTGAAAAGTCCTTCTTAATCACTCAGAACAGTGACTGGCCCTAACCAACCTCCGATAATAAAAAAAAAAAAATGTAAGCCCCTACTGAAATACTGATAGGTTTTAGAAGTTCTTGAATTGGAAATAAATTTACTACGGACAAGTCTTCGACTAACATCAGTTAAGTTTGGTCTTTCAGACATTTTATGGAATGGACTTATAAGAAAAAAAGTACTCATCACCAACGGAGTCCCTGGCATCACCTAGGATTGATAATAGCTGTGCCTAAATATATGCATTCAATATATTCTTGGTTTCTGCATCCAAAAGACACATATGCTTGCTTGACCAGCAGGATGGTTGGATATTCTTACAAACTGAGTAATTATGGTACACAGGTCAGAAGCATATGTCTTCCAAATAGTTGGTCTACCATCAAGTTTTGAAATACTTGGGGGTTGACAGTCATACATATCAAAGGACCCAGGTGAGTAGCATAACCAGACTTGGATGTATACAAGCAACATTTTTAAGGTTAGTTTTCAGACTTTTAAAGCAGATCTACCACTGTGTTGGGTTCTTGAATACCATGTTGTTATCCAAGAGTATCAGTTTCCTTAGAGGCCTGTTGTAAAGTTTCTAAAAAAACAAAAAACAAAAATCCTACAAAGACCCAGCAGTATCTTATGTTTAGGTCTCCAGTCTATTAAAAGGAACTAGAATTAATCGAGATTGTGACTGCTATAGGTCACACTAAAAATAACAGAAAAGTACTTTACAGATGCAATTTTCAGAAAAGTATCCAAGTCCAGCCATTTTCCAAGGGCCCCGTCTAAGCCACTACCTTAAGACTAGATATTTCAATTCCACCACTGTAATTTCCTATATGGTGTATAACGAAGTATAATAAAGCAATTTATTTAATGATTCCTTCACCTTTTCCCACAGGAAGGTGTGTATCTCTTAGCACCAGTTAAAGTTCCTCACACACTGCAGGCTCTCGTGCAGTGACTATGATGTACTTGAATCCAAACACACTGCCATTCTCTCCTAATGGAGAGAAACCATTTAAATGATGCCACCACCGCTGAAAAGGGTCACATTCTTAGATCTACATTCAGAGCCTCCTGAAGATATTCAAACATCTCACCATTTTTAGAGTTCCCAAATTATTCAATCAAGTTGAGACCTGACCTCAAATAATCTAAGATTGCAGATTACAAATTGGCTTTAACTAGTTTTAAAATATGTACTGGGCCATGGCAGGATTGGTGACTATTTTTAGGGAAGACAGGAAAAGGACTGAGCTCCTATAGTTACTAAGCCACTTGACATTACATTCTTTTAATTCTTTTGCTCCCCCACACCAATTTCTATCTTCATCACACAAAAAACTAACAGCTATTAACTGGAAAAGCCAAGACCATAGGCCAAAGTGGCAGCAAAATCCATCCTTTTAACTGATCACACTCCTGCCCACTCTCAAGGCACAACTCTGAAGTGGACATAATACATTTAACAACTCCAATACTACACACACACACCAAATACATTACATTGCTGGAGTCTCCAAATTCCTGAAACTGTTGACAGAAACAGACATGAAGCCTGAATTTGGGGCAATTTAAGAAATGTTATAAAAAATTTATTGTTCAAATCTCAAGGCAAAAAAATCTCAGGTTGAAATCTTCCTTTATCTACTGGGCACTACTATGTAGAAACCTATTAACACCTAATATTAATGAAGTATTATCACAATTTATTTCAGAATCAAAGTAGTAGATAAGACTGAGGCACATAAATAGGCAAATGAGACAAGCTTTAGATTTTATTTATAATTTACTTGAATAAAACCCATCTCCTCAGTCTTACTTCATTCTCCATAGCTATAAAATGATTATTTCATGTCCTTGGCCTGGGGGTCAGGAAAAATCAATAGAAAAAGAAAAGAGCTGTGTGTGAAGTGAAGATGCATTATGATGTTGTCCCAAATGCATAAGAGATCTTTTTCTCCTTGAAAGAAAGACCCCAAGGCCTCCATTGCACTTTTATTTGAATGTAACATTTGGGACAATTGTCCCAAAGGGCTGATATTTCCCAATTTAATCTGAGGTCATAATAAAACAAGCAACAAAACAGTATTCGGGATTTCAGTTCTCACCCTTATCATCAAGACTCACTGCCTCCCATCATCAGTATTTATTGAGCATTTACAGTGTACTAGGCACAATAGAACATACAGAAAACATTGTCCCTGCTCTCAAGGAGCTTACATTCTAAAAGAAAAAAAAATACACCTCTTTTAAAATGGTATTTTTGTTTGGTGTTTTCTGCAAGGTACTGAGGAAATAGCTTGTAGGGTGAGCTTTGGGTATAACTTAGCCCCATCATTATTCAGAGAGGAAGAGGAAGGATTTTAAAGGCAAAGACAATGACAGACCATTCAGGATAGGTAGGGTTTACAGGGAGATAAACACAATCTCATCAACTAGGGAGAGATTTGCTGCAGTGTATAGGATGAGGGAAATAGTTTGTGGGATGCAAGCAAAGGAAGCAGGGTATCCTTAGGCATTGAGTGGAGCCAGAAAGATCATGCGGCCTTTTCCCCAAGAACATGGCCACCAAGTAGGAACGGTTGGTGACAAGACACAAGGCTTAAAAAAGGTAATCCTGTGCACCTGACAAATAGAAAGAATAAAAGATCAAAATTGAAGGCAGGCTATAAGAGTATCAAGAAATTCTTAAAAACAAAAGTGATTTGGAAGCACGAAACTTACAGTTAATGCTACCCAATGTCATGATGGGCCAAGAACATTGCGGCTTCCTAAGTTAGAAAATGCCATATACCAAAATTCTAAATGGAACACATTACTTTTTTTTTCATTCAATCCCCCTGTCTCTGAAAAAAAAAAAAAAAAATTTTTTTCAGGGGGATGGGGAAGTAGGGACATGGTTGGGAACAGTAGTAGCTATCTTAGTAGTATTTTGCTGTTATGATAAACTTTGTATTCAAACTTAGTAAAAGCCCATTTAGCTGCCAAGAGGGAATAAGGAATAAATTTCCAAAAATGTACAATTTTCTTTAGAGAAGTTTCAGAACCAAAAGACTAATTTACATGAAAAGCTGTAGAGAAAGTAGTTGAAAAGTCCATTCATAAAACTTTTATTCCACTTACATGAACTTAATACACATGTTCTTAACAATTATGCTTGGATTGTTCATGAAAATCTCATAAGACATTAAACAAAGCTAGCCATCATCTCAAGTTATTTCCCTGTTAACTATTTTTACAGCACATGCATGTTAGGCAAGTATCAAAAAAAAAAAAAACCCAAAAAACAAAACAAAAACAAAACAAAACCCACAAAAGCAAAAAAAAACCTAAAAAATGTTAAATACATGGGTTTTTTGTTTTACTGCTGCGCTTGATACACATGAAGTAATGAATATCAAGCAATTCATTTTTACTGCATCTTTACTTGTACATTTGTTCTTAGGTTGCCTAAAACATTTAAATACAAATAAAATGAGTGTAGCAAAAATAATGAAAGCAAACAGCAGTTAACTTTACAAATAATGGAATGTGAACCGTTTCTGCCCTTATCCAGAGTAAATTGAGTCACAACTAAAGGAACGCTTCTGTAGCTGTAGTCAATGGTGTGCACATTGAGACTTGAGTATTCCACAGATAACACATGGTTTAACATGTAATATCCATGGGGTATCTATTTCTACTATAGCCTTATAAGTGCTCCAAACCTTAAAGTACCCACAGCTACACCTGTGACTGGAACCAATTATCCCTTTTATTCCCCACCAGGACAAACCAATACGAGGCAGTTTTCTTTGCTTAGACATGGAAGCAGTTTTAACACTGGCCCTTGTGAAGCCACAATGTACCAAAAGTACTATGCCAAACATTTATAACTTGTATAAAAATTCCACATTCCCATATTGGCCACCTCAAGATGAAAACAGATAACTCCCTAAATGTTAACTGGCTCTACTCCCCTAATATTAAACATAAAAACCACATGGGAAATATAGAAATTCAAATAGAAGTAACATAAACCTGTCATAAATCGTAAACAAAAAACTATTTGTGGGACAGCATGGATGACAAATGGTCTACTGTGTAAATTTTAGAATGAGGCAGACAAAAGTTGGAAGGCCTTTTAATTTTCCCCTCCTTCTCCTGCTTCAGCTTCGTCTCCTTGGGTATCCGATGTCCACAACTAGTTAAAAGAGGAAGGGGGGGGAGGGAGGGAGGGAGAGAGAGAAATTTTAGTATATTTCAGTTTAAAAAAACCTTAATATATATATGCCAAAGTACCAGAATCTAAGCAGTTTTTGTTGGAAGGCTTTCTTTAAAAAATTGCAGCATTTAAGATAGCTTCAAGATGTAAAACGCCTCCAGGGAATTATATTCAATATCCTTTGATAAACCACAATGGAAAATAATATGAAAAAGAATGTATATGTGTATAACTGAATCCCTTTGCTCTATAGCAGAAATTAACACAACATTGGAAATCAACTATACTTCAATACAATAAATTTTAAAAAAAGATATAAAAGACATCAACATAATACATTTATTTCCTCCCTAATCATTCTGTAAGCATAGTAAGTACACAACAGAGTTGTCTTCAAATAACAAAGTCAGATACAGGAAATTCTTGGTTATTCATAGGTGAAGAAAAAGTAGAAGAAATCATAGAAACACTACAGTTCTAAATATCAATAGCTATCAGAATAGTAGATTGTCCCAAATAGCCCCAGTGAGAGACGGATGTGTAAGTTTAGTGCAACTAAACCAGAATCATCAAATTCAGTCCCCATGCTCAAGGAGCTCAGGCTGACTACTTTCCCCTGGTAGACTTTAGACTGCCACTCTAAAGAGAATACCACACTCTATGAAACTCAAGAGTCAGGATCAAGTCAGAACTAAAATACAAATTTAACTAACATTTTTAGTTTACAAAAAAAACACAAAAACTACCTTTGTGAATTTGTCTGATTCAAAATAAATAGATGAACACAAAACAGTATGGTCAGAACCAAATCTTCGAAGAGGTAAAAACTGAATTGTCCCATAGTAGTAGGCCTATGGTGTCTACTAATTTTTAGATTGTTACAGTTTTTCAGCAGTTTAAAAAGATGATTTCAAAATTATCTCAGCTGTTTCAAATATTTTTTTTACAAGTCTTAGCACTCTATAATGATTTTTAGAGGAAATTATAAAAGGATTGTTTCAAGATACCTTAAATTTTATATTGCTTATACACTGCAGAATGAAGGGGGGGAAAGCTCAATATTTTTCTATCCCCCAAATCACCCATTAGTTTTATTTATTTATTAACCAAATATGTTACTGGCCTGGAAAGGAGACTTCTTTGAACATCATACAGTTATCTGAATGACCTAGAAGTCTGTAAGCTTCTATTAAACTGGTGGTCTTGTAAGACAAGATGGAATTATTTTTTTATCATCTCTTTCCAGTTCTTTCATGGATCCTGTTTTTTCCATATAAACATTAAAACTTTGATGAAGGATATTTATATTTCTCTTCCTAGGGTTATGTGTTAACAATACTGGTCAACCAGATCCAGACTCAGATACTAGATAGTTTTGACAAAATTTCTTTACTTGACAGATAAGTGATCCAATCAACCTATAATGATAACAGGCAATACGACAAGAGCTCAGAGAAGGCACATAGTAAATAGTGACAGAATCAGAATCAGAACCTTGGTTTTCTTCTTACTCAGCTGTTGTAATATGCTCTTCATGCTATACTGATACCAAGATTCAGCTGGAAGTATATATTTCAGATCAGACCTTCTCAAAAAGTGATAACACAACTCAGTAGTGACTAGGTCTCAAGTTCTACCTTTCAGAACTATCTCATCATTTCAAACCAGAAAAATTTGAAAAATTCTTAATATTAAAATTAGCTAACAAACTGAAATGCTTCTTTCATTTGATATACATAAAAAGATTCATTCTTTAAGGAACTCTATACCTTATCCTCTTGACTGAAATAATCTCCAGAGTGTGTAGGGAGCCTCCAATTATACTTTCTAAAATAATTTTCAGTGTTTAATAATAAACAAGTACATAATGACATTCAAAAAACTGCTGAGAATATAACTGGTTCAGAAAATTGGCAATGGGCTAGATAAAATAAAGCTGAGAAAAGTTAAATGTATACAATGATGATGTACAGTCCCCAAAACAAATGCCCCAAAGCTAATAAAAACCAGTAGCACTAAACTATAATCTTCATTCCTAGCTCTTTATCTGGCACACAGAAGATACTTGCTACTTTTTTCACCCAAGCCTCAAAACTTCAAATTTAATATTCATGTGAAGGAGAAGAATGTGAAAACCTATGGGACCAAAGAGACATATCAACCAACTGCAATATATAGACTATTTGGATCCCAATGTAAATAAAAAACTGTTGGAAGAAAAAAAAAAAAGACAATACAAAGAAACACAAAAAGACAACTGGAAATTGAATGCTAGAAATTTAATATTATTAAGGTATTAACTATATATTTTTTCAGTGTGGTACTGGCATTGTAGTGTTTTTTTTTAGTCTGCAGTATACCAAGGACAATCATGACCTGCCACAGTAAGTCATTTTTTTTTTTTTTACTAAGAGACTAGGCAAAATAGATGTCCACTTGGACTCTGTAGAGTATCTGAAATTTTGTAACTAAAGTTATTAATGCCCTACCATAGCTACAAAAATAGAGAAGCAACTTTATGGTCACTGTTTTTAATGGAATTTAAATATGAAGAGAGGGCTTCCCTGGTGGCGCAGTGGTTAAGAATCCTCCTGCCAATGGAGGGGACACGGGTTCAATCCCTGGTCCGGGAACATCCCATATGCCTCGGAGCAACTAAGCCCGTGCACCACAACTACTGAGCCTGCGCTCTAGAGCCTGCGAGCCACAACTACTGAGCCCACGTGCTGCAACTACTGAAACCCGAGTACCTAGAGCCCATGCTCCGCAACAAGAGAAGCCACCGCAATGAGAAACCTGCGCACCGCAACTAAGAGTAGCCCAACTTGCTGCAACTAGAGAAAGCTCGCGCGCAGCAACGAAGACCCAACGCAGCCAAAAATAAATAAATAAATAAGAGAACTTAAGGGACTTCCCTGGTGACGCAGTGGTTAAGACTCCGTGCTCCCAATGCAGGGCACCCAGGTTCGATCCCTAGTCAAGGAACTAGATCCCACATGCATGCCACAACTAAGAGTTTGAGAGCCACAACTAAGGAGCCCGCCTGCTGCAACTAAGATCCAGAACAACCAAATAAATAAATAAAAATTATTAAAAAAAAAAGAGAACTTAAGTATGCTTTTGATACTAAAAGCAAAACTCTTCTGTGACTAAAATGGAAAGAAAAGAATCAACTATATTGAAATGAAAAATAAAACGGCTTATGTAATTGAAAGTTCAAAACCATGAATTACAAAGTCATTTTAAAAACCAGAATTTTAACAATGGGTATATGTAACTAATGAAAAGATACATTTTTAGTCCTTAGTCTAATATTTCAGTTTCTATAAGATGGTTTTCTTCAGAGTTTTAAAAGCAGATAGGATCTTACATTAAAAAAAAAAGAATAAAAAAAGCGAATATAAAAATAAACTGAGTCACACGAATTTTTTGTTTCCAGTGCATATAAGTTATGTTTACACCATACTGTAGTCTATTAAGTATGCAACAGCATTATGTCTTTAAAAAAAACCAATGTACATACCTTGTTAAAAAATACTTTATTGCTAAAAAATGCTAATCATCAACTGAGCCTTCAGCAGTTGAAATTTTTGCTGGTGTAGGGTTCGAAACACTGAAAATTACCAAAATGTGAACTCAAGAGACATAAAATGAGCAAACGCTTTTGAGAAAAACAGCACCCATAGACTTGCTCAACACAGGGTTGTAACAAACCTTCAATGTGTAAAACTCGTAGTATCTGCGAAGCACAATAAAACAGAGGTATGCCTATAATCTCTTCGCCATGTTAACCGCTCATGATGCTGGTATGTACTTACTGTCAAGTTGTCTCTCAGTAACTGCATTATTAGTGTGCTGTCTTTGTATGACTCTTCACTTAATGTATCAAGTTCAGCAATGGCTTCATCAAATGCCTGTGATTAAAAAAAATACATTTCAATGCTCCAATAATAATGATTACTAAATTTCCACATAACAGGTAAAAAATACATACCGTTTTTGCAAGAGAGCAGGCTTTCTCAGGGGAGTTCAGAATCTCATAATAGAACACAGAGAAGTTAAGGGCCAGACCCAATCTGATAGGATGTGTTGGCTGCATTTCCTTTTTGCTGATTTCAAAAGCTTCTTGGTATGCCTGCTGTGATTGATCCACAATCCCTGGATAATAAAAGGCACCAAAATGTATCGATAAAAGTTTGCACTTCACCTTCACCCCTCAAACCAAACCTTTATTATCCAATTATAAACTCTGAAATATTAAGCTGTAGCAACCTTAACTGATTAAGGCTCCTCAATTTAAAAGAAAAAAAAAAGAAAAGCTTCGTTTGGAAAACTACACTAGCCATTGATCAATGTCAAGACAAAATAACTCTAACCATCTCAGTATTATTTTTAATAATTAGTTTGTACTGCTCTACAGTTATACTATAACCACTATTAAAATTGTGAGGAAACATTCCTATACATAAAATTGGCTTGTTAACAAGCATACATTTCAGAATACCAATTATTCAGCAGTAGATATATAGTTGACCCTTGAACAACAAGGGGTTTAGGGATGACAACTCTTCATGCAGTCGAAAATCTGAGTATAATTTTGTAGGCGGCCCTTCATGTCCAACCTTGGATTATGTAGTACTGTAGTATTTACAGAAAAAATCTCTGTGTAAATGGACCTGTGCAGCTTAAATCTGTGTTCCTCAAGGGTCAACTGTTTAGTTGAAGGAAGGACGGGGGGGAGGGAAGAAGGGGGGGGAGGGAAGAAGGAGGGGGGGGGAGGGAAGAAGGAGGGGAGGGGAGGGAAGGAAGAAAAGAGAGAGAGAGAGAGAGAGCGCGCAAAGTCCATTATTACTCTTCATTTAGTGCTCTGAACAATTAAAAAACAACAGAACAATTCTCTAACTCCAGAAGGGACTCCTTCTGTGCCGTGTCATTTTCTAGGCGCCCAGCGCAGGCTGAGGCAGCATACCTTTCTTGTCGTCACCAGCAGCAACCTCGGCCAAGTAGCGGTAGTAGTCTCCTTTCATTTTCAAGTAGAAGACTTTGCTCTCTGCTTGTGAAGCATTGGGGATCAAGAACTTTTCCAAAAGAGACTTGGGAAGAAAAGAAACAGTCATAATAAGACTAAAATATTTACAAAACTGAAAGAATCTGCATTTTTTAAGAGCATACTATAGCATAAGTTATAAAACTTTAATACCCAGTCATTGCCAATAATACAATTTTTGAATGCTGTAGACTCGTAAATTTGTGGTTTAAGAGCAGAATGCTTTGGACAGTAATACTTAAAATTTGAAATTAGTGTTCAGCTTATTATTTAAGGATGATAATTTGAATATTGGCATCTCCCCCACAGTGCTATCAATTTACATGCTGATAAAGACTGCATGTTTCAATGAATGTGAAAGCATGATAGCTCATAATATTATATTTGTTATTATGCTTTATTATTATATTATTTAACAAAATGGCAAACTTTTCATTTTCAAGGTAGTCATGACACTAGAATGCAAAGAACATAAGAGATTAACTTTTTGGTACTCTGGAGGAATATATGACTTAAGCAGAAACCGATAGTATAATAGACACTACCAGAGTCCATGACAGAGGAAACAGAACAAAAGAACAAAACGTCATTTATAAGACTACAATTAAAGTAATACCTCACAACAGGTAAAAAGCTGTTCAAAGTTTTATTTTTCCTAACTAAATTAAGACACTGGTAGGAGTATGAGAATTAAAGATCTGAAGAGTAAACCTTTAGTTTCATTAAAGTGATTTTCAGCTAATAAGATACATATTTACCGATCAGCCCAAACGGGTTAAACTTCATTCTACGTAATTCTGTTCAAAACTATAACAATCTAAGCTAAGTAAATCCTAACATGCTAATAATTATATTCTACAATGGATTTAAAGAAAAACTTGATTTCACTGTATTAGGGGGATAAGGCACAATAAACTAGTATTTTTTTTTTTAAGGGGGAGAAAGATAATTCCAGTAGTAGAATTAGGCAAAAAAATTTTTTTTAAACACTCCACTTCTTCCTACTAAATACACTCTAGGAATCAAGGTGAAAGTCAATTTTCAACTGGGCTTAGCCCCAAACAATTCTCAATTTTTACAAGGAAAAAGGGTATCTAATTCTTGGTTTCTATTCTTCTGGTAGTAACCCAGTAGTTTATATAGCACCTACTTATATGCCAAACAGGCTGAAAAATGCTTTTAAATAGTAACTCTAACTTTGTATGTCTACCTCATTATGTTCCAAATGGTGAGTGGGAGAGTAAGCTTTAACCCGGCTTCTCCCCCTTTCTGCAACTTAAGCAACAGATACTCAGATGAAGTGGGTAGTTCCAAGTTGGCAGTAGGAGCAGGTTGCAATGCATTACAGGAAAGGGTTGGAGATGAGAGAATTCAACCTGAAATAATGTTTCCTGTGATTATTAACTGATATTTGAAACCGTTGGCCTGAAATCAGAAGACCACTTTGGTTAGGATAACAAAATTCTTACTACACCACACCCAGACTTTCTTATTCAAAGATCTCTCAGCTGCAAAAGTGTTTTGGAATTCATTCATTCATTGATTCATTTAAACTGTGAGGCAGCTTCTAGTGTGAAATCTCAACCAAACTAGAAATAAAGGAACCCTCTGGGCTTGGAAGACCACTGCTTCCTCCAAAGAAGGAATGCCTATAACCTAAGACTTGGCAAAATTCAAACTTCCCGTCATTTTGTCCTTTAAACACCATCATCCTCTTTGAGGCATGAACACTCTGTGAACACTATAGCTGCTCTTTGGGGATCTGCGGATCTGCCTAAACAGCAAAAGATAGTTCCATTTAGTATAGTAAGTGTTTTTTTTTTTTAACTTAAGAAACAAATGACCAGGCTTTTTCAAGTTTTATATCTTAATACAAAATGCATTATTCATTCCACTATGGGAGACGGTATAGCATAATGGCTTTGGATTCAGAAGTCTAGGTTTAACCTGTGGCACTCCACACTTGGAAGGACAAATTCCACTTTTGACTGGCTAGGCTAAAAGTTAGACTATGAAGTCCAACTAAGGAAAAAGTGTATTGAGATTAACCAGAATTCACAAATCACTTCAAATTAAATAGCGGGAAAAATATATATAAATCTAAAGAAGGTTCCATGTACAATTCGATTGTGAACTGCTCTCTGGCTCATTTATATATATTTAAGATTGACAAAGAATATTTTCAAACGAAAGAAGTGACAACAAGTAAAAGCTTAACCATGAAATCAATTCTCTACCTAGGCATTTCTATTTCGTATTTTACTGCTTCAACATATTTTTTACATTCATTTATTCTTCAATACTTAAATGGACCGGGCTAGGCACTGAGAATAGTGAGCAAGACAGTCTCTAAGTCTAAGGATAAAATGTCTAGCAGGGAAGACAACAGAAACAGAATAACACTGCCTCATCATGTCCTTCACTTTTCAATGACTTTTATCTAACCCACTGTATATATGTAAAGATGAGGGCCACAAACATGTGCAGTTAGTTAAGGGTGAATCACTTAAAATGTAAAACTTTAAAGTATACGTCCGAAAACTTGCAGAAGTTATTTAGGCAAGGTGTCAATAAATGTCATAAGAAATTGTAACTCATCTTTTATGAGTAATAACTTCTATATCTCTAAAAACTGTTGTTTTACATTTGGGTAACCCACACTGAGAATTTTTAAATTAGCAATTAAGCACCTCTTCCCTCAAGCTGAACACTGAATTTAGCCATAACATCTGATTTAAACAATAACAACGGCAAAAACTACTTTAAAGCTATTAACCAGAACCTACAAGTAACAAGAAGGCAAGATACCAGTAGTCAGGCTGTTTATTGGCCTAATGATAGACTAAAAGGACGAAGGATCAACAGTGGAGAATGTTTCTGGTAAAATGCTGACTACAAGAAGTTGAAAAAGCAAACTCATCACATTGTACCCATTAAATGAATACGTGCAGTTCTTTGTATGTCAATTATACCTCAATAAAGCTGTTAAAAATAAAAGAAGTTGAGAAAGGGATGAGAAATTTTTTAAATAAAAGAGTTGAGAAAGGGATAAATGACAAACTTTTAAAATCTTCTGATGACATAAAGGTAAGAACCATTAAAATTTAAAAAACAAAAAGCAAGATAGACTGGATTAAAGATTAAATTTGGTTCAAAAAGCTAACTATGAAAGAACAGAATGTCCTCCACCAGTTCCCCTACCATCCCTGTTCATGTATGCCACTCCTCCTGTCAAGAGGTGGAATTCATTTCCTTTCTCCTGAGTCCGAGTTAACTTTGTTGTCTTGCTTTAACCAACAGAATGCGGTGAAAATGACTCCTGTTCCAGTTCTAGGCCTAATCCTTAAGAGGACTAGCAACTTCCCCTTTTGCCCTCTTGGAACCCTAAGCCAGCATTAAAAAAAAACCTACCTTTTTAAAAAAATTTTTAAGGTTTTTTTTCTTTCTTTTTTTCTTAAGTTAATTTATTTTATTTTTGCTGTGTTGGGTCTTCGTTTCTGTGCGAGGGCTTTCTCTAGTTGTGGCAAGTGGGGGCCACTCTTCATCGCGGTGCGCAGGCCTCTCTTGTTGCGGAGCACAGGCTCCAGACGCGCAGGCTCAGTAGTTGTAGCTCACGGGCCTAGTTGCTCCGCGCCATGTGGGATCCTCCCAGATCAGGGCTCAAACCCATGTCCCCTGCATTAGCAGGCAGATTCTCAACCACTGCACCACCACGGAAGCCAAAAAAAAAAAAAAAAATCTATCTTGCTGGAGAGAAAGGTCAAGTCAGCCCCAGTCACGAAACATGTTTAGTGAAGCCATTTGGATATTTAAGCCCCAGCTGAAAACAGCAATGAGTGACCACAGCCAACACCATGTGAAAAACTGTCCAAAAGAATCCAGACAAGCCACAGAGTTACAAAACAGAATAAATCACTGTTTTAGTTTTGATCGGTTTATGCAGCAATAGACAACTGAGAAAAATAATAAAAACATCATTTTCAATAATAAACATGCCATTCTTGATACTTAATCACTTTACATGGATTAATTTGATCCTTCCATAACCTTACCTATGAGGTACAAACTACAATTATCGCCATCTCATAGAAGAAAACAAATGGCGCCAAGCTCAAAAACCACAGCTAAGTTGTGACAGTACAACTCCAACTAGGCAATCTGACCTGTTCTACAACATTGTTCTACGTTTTCTCTGCCTCAGCAGGATGATATGCCTACTAAGAAGGAGAATATGATTCCAAGATATTAATTAGAAATCAAAATGAAGGATGATGATTCAGTTCTACGCTGTGCTGAGGAAACCAAACCTAGAGTATATTGTTCCTTTAAAAATAGGGACTTCCCTGGCAGTCCAGTGGTTAAGACTCCAGGCTTCTACCACAGGGGGGGCATGGGTTCGATTCCTTGGCCAGGGAACTAAGATCCCACATGCTGTATGGCTCACCACCCCCCCAGCCCCCGCCAAAAGTATCAAGTCAGGATTTGACAAACTGGAGAGTATCCAGGAAAGCAAGCAAGAGTGTTGATGAAAACTGGAAACAGTCATGAAAACTGAAAGAATATGACATGAATGGCTCCAGAAGACAAGACTAGTTAAATCTGGGCAGAGGCAGATTTCTGCTCAGTATGAGAAAGCTTACGAAACAAATTCGGAATAGGCCATCTCGTCAGATAGCAAGTTCTACTCTTCTTACAGAGATTTTCAGGAGAAATGAGAAAAATCACTATTTTTTAGAGGAGATTCACAAATAAGATGTGGTCTCATTCAACTCTAAGATATGGAAGATATAGAGTTCACTGAATTAAGTTAATTGTAACACTACAGAGGTGATTAAGTATGTTAATTTATCAAACTAACCAAAGAGAAATAAAAGTTCAATTTTCCGGATTTAAAAGCCAGAGGAGAAAGGCAAATGTAGGGAGAAGACCATGATGGAAATAAAAACAGGGGGAAAAAAGGAAGCAGCACTTATCAGAAAGCAGCAGTGACAAGAAAAACTGGAGAAGAGAAAATGAAGAGAGGAAAGAACTAATAGCTATTTTCAACATACAAAAACTTCAGAAAATACCCTGTGCTAAGTATACAACTTCCTATAGTTCATTCATGTTGTAGTAGTAAAGTGGAGGTGATGACAACTGTGGGACATTGTGAGAATCTAAATTTAAAAGGAGACATAGCATTAATATAAGGAAAGAAGCAAATGAGGTGTCACAATTTCTACTTATAAAATAATGGTTAGGCTGACTACTGATGAACCTTCCACTTGTAAAATTCTCCATATAACACTGACTTTCTAATCTAAATGTAATTTATAACAGAAAAGGATTTTCAGGTCAAACACAAACTTTAATAACATCTTACACTCAAGCACTTAACTGAGACTACAATGTTAATATTGAGCTGATCTCCATTTTAGCCAGTCAGAGAAAAAAATAACATGAAGGAGCATGTAGCCTGGAGTCAGTACCCACGGCCCGCATGTACATTCCATTGGTAAAAACAGTCACTTGCCTGCATTTAAGAGGGACACTGGGAAATTTGGTCTAGCTGTGTGCACAGGAATTAGAGGGGAGCCTCAGTTTTATTAAACAGATAGCAGTTTCTGTCACACAATTGATGGAAGCATTTTTTCTTAGTTACTGGTATTGATTATGAATTATTAATATGAAATTGAAAAGAACTAGTGAAAATGGAAAAATGGTATGAATATTTTGTAGAAAAAATTAAAAAGCTAAATCTTTTTATAATCACTACCTATATGATTTTTTTAAAATTTTCACATCAGCATTATATGCTAAATATGAACGTTAAAATGTTATCACACAACAGGGAGGGAGTAGTTACTTGTCTGAAGAGCAGTTGTACTGTATATGGTGTCAATACGGATCTTGCCGAAATAGAATTTGTTTTAGAGATTCACAGTAGTTCCCCTCAAGCAGTTTAAAAAAATGTTTTTGATGACAGCTACTGTCTTTTAAAGATAACCATGGCCATTTAAAAATACCTAAAATTAATCTGCTGAATTAGAGTTAATGCATATTCTGACTTTATACAGTAGCCATCCCCATTTAACATTATGTGGGATTGAAAGCATGAAGCCCACATCTGAAATGTCTCTGTAAATGGTTTATAATCCAGAGCTAAATACATGCTATAGTTCTGGAGAGGGCGCTGAACTTTAATCTAATCAATGGATAAATTATGTGGAGCTTGAGATTTTAGAGTTAAAAGATTTTTTTTTCCTCTACAGCACCATGTACAATTAACCTCTTAGGTTGTAAGAACACTTAAGATACGGGGTCAAGTAATGATTTTTTCCCCCAAGCCAGTCAATTTACCCAGGGCAGAATATATTAACAATAGTTTCTAGCACGTGCTCGATCCAAAGATGGTCTACATAACATCAATGCTTTGACTCTGGAGTGGATTAACATTAAGGAACCACACAAACTGACAGGTTATCTAGTTCTGACTGCCCTTCTTGAGCTAGGCTCAACCTGCCCCCACTAGGAATTTCAATAAACATTCAATTCTAACTGTGGTCAAATATTTCTAATAAAAAGTTTGTAAACTGAAAATCCATCTCTATTCTTGTGATATACCTCTCTCACTGTCCTTTAATATGATTACAGCTGGAAATTAAGAAGAGTAAAATATCAAATCTGTAGGAACAATCAAGACTACAAACTATCTAAAACACCAAAACTGCAGCCTGAGCTGGTGGCAAGGCCCTAACCTCTGGGCATCCAAGCACTTCTTGGAGCAACAGATTGGTGTAATAGAAACAGTATAAACTAAAATCAGGAAGACCTTAAATCCCACTCTCATCAATTTTGAGATCTCAGGCAAGTTAATCTCTCAGAGTCTTAGTTTTCTCATCTATTAAAGAAATAAATTTAATTTTATAAAATGATTTTTTAAATAAAAAATATATTTACAAATGATTAAAATGAAAATCTACTTCAAAAGGCCGCTACGAGGTCTAAATGAGAGTATAGTTTATATACACAGGAAAGCACCAATCACAGCTCCTACTCAGTTAGATGTAAATATAAGACATGGGGATCTTGACAACCAAAAAATCTGCTTTAGTGCACTTGTACTCTCAACTTTAGTACTTCAGTTCAGGTTCCGTAATCAAAAATTTGTGTATCTAATAAGAGCGGTGAAATAATGCACAAAAAACTTTCATTTAAAAACACAAGATTAAAGAGGGCGGGGACATGCTGAGCTCTGGGCTTTCCCACCTGGTTTTGTGGTGCCTCCTGAAGGTTCTGATGAAGGAATACACTGAAGTAATTACAGCAAAACAAAAACAAAAACAAACCTACAGGATTAAATTATATCAAAGTACATAAGATAAAGGAAACATTTTCTGTTAGTACTTGTTCTTCTTACAGCAGACTTGTAAAAGGCACAAGCTTACACTGCTTACTACCTATGTTCAAATCCCAGTTCACTGCTTACTAGCTATGTCAACTTGATGAAGTTCTGAAATTTCTCTGGGCCTCAGGTTTCTCATCTGTAAAAGAGACAGAAAATAGGTGTGACCTCATGAATCTCCCCCCAGCAGGACTCCCAGGGGTCCACAGATCACTCTAAGAACTGTTGACTGACTTAAAGTAATCTGTACCATTCACCTTTCAATATACCCAGCTCTAACACTATGTTCTCCCTCAAGCCAATTCTCAAAAATATTCAGTTTAGTCTACATTTTCTGTACCTCTCAGGTCTGAAGAGCTTTCAACTGAAGGAAAAACAAAAGGAAATATCCCAATTTCTGTCAATATCAACAATGGACTAGCTAAATAAATTGCTACACTCATCAAACACTATACCGACGTTAAAAAGAATGCGGTAAGTGCCAGTATGGAATGAAGCATAAGATATACAACAAAGTGTGTGGGTTCAACTTACAGAATAGTTTGTATATGATCCTACCTGTGTATATTCTTCAAGGACAGAACTGTTTGAGTGGGCCCTGCAAGTTCCCAGGAGGATACAAAAAAGATTAGACATTACCTCTGAGGAAGTGGGATGACATCAGAAGAGTTGTTTTTTGAACTTTATATCCTATGCTCTGCAACATGTTATCCAGAGCAAGTGTAATTTAAAATAATTATGATTTTGCACCTTTGACTTTTCACATACATATTCTTAATCTACTTATAGGCTCCTTAAAGACAAATGTTTTGCACATATTAGGCACTCAAACATCAAATCCCCAGGCCGAATTTGTAGACTAATTTGAACTGCTTCATTTAAATATAGCAGAGGAAACTTAGAACAATCTTAAAGGAGAAAAGCCTAACATCAAGACTATCAAAAGTTCATCATCTTACCAAACTTCTAAATATATAGTTAAGATAAAATGTAGTAAAAATTGAGGTTGATATTGTAGGTTAGATA
Organism: Orcinus orca; assembly: GCF_937001465.1. Lineage (NCBI taxonomy): Eukaryota > Metazoa > Chordata > Mammalia > Artiodactyla > Delphinidae > Orcinus > Orcinus orca. The sequence goes on from NC_064575.1 coordinate 52,189,360, forward strand.
ATGAATATTTTGCTCAAAAAGGAACAATGTTCTGATTCTTTAAAGACCTAGAAATTGCTCAAAAATGACAGGTGTTTGGGTGCTGTACTAAGCACATATATTCAGAAACAGCAGCCAAAGGGCAGCCAAAGCATACCCTAATATGCTTTCAGGACCCTTGGATAAGCGCCAGGTACTATGTAATGCCTCTGGAGGGGGCAACTAAGGGAGACAAACAACTACAAAGCTTCACCAGAGATAGGGTGGGAGGACAGTTCGAAGCAGCAAGGTAGAGTAAATTTCTTTGCAAGTCAGGACACCTAGATTTTGGTACTACAACTCTGCCACCAAGAGGAGTGATGGGAGTTTCAAACAAAAATCATGACACCTCCTCATTCGATTTTCTTGTGTTTCACAGTAGCATTCATTTCAAAACCTTCCTTCTAAATTTCACCCCAGGAAAGCTTCTCTAACACACTGAACACGTCCCGCCCCCCACCATTCCTCACTTGTCCTTTCCTTTTTTTCTTAAATGGGAATCAGACAATGTAGAGAGTAAGGGTCCTTAGACTAAACTTTAAAAAATTAACAAGAACTCATTGTAAACCATTTATATATTTATTTCAGCCCTAAAGAATGACCACCTGCCACTATGCAAATTAAATCACTGGGCTAGTGGCTGTGATTTAGCTTGTCAATTAGAATACATGAAGCCAAGTAATGAAAATGTATTTCAAAGGAAAATCACAAGTTATAGAGCTGGGATTTTTCCCCCTTTCAAAAGAGTAATCCATTCATTATAAAATTGCATAACCCATTTAAAAAGGACTTTGGCAAACTATACTTAGTTCTAACCTTTGATAAAGTAATCATACTTATGGGGCATCTATCTTAAAAAAAAAATTGATACTTTTGCACCACAGGGTGTTTTTAGAAGTCCTCCCTGCTGTTTAAATTAGAAAATATAATGTCCTACCTAAAGATAATGGTTTGGTAACAGAACAACATGTGTCTCCTAATATGATGCACCAAGGAGGGCACAATATCATTTCCAGGAATTCTTCCCCAAAATGCACAATCTGAGTTTACTCATGAGGGATCACCAGACAAATCCAAACTGAGGGATATTCTACAAAACAACTGGCCAGTACTCTTGAAAAAAGTGGCAAAAGGCAAGGACTGAAAAACTGATCCAGATTAAAGAAGAGTAAGGAGACATGACAATGAAATGCAAACTGTGATCCTGGATTGAATTCTGGACCAGAATTAGGCAATTATAGTGGTATAATTTGTAACTGCTATAGGTTATATAATAGTTTATTTTATCCATTATTTTATTAATTTATTGATTTTGATCATTATATTGTAGTTACACATGTTAACATTTGGGGAATCAGGTAAAGGATATACGGGAAAATTTGAACTTATTTCAAAATAAAAAGTTAAAAAATAAATGGTTAGAAAGGCAGTTTAATTACCATATGTAGAAGAGGCTATTTTCACTTTTGGTTACTTAATACTACACTTATATAAAAGTAAGTTTTAAAGAAAAACCTTCTTAATAGTGACTATTTCTAGGGGACTTCCCTGGTGGGGCAGTGGTTAAGAACCCGCCTGCCAGTGCAGGGGACATGGGTTCAAGCCCTGGTCCGGAAAGATCCCCACATGTGGCAGAGCAACTAAGCCCTGTAACTACTGAGCCTGCGCTCTAGAGCCTACTGAGCCACAACTACTGAGCCTGCACGCCTAGAGTCCGTCCTCCACAACAAGAGAAGCCACCGCAATAAGAAGCCCGTGCACCACAACAAAGAGTAGCCCCCGCTCGCCGTAACTAGACAAAGCCCGTCAACAACGAAGATGCAGTGCAGCCAAAAATAAATAAATAATTTTTTTAAAGTGATTAAAAAAAAATGACTATTTCTGGAAGACGACATTATCAGTGAGTTCTGTTCTCCACTCTTACACCCTTTATGTGCTCATCTATGTTTTTCAAATTTCCTTATTGGCCTGGTACAACTTGTATTTAGGAGAAAAAAATGTCACAAAAATAAGTGATGTGTTTGCAAATTAAAATGAGGGGTGGAGAGGAGGTTCCCACTTTGTCTTGGAGAGTATTCCAACAATTGGTTATACTGTTAAATTCAATTTCCATTAATTAATATACATTAAAAAGTCACTAAGCAAACAGTAAATAGTCCCAGAATAATAAAGCAAAAGAATCAACCTCTAATGAGACATTTACGGACTGCAATTTGAAAACATAGCTGGGCAAGTGTCTCCTTTGACTTGATTTCACCAGATGTGTGCACAGGGAAGACCAAGCCTCTACAACCCATTGCTCTGTTTTAGACTGTACTATCATGGCCCTCTTCCCTGAACACAAAGGAAAAGAGGCCAGGATATAGATAGTGCGCTTTCATACCAATCAGGCACAAAAAATGCCGATGGCTAAAAGGGAAAAGGTGCCAAGAACTTGAGGCACAAGGCCCTCAAGTGTGATTCTTGCTATTTTCATTTTAAGTACAGAACCCTAAAATATAGTCTAAAACTAAAGCCATCACTTAAACAAAGTGGTAATTTTTCCAGTTATAAGATGGGATTTAACCTTCTCTAAAAAACACTTCTAACTTCTCTAATGTCCAACTCATTAAACAATTCAAATACATGAAATTCCAATGCAACAAAAATTGGGCACTCCTCGTAAATTAAATGCAACAGGATCTCTCCTAGATTAACAAACAAGCATACAGGTCATGCAACTGGACAAAGTCTTATTTTGCTTCAGCTTCTTGATCTGTGAAAATGAAAAAGCTAGGGTAGATGCTCCTTCAAGCCCCAAATCCAATGATTCTATAAAATTCACCTCCCAATTTATTATTCAATTAAAAAACTCAAAAGCCCCACAAATGTCATTTTAAATAATATCCCCAATATGAAGTTTAATTCAAATTCTATAGCACAACGGAGAAGTTCACAATTCTGGTCCTGCACAATTCCCTTGTGCACAGAGAATTTTCCCAGAACTTTCACTTTATTCTGTAGAGCCCCTGAGACTTTTATCATTCCTAAAGTCTCAAAATTCTAAAAGGCAAGCAGCTATTTTCATTGCAACGAAGGCCCATCAATTTAGAAATTATTCTCTTACTCCCTCTTGTGGCTGCATTGCTTTCCTTTCTTTCAATTGCAACTCCACCAGTTGCTCCACCAAAACTGCTAATAAATTAGATGGTGTCAAGAACTAATTTGGTACGTATTTGAAGACTTTCTGTGTAATGTTGGCACAGAGTAAAATTTTAGGTATTCTATAAATGATAAAGTCATATAGATATGAAGGGACAGAGCTTCTTAACTTCAAGGATGGAACCATAGAGGACTCTGACCAGTCACTTAACTGAATGCATTTTCCACTAATAAGAAATAGATGGCAAATCTGCACCATCTAACTTTTAAAATAGCAACAAGGAATTTGATAAAGCCAAGATATATTATTCTATGGTGTTTAAGGAATGTTGAAACCAGCCTAAAATTTCATTTTAATTCCTGTTAAAAAGCCAGAGTAGTTTGGCTCCCTGATTCTTACCAAAAACGAAACAAAAGACAACCACATAAAAACTCAATGCTGATAGAAAGCCTGGTGTGTTCTAAAATGTTTTTTTTTTTTAAATTAGTATTTTAGTCATATTCGAAATGTACCTCCTAAAGATTAAAAGATGGTGAAAAGTACCAAAAAGAAATTATTGAGCATTGAGTGATAACTGCTAAAACTGTCTGACACTAGGGTCCCCTTCCCCAGAGCCTTTCTCAGAGCTAGCATTAATGTTGACCTACTTGGGTTGAAGTTTCTCACCAATCAAGGCCCTATTTCCCAATATTTCCATCACAAAGCACTTTTTGTTTTAAAAACCTCATTTTTTATAGTGTTTTTTAAAACTTGCACATGCACATTGTGTGTTGTGTATAATTCCTTAGTGGGACCAGATTATCAGCCACTTTTAAAAAAGAAGGTTGAAGACCAGCTCTTCTGAATTTGACCAACACACAGTACTTTCCCCTCTAGGCTGTTGAGATTCTTTTTATGAGCAGAGGCTTTTTATATTTATTATGTTTTTCTTTATGTACAGGGCTTATAAAGTAGCAAGTAATCAATAAATATTAAATTTAAAGTTTAAGCAGTTTATTAAAATTCTCTTAAATTTAATCCAAAATTAATAAATCAAGCCACAATGAAGTGATATCAAAGAAGCACAAAAGAAGGTAAGCAGTATATCTGCTATCTACTATTACCACGGGGATGTATTAACTCTATATAAAATATCCTAGAGGTAGATGCTATTATTATTTCCATTTTGCAGATGTGGAAATAAGAGTCACAGAGATGTAATACCTGCCCAGAGTCATAAAATGAATTTTAAAAATTCAAACACCAAAAGTCTGCATAGTCTGTGCTAGGTTGTATCACCCCTTTAAAGTAAAGCAGCACACATTATAGTTTATTTTTTAGAAATATTCATAAGATTATTCTTCAAGTCTTATCCCTATGACCCAATTAAATTTAAGTCTGATGATAATCCTCTCTTATCAGATGGAAACTATCAAATGGTAAACTGAAGGGAAAAGTCATTACTGTTAACAAAGTGTTATGATCCATTTGATGTCATTTCCAAACATCTTCTAAACACCGTAGTAAAATACTCATCAAATTACTGACTTAAGAATTTGCTTGTTCTAAGAATACTACTGCCTACCTATACACTGTCCTCAACTGTCAATTTCCCAGAATCACATTTTAAAGGTAACGTGTTTTGAGTAGGATTTTCATCACGTTTCCCTTGGTTGAATGTGGTCCAAGTATTCCTTTGAAATTCTGGGCAATGGTGTTTAATGTATGTTGTTTTAAGGGGCAAAAATAATTATGAGTTGACAATTCATGAGTCTTGGATCAACAAGAGAAGTAGGTCTGTCTCAGAAAAGCATTTGTATTTAATCACTTAGATGAGAAACATTCAACTCACCACTGGGTTCCCTGGTAATACCGCTAATTTAAAAAAACTCGTAGATCCTGGAATTTGTTTGCGAGATGGAAGTTAACCTCCACTAAAACATTTCTAACTTCTCTAATGATGTCCAACTCATTAAGCAATTCAAATAAATGAAATTCCAATACTACAAAAACTGCACCTTTTCTAGGTCTTAAAAGAATGAACATGCATACAAGTCAACCAATTGGACAAATCTTAGTTTGACTTACTTAACTCTATAGATTAACATTTGACTGACTGTCATTACATTCTTACTTTGCCATCCTACCTGTAGTTAATACCATCGTAACCGTATTTTTATTTGGGGGAGAAGGGAAGAAAACTCACAAATTCTGTTGAAAGAAAGAAAAAGCTTATATGCTGAAACCTTTTAGTTATCTATTCCAATACAAACAAACATGAATGTGCCATACACCAGGACCATACTGGTAGAAGTCAGATATATTCAACCATGCTTTGTTGCCCCCAAGATCCACACTATAGCAAACTAACGTCACCAGAAAAACATTAGTGAAATCTGCCAAGATATAAGACTATTTAATACTACATCACTACTTATGTCACATTATACCTTACCAGAAAATGCAAAATTATATCAGTGACAAACGACAACTGCTACTGCATAGCAATTTTTACAGATACAAGTTTTCATCATTATAGGGAAATGCTCACTAGAGAATAAAGGAGAATGACCTGTTGCAAAGAAATGTACTTAGTACAATGGGAACTGATAAGAATGTGGTGGCTAAGCATGCCATTTCTCCCAAGCCAAATTCAAATTTGTGCCACCTAAATATTAAGCGTATCATTCCTTCAGCATACTTTACATATTAAATACCACAAATGTCAATGGTCCTGTTTTTAAGGGGAATAAAGAAATAGAGCCAATCTTCTTAAGTTCAAAAACAACATGGATATCAAAATTAAAATAAGTTACAGGGCTTCCCTGGTGGCACAGTGGTTGAGAGTCCTCCTGCCGATGCAGGGGACACGGGTTCGTGCCCCGGTCCGGGAAGATCCCACATGCTGCGGGAGCAGCTGGGCCCGTGAGCACAAAATAAATAAATAAATAAGTTACAAATCAGAGTAATGAAACCCTCAGGAAACCCTCGGGCCATAAAGATGGGAATCAGCAATGGCTTGTGTGAGGGAAAGTAAGAAGACCAAACTAGAGCTGAAGGCGTTATAGAGGGTATTCTGGCAAAGATGGAGCAAATGAACAGAAGGAAAGCACTGTTTTATAAAACGGTAAGAAGAGTAAGAGCTGTCTGTATATAGCATAGAACCGGGAAAAGAACAGTAAAGATAGCAAGTCCGAGTGAATGACCACCACTAGCTGTAAAAGGTTTACAATTTAGCTTCTGTCCATTAAAATTAGGTCAAGTTTACCCTTCCTCACACCATCACTTTCTTGCCAATATGCTTCTGAGTGGGAGAGTAAGGGGCAGAACTACTACTAACTAGTACAATGGCAATGGCAAATAATCCTGGGTACTACCCACGGGAGTGCATCATACAAATGAGTATCAACAATGTAAACGGTTGAGAACCTATGATGTAGGCAACACAGCAATAACTTGCAATCAGAAAATGAAGTCAAAGTTGAGTCCAAGATGTCATTTTGATTAAGTCTAGAAAATGTGCTAAAAATTAAGAGGCTAGAAAGGACAGGTAGTTTCAAAAGGAAGATGAACTCTTGCTTGTAGCACGCTGAAATTGACAGCAATTCTAAATCCTCTAAAGAGCAGTGTTTATTCTCAATGTAAAACCATAATAAAGAAAAGAGCTATGGAAACCAGGATGAAATCACAAGAGGAATATCTCAGGAATTCTAGAAAAAAAATTCTAATGCTTATTAGAATTGCAATGGACTACATTAATTTTTAACTTAGCTGACATCAGAACACCCATAATTTTGACTTTTAAAAAATTTCTCATACACACAAATGTTCTTCAATATAAATGTGTCAAAGATCACCTATTTTGGAATAAAAAACTTGTGGTCAAATTAATCTAAATGGTCCAATAACATTTAATATTATAAATGAAGAACTATTTCACATACTGGGCTCCCTCTACGTGGTAGAACCAGTCATCAGAGATGAAAATAGGTAATATATTCATGGGGGGAAAAAAAACCCTGTCTTTCACAGGTTAAAGCCCCAATTCCAAAAAAAAAACCCCAAGGTTAATATATGAATGTGATAAACTATGATGGAGGGCACTGAGAATCTATTTCTGACATTAGTAAAAGGAGAAAGTTAGTCCAAAGAACAGAACTGGATGATCAGAAATCCAAAAAAATGGTCAAATCAAAAGCTCTGATTTTCTTTATAAGAGCAGAATTATTTTTGCATGTCTATCAACACACCTTGTTGTTGGCAAAATCTGGTGTCACTTCCTTTGCCTGTTTCATACGGCCATTAAGTCCCACATTCCTTAATTTATAACATAGTAGACCCTTCATGATCTAACCAGTACCCCTCTCTCTCCTAATCTCTTGCAAAATTATTGGAAAAGGCTTTTAAATAAAGCAATGTTCCCACCTACTGTTCTGATAGAATGAACCATCACTTAATTTGCTGGATTAACCAAATCCTACTTACCTAACAGACTGGCTTTACATTAGGCCTTTCATTCCTAAGTAAACATCAATCATGCCCATGACTTTGGGCTAAATACTTCAGATAAGTTTTTCGGCTACTCTCTGGAACTCCCTTCAGCTTCTATCAGCAGTTATAGCCTTATTAAGAGTCCCATATTTGTTTCCCGAACTATGCCATTATACTTGGCTATAATTACTTAAAATGGTATGTTACTTAAGTGTTATGAAATATAAGTATGAAAAGAAGTGTTCCTATGAAAACTAAGCTGAATGCGCGAAACGACTAGTTTTTAAAGGAGAGTCACACACACACGCACACCACTTGGGTTATTCAAACTAAAAGATTAGAAAAATATTTCTAGGATTATGAACTGATTATTCTTCTAGCTTTCAAGTTCTCACTCTGCTATGCAAACTCAAACAGCATTTTGTAAAGGATGCATCTATTTTAGGGGTGTCTAGTAAATTATTTCCAAACTGTGGATCTATGCATATTCAAAGAAAAGGTCTTAGCTCCACATTAGCAATGGGCAAATGAACATACACATCTGTTTTAATTGAAAATAAATGTTTAGACCAAGTATGAACACATACTTGAACCACTTTCCAATTAAACAACTAACTTGGGTCTTCCTACTGTACCACTATTGAGGTGTTACCAGTAAGATTTCTTTACTGATAAAGTTGGGTTTTTAGAAGAAAAAATGAAAATCAGAATTATTCTCCATACGCTATTACAACTCTAAGGTAGCTTTATTTTCCCTCCTTTCTAATTCAAAAGCCTCTGCTAGGGCTGAATACAATTTCTTCCTCTTTCTTGGGCAGATTAGATGCATAAGTGTGCATGTTCCTCCTCTACTTTAAGATTTTACTCAGGTTTTTTTTTTTCCCCCGGTACGCAGGCCTCTCACTGTTGTGGCCTCTCCCGTTGCGGAGCACAGGCTCCGGACGCACAGGCTCAGCGGCCATGGCTCACGGGCCCAGCCGCTCCACGGCATGTGGGATCTTCCCGGACCGGGGCACAAACCCGCGTCCCCTGCATCGGCAGGCGGACTCCCAACCACTGCGCCACCAGGGAAGCCCATTACTCAGGTTTTTTGCTTTAAGTCCAATTTTGAATCCTTTCATCTTTTCCTCTTAGTTCACTTTTAACTATCTTCACAGCTCATCTAATCACTAAACATCTCCAGGTCATCTATATCTCCTCTTAGAACAGGCAGGAAAGACTTCATTCTTATCTAAGTATTGCTATGCCAAAAAAGGACAGGTAACCTGTTGCTCTTGATCAAGCTGTTATTCTTCCCCTTCCCACCAAACGGCTAACATCTACCTCTCTTTTCTTTGTTCCTTTATTTTCTTTCATTTACACTTCACACACCTCAGACTTCCCAAATATACAAAATACCTCACCAGGGTCAATGTTTAATGGTTATCATGAAAACTCTTTTAAAAAGACTACTGAATTTTATTCCCAAAAAGACTATCAAATGTACTCCTTCCTGGAAGGGACTGTTGCTATCTGCTATGTCACATAAGGTCTTTGTACTCTGAAACATACCAAAAACAGTTATTGACAAAAACATGTAAATATATATAGTAGTGAAAATGAATATAACACTGCAGAAGTCTTCTGAGAAGCCCTTATTCCAATAAGTGAACTGCCTAGTGATTTTCAACTTAAAACTCTATATAGCAGTTTTTAAAGCCTAAGACACATATTAACACATTATTGACCAGGGGATTTCTGCAGAAACTAACGCCTGTGGCCAAAATCTGTCTCTGGTCAAAAATGTGTTAACATATTCAGACTAGGAAGGACCCCAAAGCTGCCTGGTTTCCTAGCTTGCTCCTGCTTAATGGCATTTCCATGAGCTAGAGATAAAACCCAGTGCCCAGCAACCACACCTTGAAAACCACACCTTAAAAATGTAGAGAAGCATAATAAAATGGAACGCAGTCAAGTTAACTGAATCACACAACTACTGTTGCCAACTGTTACAAATGGCAGACTCATGATTTTACTGATTTGTGAAAGGAAGCCATTCTTTACCTTATACCAGTGGCTTTCAATTTTTAAATGAAACCTTTGAAAATTTGCTGGCCAGTACGGGCCCTCTGCCCTAGAAAAATACACAATTTTTAAGGCTTCTTGGATCTTTTAATTCCAATTCTTGGACTCCTGAGTTACAAGACCTCTATATTATTAGAGGCAGGTTTGTACTATTGTCACTGCTTTAAACAGAAGCCCAAAACTGAGATAAATTGGGGCACTAAGAGTACCTGATTTTCTTTCTCCACAACAACCCTATGGGGTAGATATTATTCCCATTTAATTGAGCTCAGTTTTCTCTGAGGGATGGAAGATTTCTTTAGGCCACTCGGCTATTCAATGGTAAAAAGTTGGTTTGACTCAAAACCTGGAGCTCTTTTTACAACACTACATTCTTCTTTGAGTTTGAATTAGGTTCAATCTAGTATGCATATCCTCATTTCATTTTCCATTTCATCATGTTCAGATAAAGTACCCAATTTTTTGGCTTCTTTTGAGTTTAGACAGAAGAGGTGTTGATCCCCTCCCCCACGAACACGAGAGCTTTTGGTCTAAGATCTGGTAGAAAAGGCAGACTACATTAGTTCACAATTTAACGACACAAGGAAGAAAACTGCAATTTTTTTGGCATAAAGAGAAGTCCATGCTGTGAAGAATAAAGCCAGTGACCATTTTCCACAGTAATGCTCTAAAACTTTTGTCCAAAGTAACATGTTCCCTGCTCTTTCTCTGCTTAAGTAAATGATATAAATTAAGCAAACTGCTCTTTCTCTGCTTAAGTAAATGATATAAATTAAGCAAACACTTGATAAAGTGCCCATAACCAGAATGGCGGTAACCTAATAATGGACTAAAGAGCTCTTCAGAAGAACTTTGAACCGTGGAGGTTAGTTCCCCCTAGTAGGAAGAAAGAGAATATTTTCTTAGCCAGTATGATACAGGTACTCAATAGAACAATGAAGTCTGGTTCATTCATCACTGATGCCACCAGCCAATAATGTTAATTCTGAAAAGGAATTACCTGCTTGTTTTCCTCAAATTAGAAGTCAAAGTTCAGAAAAAAACTAGAGTAATAAAAATTATAACTGGGTATATTTTTATAAGTAAGATATTGAGATATAATTAAGCACACTTTCATTAATCATCAAGTAAATCAGTTCAAACAATTATTTTCTCTAGGAGAAATAACAGTTCTGCTATATTTTACTCTTCCATTTTACTAAAAAGGGGAAAAGGAATTTTATGCAAGATGTTTCCAGAGTCAACATGACCTGCCTGAAAAAAAGATGACAGGGAAAGAAAGAAGCCTGCCTGTAACGAATCACAGTATCTGTAAATATCGAATTTTCCCAAGTTGAAACAGAAAAGGCCTTGGAAAATTAGCAGTGCTGCTGACCTAGTTCTATTATCCTCTTTTCCAAAAGAAGGCTTTTTGCTCATTTACTTAACAAATACTTGAGTATCTACTATATGTTAAGAGGCATGAGCCATGCAAAGATCACTACTGGAGCTTTACTTTAGAAAAGACTAAGGCTGGAAGCAAAAGCTTGTTTAGGATTCTGAGTCTTCTGTATAATAAAGGAATTAAACTTTCATATATCTATACTTTCGAAGTGGAAATTTCGTTTAGACTCGGTAAGAAGCCAGTGCTATTCTGAAGGAGAACATGGGTAGTGACCAGTATGAAACCCCCTTAATAATCATAACAAGGAGAAGCTATTTAGAGATTAATCCAGTTATTCTCACCCACGGATCCTATTTTTTTTCCTTGATAAGGAAACCAAAGGGAAGTAAAGTTAAAACTGCTATAGTCTTTTCCTAGGAAAATCCTCACAATGACAGGACCTTTTATACTTCTTGTGTGGAAAACATGCAGATACCTACCTGGAATCTCAAATAAGCTGTAAGTAGAGGGTAAATGTTACTGCGTCCCCCACTTATTCCTAAAATTGACTTTTGTCTTAAGGGAAATTATAACTTGTAGCAAACTCTTTGGAACCAAAATAAAAATTATTTGATCTATTAGGTGTAATAATTGGAGGAAAAATATCAGAGCGAACAAAACTCAGTAACGTACACAGGTGCTAATCAGTAAACAGAGCAAGGTGGGAAAAGCCCAACATGTTTTTTATTATAGGAAAACATCATATTTTCAAATTTTAAATATTCTTATTACCTTAGCAAACCACAAGATGAGCATTTGTCATTTAGTATCAATAAAAGCCAGAACTCCCTTCTCATCTTAGAAATGAATGATAGCTATCAATGTAAAGATTTCAAGTAAGCAATCAAAAACAAACCACACACAAGACAGATACCACACAAGAAGACTGGCGCCCACGTTAAGATAAAAAATATTATTGTTCTTTAAAAAGATAGCCTAAAGAAAATCATCATTTAAGAAAAATACTCATAATTTAGGAACTGAAGATATTCCATTAGTCTCAGACTAGTATAAAGGAATCATAATACCATTATAACTTTAACAAAAACTCCAAACCCCACAACATGAGAAATAATCCTATATCGCTCATTATAGTAGTTCTTCCGTAAACAAGGTTCAAATAATTAAATAGTGCAGCTGGATTTTCAGAGGAATTGGGATATTGCATCCCTCTATATACCAGAGCCCTGCCATACTGAGACCCAATGTGTAACCTGAAGTCCTGAAATACAAGAGAAATCATTTAGTAAAACCCACTTCAAATATTATTCCAAAAACCATGGTTCATTAAAAGGGAAAGTATTAGTGTATATAAGTTGTTACATGCTAAATGGTTGGATCGTCTACCAATTTATCCTCAGATTTAAACTTTTCTGCCACAGAAAATCATTTGTAAGAAAATTTTAAAATTAACCAAAATGTAATGTTCAATTCTTTTAAGCTATTTAGAGAAGCAGTGCTTCAACAAGTAGATACTGAATACTTAAAATACTTCTTGAATGAACCTGGAAAAATCAAGCTTGAGTTTTTCATAATCTTTTATTGTGGTTGTCAGTGTTCAAAGTTGAGACCTCCAACACTTAAACCAGGAAGAGGCAAAAGCAACTGTGAAGCCAGTTTTCCGCATGGCTGACTCATTACATTAACATTATAGTGGCTAATCCAGGGAAGGCTACTAAGTCTACAGTGAGTCTCCTATTACATCGCACCTAAAACAGGGTATGTAAAATTCCTGCATCCATATACGTACTTTAAAGAAAATCAGCTCTAGAACTACTACAAATATTCTAACCATAACTGAAACGATATACAATTACTTTACCTTTTCAATTAGAACAAAACACACTACTAATCTATTTGAACTGATTGATAATCATCTTTGCATTTACCTTATACAACTGTTTTAACATCTTTTTGTAATGACACCCTGAAAGACTTGGAAATCTAGAACAACCAATTTGCAAAAGGAAAGGAAAAACCAAAGAAAGAAAAAGTTGAGAGTAACCTAACTGATATGCATTACAGGAACTCTATATCATAGCGACGCTAAACTGAATGGTTTGATTCTCACCAGTACATCATTGCAGATATCTCTTAGCTCGGTCTCAATTTTCTCTCTGTATTCTCGAGCCATCTGCTGTTTTTTCTCAGCACCTTCCGTCTTTTGCTCAATACTTGAGACGACCCTCCAAGATGACCTACGGGCTCCTACAACATTTTTATAAGCAACTGAGAGAAGATTCCTCTCCTCATTGGATAATTCAGCTCCTTGCTCAGTTACAGACTTCATGCAGGCCGCCATGTCGTCATACCGCTCAGCCTGCTCGGCCAGTTTGGCCTTCTGCACCAGCTCATTTTTATCCATGACTGGATGTTCTGCCGGGAAAAAAAAAAAAGTAGCATTTAGATTTTTTTTTTTCCATTAAAACAAACAGACTGAAAATTATACCTTTTGTAAACAAGCTATGTTAACACCTCAAACCTAATTACCTATGGAAGATTCTTTACACGAAAAATTTAATGCAGCCTCACAAAAGAATGCTAAGAAAAAAAATACTGGCATGCTCAGCATGCAGAGGGTACATTTAAAGCCATTAACACTGGTTTAGCAAAACTAAAATTACATTACCTCATCTTTGTTCAGGATCCTTATTTCACATAAGGTTAAAGCACATTCACCAAGAGGCGGCCTTAAAAACCAACCGTTATCTTACTTGGTCAAAATCTCAACTCCAGTTTCAAATATCACTAAATAATCCAAAATTAAGCAGCTTTTAGTGAAAACACCACCTATGAAGAACATTACACTATCACACTCCCAGAATCACGATACCTGTCAGTTGAATGTAATTCATGTCCTTTTACTTTGGTAATAGCTACTCTTGTCAGGAGTGTTTAAATTTTAGTTGGTATCCCCCCCACCCCAAGTCCACTGATCTTTGCAACAGCTGATCGTAGCATGCCAATTTTCTGGGAGAAATGACCAAACTGCTTGTTTTAATATATTGTGAATGTAAAACCACCACCAAGGATCAATACATAACTGACCCTAAGGCTTCATTTATCTGTACCTTGTTATATGCACACAGGCTTAAAAAATAACACCCATGAATCCTGGAACTTCGATTCTTACTATCTGCGAGCACTAAAATGTATCTATTAAGTGCTTCCCGGTGTCACCAGTGTTTCTGATGTCACTGTTCAGTTTAAATGCAGAATTACTGCATTGTTCCTAGTAGTCAAAATTTAATTGAATACATTATCACCCGAGCTGCCCTTATATCGTAACTTCCTAATTCTTTCTCATTTTAAAGCTCCTTCGACTTTTCAATTTCCCCCGTTTTACTATTCCTTAATATATCCTTTTGAAAGGTCCTAAAGCAGCACAGAAAGATACTAACCCATACAGTGGTCCCACAGGGTACAGGATTTATGATGAACAGAAGAGTCACTGTCATTCACTACAGGAAATGACTCCCTTTCTTTACCTTCCCAGGGAAATCCCACAATACTTTTTGTTTCAAAAAACCAAATCGGCACAGGTCCTCTGTGTTTGAACAAGCAATTAGCGAGCTTGAATGGGAACTAGACTGTTTCAATGCGAAAACTAAAATTTGTGATCGCATAACCTCCCCACCCCCCTCTTCTTGAAATTACTAATTTCTCCCCTCTTCTTGAAATTACTAATTTCTCCCCTAGGAACTCAAAAATGCTCTCGGACTAACGCTGCTTCTAATGAAAATTATCTAAGACCAGTACAAAGGTTTCCCTCCCCAACTCCTCGGATGCAAGCGGGAAATGGATTAGGTTTCTCAGAATAACCAGCGCTCCAAGGACTGGCCGCACCCATTTAACCCTTAGCCGGCCTAAGACGTCGAGGTGGGTGAAACGAAAACGGGCCGACTGCGACTTTAAAGTGCAAACCCTTCCGTCCGCGCCATCCGCAACCCCCCTCCTTGGCTCCGCCCAAGCTGGTGCCTCCGCTCTGTCCCCGAGTCTCCCTCTTTGTCATGGCGGATCTGTGTCAAGGAGCCCAACCTACTGCCGAGTGTTAATTCCCCCACCGGGGCCGGAGGGAGGAGCCGCACGCCCCCGCCCGAGCCGGGGAGGGGAGCCGCCCGCGCCGAGGGCACCGACGCCAGCGCCGCCCGCAGAAGCGGAACCAGACGAGCCGGCCGCGGACACACCCCACTCTTCCACCGGCGTCCGTCCGCCACCGGCCACCGCGGGTGCTCACTTAGTCTACGGGGACCCGACAGCTGCGGCAGGTGGGGGAGGGGCGAGCCACACCCAGGCGAGCAGGGCCACCGCCGGCTGTTATGCTCTGGCTCACCCGCCCCGCAGAGCGGGGTCCCCGTCTACACACCCAGACCAAGACCCTTCAGTTCCAGCCCCCGCGGGAACGAGCGAGACGCGCGGCCCACCGTCTTCCCCATCCTCATCCCTACCTGGGTTTCCAGCCCCCCTCCACCCGGACATAGAAAGCCAGCCCATCCCCCACCCCTCCAGGAATATTCAAGTCCCCCCGCCGCGGAACCCAGGAAATTCGGCTCTGGGTCGCGGGCGAGCCCCACCCCGGAGCCGACTCGCCCGAAGTGCGGCCTCGCCCAGGTCTACCTGGCGGGCGCTTCCGGGCCGCCTCGGCTCGCAGCCCGGTGCCCGGGCCTCCCGCCGCGCCGCCACCCGGGTGGGGGAGGGCTGGGTGCCGCCACCGCAGCGCGGGGCGCGGAGGCTGCGCCGAGGAGCGGGCGGGAGAGGCAGGGGAGGGGGGAGGCGGCGGGGAGGGGGCGGCCTCACCTGCGCCACTGCAATGCCCGCAGCCGCCGAGTCATTATCTCGGGCGGAAGCAAGCAGCGGGGAGGCGCTGAAAAGGGAGCTTCGGGGGCGCGGGTGGGAAAGGATCGCAGCCGGCGGTGCCTCGGCCGGCCGGGAACCGGCGACCGGGCGGGTCCCGGGGATCTGGCGTGTGGGCGCCCTTCCCACCGAGGGGGCCGGGACCGGGGCCGGGCGCTCATCGCGGCCGATGCGGAAGCAAGTAGCCCGAAGCAGCCGCTAGCCGCCCGCCCGAATCCAGCGGAAGAGAAGCCGCCGCCCGTCTCCGCCTGAGGAGACTCCGCCTCAGCCCAGCGCCGCTCCCGCCGGGCGAGTGGGGCTGAAGGGATGCGGAGCGGGGACGGCCCCCGCGCTTTCGGAAGGCTGGCCTGGGACAGGAAGGAGCCGGGCGAGGCGGCGGCGGCCGGATCCCTTACCTGTGTCCGGAGTGGGTGGCGACGGACGGACGGGGCTCAGCGGTCTCTGGGCGGCAGCGGCGAGGCTGAGACTCTGTCCCTGGATCTCGCTGCTCACAGGCTACAGCCGCTCCGCAGACACGGGGTTTCCTCCAATCACCAGCCCCGGCAGCAGGGGCGCCACACGCACGATGACGTCAAACGCTGCTATGGCAACCGTTGATTGGTGCCCACAGCTCAGGGGGCCCAGAGCAACCGCCGCTCCCCAGCGCGGGGCCGTCCTGCCCGCCCGCACTAGAGGGCGAGCGGAGGAGCGCGCGTCCTCTCCGTTCCCAACACTCCTCCCCAGCCCGCTCGGTTTCCAGCTTTTCTACTCCTGTCCTGAGTGCGCCTGAACAGGAAGCTCTTTTTTTTTTCTTTCTCCTGGCCACCAATACCCCCACCCCTTACTCGCCTTCCCTTCGGATCCCCCCGCTACCTCCGCCGGCTCACTCTTCTAAACCAGCCAGGAGGAAATTTCTCCCCACCCCCACCGTAGCTTTTCGTGCGATCCTTCTGCGCCTGCGCCAGTTACTCCCTCTAGAAGGGGCTCCCGTTCAGCAACATCCGGGACCTTTCACATCCTCCCCCACCACCACCTCCCAGCCGCCTGGCCCGCCCCGCCCTCCGTGTTTCGCGGTGGTAGCTGCCCCCGGGGCCATCCGAGGGGCGGGATTACGAGAGCGGCTCCGCGGCGCTAGCATCCTGATCTGGACTTGGGGTAGTGGGAGGGCGCGGTCAGAGGGTCGGGTAGGGGCGTGGTGGCGCGCTAGCCTGCTAGCCCGCCGCTCCCCCACGCCGGGCGGGGCGACCGGGGCGCGCGGCCCCTCCCTTTCTCCCTTCCGCCGCCGCGGCTTTACCTGCTGGCTCGGGGAAAGCGGCCGGAGGCCTTTTAAGGCTCGGCAGAGAGTGAGGCGTCCGGTCCCAGAGGGTGGGCTGAGCGACGGGATGGTTTTCCAATCGGAATTTGGGGATCAGCGCGCAGTGACAGCTGCGAGGGGACAATGGGTGGGCGCGAAGTGGGGCTGAGGTGGGGCGGGCGGGCGGAGCTGAGGCCTGGAAGGAGGCTCTCAGAAAGCCTACAACCTCCGAGGGGAAAAGACAGCTTCCTTAGATGGAGGCTTTGAGGTGGCCGGGGAGGCCTTAACAAGAAGGGAGGCAAAGAAAGAGGTTTGACCGTATTGCCTCGTTTCTCGTAGGTTACATTTTTGCGTCCAAATAAAGCTTTCACTTAAAGACCTCATGCTGCAGTGGTTTAAAACGTAATGATGATTACGTATTTTCTCCTGAAGCAAGGTTTTAGGGACTCGGGGGTTCCCGGGGCCCGGATTGACCCAGCTGGCGGTGGGCCGCAGGCAGGGCGAGGAGCAGGGACCGGGAGCCAGGAAGAGAGGAAAGAGAAGGGCGGAAATTGCAGGTGCCGCATTAACGTGCCAACCTAAAACGGTAGGGCCTCCACCCAGTCAATTTAAGGAAGTTCTAAGAGATGAATTCACAGTGTGAAATGTCCCTGATCCGTGTTCCTTTAAATGTATTAGAGCTTAGAAGAGATTAGTGCCTGGTTGACCTGCAAAACCAGTTGCAAAAGTCGTCTGGAGTTTATAGAACTCAGAGCTCTTCCTACTACCCGTGTGTAAACTCCATCTTGGCCTCATTGACTTTTCCAACATCTCTTTACTGAGCACTTACTAGGGCCCTGCTTTAGGCACAGCTGACAAAGGAGCCTCACAGGAGTGGAGCCTCACAGGAGTTCAGCCTCAAGTTCCGCAGAGGATTGAACTTACCGGTAGCAGACACATAAAATGTTTCCTCCTTCGTCCAGCACCTGGTTCTTCCGAGCACCTTGTCTTGTTCTGTATGTTGGATACAGTGTCTGTGCCACAAGACTGTTCTACAAATGACGTTTTGCCTGAAGTTCCAACTGGCATTTATATAGTAAAAGATAAACCAGGAAGAGAGTTTTCCAGTGACCGGTTCAATTTCAGTGTTTTTTATTTTCCCCATCGGAACAGAGTCATAGTAGGCTGAATGGATGAACAAATTGATCAGGGTTTTGTTTCTGGGATATTAAAGTCACCTTTCTTTGACTCCCAAGCAAATTCTTTTAGGGAGTGACTCACTTAAAATGACTAATATTTCAAAAGGTTTCTTAAAAAAAAATTTTTTTTGTCTCCAGTTTTGTGCTAGGCACCAGAAATTTGACAGAAGATACTAAGTTTAAAACATCTTTCTTAAAAGGAAATTGATGGGAGTTCCTGGTTGCCTAGTGGTTAGGATTCCAGGCTTTCACTGCCGTGACCTGGGTTCAATCCCTGGTCGGGGAGCTGAGATCCTGTAAACCACGTGCTCCCCACCCCCCAAAAAAACTGATGTTTCTTTAATATCTCAAATACATGTCTAGATAGAATATATGCCGTTTGTTTTAGAGGAAGTTTAGGGATTTCTCTACATAAATAAGTTGTGGATTTACCTTAGGAAACAGCTAAGTTAGGTTTTTGCCTCCTGCTTTAAACAGCAAGGTTTTTTGGTGAAACGACAGGAGCTATTAGGTTTTACATACTCAGATCAACATGCTCATTGAATAAAGTGTAATGAGGTTGCAGGGGAGCAAGGATAGGGAATGTCATGAAAGCCCCAATTGATAAGTATTGTGAGGAATAGGAATAATATATGGCAAGGATCATTGAAAACAAAGAAATAGAACCTATGAACTTGAACTCTAGGACAATTACTAGAGACTTTGAGTAGTAGCCTAACCTGTTTTTATTTTCTTCACTGCTCAACTCTGTTTCCTCCGTCAAGTTGCTTAACCTTCTGTGCCTTGATATCCCCATCAATAAAATACTGGTAATAAAAACACTTAACTCATTAAATGGTGTTGAGGATTAAATGAAGACATATATAGGGGACTTGCCTGGTGGTCCACTGGCTAAGACTGTGCTCCCAGTGCTGGGGGCCGGGGTTTGATCCCTGGTCAGGGAACTAGATCCCACATGCTGCAACTAAAGATACCGCATGCCACAACTAAGACCCGGTGCAGCCCAATGCATAAATAAATATTTTTAAAAATAAATAAATGAAGATATATGTATACACATACATATATTTATATATACATATATAAATGTATAATAAAGGTATCTTATATAAGCAATTATATGAGTATCTTAAAATGTGAAAGATATACATATGTATAATATAATAATGTATAAGTGATCTATATTATAGATATATATTATACTTAATTATCCTTATTATAATATATACAATATTATGTATTTTATATACATAGTGTCTAGCAGCATTCCCTGCTAACTTAGCTATTATTATTCATTTGTAGATGGATATATCTGATGTATCTGCTCTTCAAAGGGTTGTGAATATAAAATGAAACCATATATTTAAAAAGTCTTTGAAAAGTATGAGGTATAAAGGTGTTCACTCTGGAAATGCAACTTTGTTAGTCTGTTAGCGCAAAGAAGCCGTAAGTGGTAGGACAGTGATTATTGCTCCATTCCTGTACAAGAGACTGCAAAGATCTCCTCAGATCTATGTTATACATTAAAATGGGAAAACGTTCAGGTGAATTAGTGTAAGTCCATCGTTTTAATTGGAAAAACATCTCACAGGATGGACTCTATTGATGATGTGGCAGTTACATGATCTTTTAAGCTTAATCACAATTCAGTCAGGTTATAATCTTACTTCAACATTATGCTTTAATTGTAGAAATGCAACATAGTGCAGTGGGCTTTGGAGTCAGAATGGGATACAAATTTTCGTTTGTCATTCAGAGCTACATGACCTTAGGCTACTAAATTGGACATACTAATATCCAATTCCATCAGATTATTGCAAGAATAAGTAAGAGATAGAGTAAGGAGAGAGCTACACATAGTGCTCTATATCACAATTATCTATTGTTGGAATAACAGCCTAGAGTTTGTGGTAGAGGCAGACTAGTTATTCACCAAGCCTATTTTTCTCTCTCAGAGCCTCAGCTGGACTCCATTGCCCAGTCTCCCTTGCAATTGGGTGTGGCCACGAGCCTGATCAGTAACTATTAGGATGTGACCAAAATGATGTGCTTCACTTGTGGCCTTGGTCCATAAAAACCTCCCTGTTTGAACCTTTATTAGGTCCCTTAACGGACCTCTCTTTGCCACTTGAAATGGAGAGGATTTCAAGGCTTTAGAGGAGAGGGACTGTAAAATGAAAGGAGCCTGAGTCCCTGAAAGTCTATGAAAGTCGGCCTTGAACATTTTGGACTTTATTGAGGGATATCTTCTCTTTTTTAAGCCACTGAGATTTAGGATTTATCTGTTATAAGAGCTAGCACTGTAATGTCTGTAGATGTCATTGGCAAATCCAAAGCATGGTAAAGATTTTTTTAAAAGAGAAAATGGGAAAGAAAAAAGGGGGTTGGGAGGGAAAAGAAGTGAGAGAGTAAGAAAAGGGAACCTGATCTTGTGATAAAAGGTATTTTATATATTTGCGACTAATCTATTGACTTTTAGCATGACCTTAAGAAAGTAACATTTACTCAATTCTAAATCAATCTAAGGGACTTCCCTGGTGGCACAGTGGTTAAGAATCCACCTGCCAATGCAGGGGACATAGGTTCGAGCCCTGGTCTGGGAAGATCCCACATACTTTTCAAAGACGTTTTAAATATATGGTTTCATTTTATATTCACAACCCTTTGAAGAGCAGAGACATCAGATATATCCATCTACAAATGAATAATAACAGCTAAGTTAGCAGGGAATGCTGCTAGACACTATGTATATAAAATACATAATATCGTATATATTATAATAAGGATAATTAAGTATAATTTATATCTATAATATATATAAGATATAGATCCCACATGCACACCACAACGAAGAGTAGCTCCCACTTGCCGCGACTAGAAGAAAGCCCGCGCGCAGCAACGAAGACCCAACACAGCCAAAGATAATAAATAAATTAAAAGTAAATTAATCTGAGTCTCACTACTTTACTTTTTAATTTACTATTTACTTGATGCCATCCTCATTCTGTTGTCTACTACTTTAGCCTTATTTTTCCAAAAAACACTTTCAGTCCGTACCTTTTAACTGTATCCCCACATCCCAGACTCTAGCCCTGTGTTCTATGATACTTTGGTCACAGACTGGGTTTTTTGCATGCTGATTAAAAAAACAAAAATGTAAACCAATAAGAAAGCCAAGTCAACTGTGAACTCTCATTTCATCCCTTCATCAGGCACTTAACTAGGGCCCACTGGTCAGAGATGATGCTGCACTGGAGGGGTAAAAATGCATGGATCGTGCTCCCTCCCTGAAGGAGCACACAGTCTAGGGACAGAGCCAAACACCGAATGCAATTACAGTGAAGCACAGTGAAGTAAGGGCTTGTAAAGGTAAGCAGATTGTGTTCTGAGAAATCAGAGCTGTGAGCACTGTCCATGGAGAAGTGAGGAAGGTTCCCCGAAAAACTCATATTCATCCTATACATGACTGATTTGCTCATCAGCAGAGTCAATTTTGCTTTTTTGCCTCCAATGGCATTTTTAATTCCACAGTGAAATTTTTAGCTTCCTTACATTTTTTACCTTACCGGTGACTGATAGATACCATATCTCCCCACATCCTATTAAGTACACAAAGAGACATTTTCTAAAGTTTTCTTTTCCTACAGTAAATCATCTTCAGTTGTATACTCTTCTTTGGAGTCTTCAGATAGCACTCTGTTTCCTTGTGCTATAGAGTTTTTTTCGATCCTATGATGGGGTGGTGATTGTTTTCCTATTACATGTCAATAAGGGAAGTTCCTTCCAGTCTCAGAGTTGGCCAACTGGCAGATGAAATTTCCTCTGCTTCTCTTGACCATCGTCTTGAAAACAGATCTAAAGTGGTAGGGAGAGTGCAGGAACACACTCACCTACCCAAATGCTGGAATCCTGCAGACATTTACATTTATCACCTGTTGAGGAACCGCCACGACAGGATCTTCCCCTGACCCATTTTTCAGTTGTCTGCAAGGAGGAGAATTTATGTTGACAAGAATCAGAGGCTATCTGGGGTTCTTCTTTAATCAGCTGTGATAAATGGAAAAACTACAATCTTAAATGCTGAAGCTGTCAGCATGCTTCCCCACGATGCTTTATCTGCAGCCCCTTATGCCAGGGGTCTATCCATCACATTCTGTAACCAGCCACCCCTGCCTCCCTGGTCCTCTGTAATTCTACTGGGCCTTCTCCTGGGATTTGGAGATTCTGACTGAATAACAGTGTGAAGGCTTAACTTCTTCGTACCCATTTGCTCTTCTTTCTCAGAGGATAAAGTATTCACGACAAAGTTTCTTGGTTTAGTTTCCTCTGCACTGTAGTCAGTGGAAATGCCCCTTGCAAATGGCTGACTCTTATTTTTCAAGAACTTTTTCATGATATTTTAATGGCAAAATGGGAACCATTGTAGCAAAGATTGTAGCTTGGCACCATTTTAACATCTTAACATTTAAGTCTCCTGTTGCAGTCTCCAGTAGAATTTTTTTTTTTTTTTTTGCAGTACGCGGGCCTCTCACTGTTGTGGCCTCTCCCGTTGCGGAGCACAGGCTCCGGACGCACAGGCTCAGCGGCCATGGCTCACGGGCCCAGCCGCTCCGTGGCATGTGGGATCTTCCCAGACCGGGGCACGAACCCGTGTCCCCTGCATCGGCAGGCGGGCTCTCAACCACTGCGCCGCCAGGGAAGCCATCCAGCAGAATTTATTTTAGGTTCACAGCAAAATTGAGAGGAAGGTACAGACATTTTCATATAGCCCCAGCACCCCCTTCTGCATAGCTTCCCCTATTTTTGACATCTCCCACCAGAGTGGGATATTTGTTAAAACTGATAAAATTGATTTGTTAAAATTGAGTGGTATTTTGTTAAAATACATTTACAAATCATTATCACCCAAAGTTTCAGGTGTACCTTTGGGTTCACTCTGGGTGTTGTCCATTCGATGGGTTTGGGCAAATGTATGATGATATATATCCATCATTAAAGTGTCATATGGGGTAGTTTCACTAAAAACTGTAGTTTCACCTAAAAATTCTCTGCTCCATCTATTCATCTCTCCCTGCAACCCGCAGTAACCACTGATCATTTTACTGTCTCCATAGTTTTCCCTTTCCCAGAATGTCATATAGTTGGAATTATACAGTAGCACCTTTTCACATTGGCTTCTTTCACTTAGTGATATACATTTAAGATTCCTCCATGTCTTTTCATGGCTTTCCTCCATGGATTTTCTTTTCTTTTTTTTTTGGCCATGCCCCACGGCATGTGGGATCTTAGTTCCCTGACCAGGGATTGAACCCTCGCCCCCTGCAATGGAAGCATGGAGTCTTAACCACTGGCCCACCAGGGAAGTTCCCTGGATTTTCTTTTCTTTTCTTTTTCAGGGCTGAATAATATTTAATTCTCTGGATATACCACAAAACTGTGATACACCCATTCACCTACCAAAGGACATCTTTGTTGCTTCCAGGTTTGGATAATTATGAATAAAGCTGCTATAAACATTCATGTGCAGATTTTTGTGCAGACATTAGTTTTCACCTCCTTTGAGTAAACACCAAGGAGTGCCATTGCTGGATTGTATGGTCAAAGTATGTTTAGTTTTGTAAGAAACCACTAAACTGTCTTCCAAACGACTATACCATTTTGCATTCTTGCCAGCAATGAATGATAGTTCCTGTTGCTCTACATCCTTATCAGCATTTGATGCTGTCAGTGTTCTAGATTTTGGCCATTTTAGTAGGTGGGTAGTGTTATCTCATTGTTCTTTGAATTTGCATTTCCCCAATGACATATGATGTGGAGCATCTTTCCATATGCTTATTTGCCACCTGTATGTCTTCTCTGATGAGATGCCTGTTAAGGTCTTTGGTCAATTTTTTAATCCAGTTGTCTTCTCATTGTTGAGTTTTAAGAGTTATTTGTATATTTTGGATAACAGTCCTTTATCAGTCATTTGCAAATATTTTCTCCCAGTCTGTGGCTTGTCTTCTCATCCTCTTGAACAATTATATTTTTTAATATATTATATTTTTATATTTTGTAAGCAAAGGTAAAAACCTTAATTTGGTGTTAAGCATTAAAATAACTTTTGGAACTTACCATTGAGATTAGTGGTGCAGAAATGAAGGTGCTGGCTTATGATATTTACCAGAAATGTCTTCTGAATTCAGGAATCATTTTATATGAGAGGTACTCATATGTACAAAGCAAAATGAAAAAAGGTACAGGTACCACCATGTCTGATCATCTTTTGGAGATTGCCACCATTTGATAACGGTTTGAGCAAGATGGAAGCAGCTGGGAACTCACAGTTTCAAAAGTGTATCATTTACAATTCAAAAGCAATCATGGAGTGGAAAGGTCAGAAGAAAAATTTGTCCCCTTCTGGCCTGTATTTCAGTCCTGAGTACCCAAGAATAAGCAAAGGGAACATGTGGAATTCATTAAGGGTTGAAAATACAATAAGAATGCATACATATCAGAAGACTTAAAATAAAAATTCCCCCCTTTAGGCATCTGGAAAAGGCATCAAGGGCAATGTGAATTTCTGGCAGTTTTCCCAGGACCTGATATAAAATTTTTCTGGACCTAAGAGCAGAATTTCTGTATTCTAGTTTCCCTGCTCTTTCCTCTGGGGCAATTACTCTCAACTTGAAATTATTTTTAGGAGGAGTTCACACACTTTCTTAACCATGAAATCCTCAGGAATCCCTGAAATATTTCAATATTTCAGCGACTAGATAGGAAATTTAAACCAAACCCACTCTGTAGGACATGAGATGGTTATTTTGGGCAGTCAAGATGTGTGTTTTTGACATGACTAACTTTCATACAGTTAACGCCTCACTTATTTGTTAAACATTGATTTTTCAGTCAGGTTAGTATAGTCAGCAGGCTTCAGGCTTGGTCAATTAAAAACTGAATAAGTAACAACTGCAGGAACATTTAAATTGGTAAGGGACCAGTAGAAGGAAAGGGCACATGTGTTGAACTGTTTCTCTAAACCACCATTGGCCAAAAGATCTATCTAAGCAATTTATAAGATGAGGTCACCTTCCTTTTGTGACTTTCCTATCACAGCTTTGCAGCTAGCAATAGCTTATGCATGCAAGTGGCATAAATAAATCAAAGCGTATCTGCTAGGCAGCGGCTACATATATGAGAAGGTAGGGATTAGAAACAGTACAAAGGTCAAGCTTTAGAAAGAACAATCAAACCTGAACTGCCGACAAAGAAGACTTGATTGTTTTATTAGAGTAAGTTGAGAGTCAGAGGTCAGGGAGAAGCGAGAGCTGTACTTGACTGAGAATAGAGGGAAATATAAATGCAGGAAAAGCGCCGACATCTGCTGCAGAGAGACGGAGAATGGAGAGTGCATTCTAGGACAGGCCTTCCGTATGGTACCCTAATGTTCTCCTTTGCTGAAACATCTCAAGGGCCTTTTTGGAAGGGCAAGTAAATAATATCAGAACCAGGGGATTCTGGAATGTCAGTGAAACACTCAACATCATCATGGATTGTCTTCATTGTCTTTAGGAAAACAGAACAACATCAACAGATCTGGGTTCTGGAAAGACCACATTTATTCTTTCATTCTGAACAGATGTTTATTGAATAACTACTTAAATACCACATGTAACAGGTGCTGAGAGTGGAAAGATGGAAACTTCTAGACCACAACAGAGTCATATTTTTGTGGGAAAGACAAATATATTAGCTACCTCTTTGTAGGCAATTGATAAAGACTGGTTGAATGGAGGAATAATGAATAAATAAATGGATTTTTAAAAGAGAATAGCATTTTGGAGACTACTGATATTGCTACATATGAATAATAACATGAATAAATGAAATTCACTGATAAACACACTCTCAGTATTTATTTAAACCCAGAAATACTAGGAAGTATTTCTTTATTAAGAAAAACTGAGTAAATTTACTTTATGTCCATTTCTCTGCAGAGGACCCCAGGAGAGATTTGGTTAGTGATGAAATGAGGTAGGGGAATCAAAGGAGAAGAGAAACAAGTCCTGGATAATCCAGTTACATATAAATATTGAACATAAAAAGGACCTTGTCATTTTAAAAATATTTACTTTATTCAGGGGACAGACTCAAAACATAAACTTAAAAATGGCTATTAGAATTAAAATATCACCTTCAAGTCTATTTTTGAAAAATATACAAATAAACAAAGGATTGTATTATAACAAAAAAACCTAATATTCTTTAAAAGCCAAAATTTAATCCCTTGTTGGTTAGATCAATTTTATAGAACTTTTTTTTTTAACTTCAGACTATTCTACAAAGCTACAGTAATCAAAACAATATGGTACTGGCACAAAAGCAGAAACATAGATCAATGGAACAGGATAGAAAGCCCAGATATAAACCCACACACCTATGGTCAATTAATCTATGACAAAGGAGGCAAGGATATGCAATGGAGAAAAGACAGTCTCTTCAATAAGTGGTGCTGGGAAAACTGGACAGCTACATGTAAAAGAAGGAAATTAGAACACTCCCTAACACCATACACAAAAATAAACTCCAAATGGATTAGAGACCTAAATGTAAGACTGGGCACTATAAAACTCTTAGAGGAAAACATAGGAAGAACACTCTTTGACATAAATCACAGCAAGATATTTTTTGATCCACCTCCTAGAGTAATGGAAATAAAAACAAAAATAAACAAATGGGACCTAATGAAACTTAAAAGCTTTTGTACAGCAAAGGAAACCATAAACAAGACGAAAAGACAGCCCTCAGAATGGGAGAAAATATTTGCAAATGAATCATCAGACAAAGGATTAATCTCCAACATATATAAATAGGTCATGCAGCTCAATATTAAAAAAACAAACAACCCAATCCAAAAATGGGCAGAAGACTTAAATAGACATTTCTCCATAGAAGACATACAGATGGCCAAGAAGCACATGAAAACCTGCTCAACATCACTAATTATTAGAGAAATACAAATCAAAACTACAGTGAGGTATCACCTCACACCAGTTGGAATGGGCATCATCAGAAAATCTACAAACAACAAATGCTGGAGAGGGTGTGGAGAAAAGGGAACCCTCTTGCACTGTTGGTGGGAATGTAATTGATACAGCCACTCTGGAGAACAGTATGGAGGTTCCTTATAAAACTAAAAATAGAACTACCATATGACCCAGCAATCCCACTACTGGGCATATATCCAGAGAAAACCATAATTCAAAAAGAGTCATGCACCTCAATGTTCATTGCAGCACTATTTACAATAGCCAGGTCATGGAAGCAACCTAAATGCCCATCGACAGATGAATGGATAAAGAAGATGTGGTACATATATACAATGGAATATTACTCAGCCATAAAAAGGAATGAAGTTGGATCATTTGTAGAGATGTGGATGCATCTAGAGACTGATTGAAGTAAGTCAGAAAGAGAAAAACAAATATCGTATATTAACGCATATATGTGGAACCTAGAAAAATGGTACAGATGAACCAGTTTGCAGGACAGAAATTGAGACACAGATGTAGAGAACAAACGTATGGACACTACGGGGGGGAAAGCGGTGGTGGGTGGGGGTGGTGGTGAGATGAATTGGGAGACTGGGTTTGACATGTATACACTGATGTGTATAAAATGGATGACTAATAAGAAAATAAATAAATAAACATTAAAACAACAACAACAACAACAACAACCAGGTATTCTTAAAGAAACTACAGATCAATAGTAAGGGTTTTGGTTTTTTTGTTTTGTTTTGTTTTGTTTTTTGCTACTAATCATGAGGGATATTTTTCCCCTTGAGTGTGTTTTTATCTTAATGATTTAGCATCTAGCACAGTTTCTTGAAAAAAGAAAGTATGTTTATTGAATGGATGATGAGCCAATTAATGAGTGTTGGGTGTTTTTTTAATTGAAATTTTTATTGAGATAATATTAGATTCACATACAGTTTTAAGAAATAATACAGAGAGATACCTTGCACCCTTTATCCAGTTCCCCCAATGATAACATCTTATAAAACTATAGTATAATATATTGACTACCATATTGACACTGATACAATCTGCAGATCTTATTCAGGTTTTCCAGCTTTACTTGTACTCATTTGTGTGTGTGTGTGTTAATTCTATACCATTTATCACATACATGGTTTCCTCTGTCTACCCCTAAAGTTAAGTTACAGAACAGTTCCATCACAGGAGGGATCCTGTTGCCCTTTTATAACTATATCCATTTCTCTCCTGTATCCCCACCTCCTTTTTCACCCCTGACAACCACTAATCTGTTCTCCATTACTAAAATTTTGTCATTTCAAAGTGTTACGTAAATGGAATCATATAGTATGAAGTTGTTGGGAATTAGCTTTTTTTTCACTTAGCATAATCTTGAGATAATCCCCTTGAGATGCATCCAAGCTGTTACAAGTATCAATAGTTCATTCCTTTTCATTGCTGAGTAGTATTCCATGGTATGGGTGTACCAGAGTTTGTTTGACCCGTTCATCTGTTGAAGGACATCTGGGCCATTTCCAGTGTTTGGTTATTTTTTAACATCGTTATTGGAGTATAATTGCTTTACAATGGTGTGTTAGTTTCTGCTTTATAACAAAGTAAATCAGCCATACATATATATATGTTCCCATATCTCTTCCCTCTTGCATCTCCCTCCCTCTCACCCTTCCTAGAGTGTTGGGTATTTTATATTTTTATAGAAAAGTCATATTTTTTGTTCATACTTTTCAAGAAGAGAGAGACTTGAGAACCATTGAAGAAACAAATGTAAATGTGGCCTGTGGAAGAGTCTGCAAGTTTTCTCCAATACATCTTCTTGCTTTCTTCTAGAAACAGTAATAGAATTTCTCATATTCTGCTGGGCACAATGTTCCCTGGAAAAAAGACCACATTTCTTACCACCCACCCAGGTGGGCCTTGTAATGGCCAAGACATGTAAGGAGATGTTTGATGTGAGACTTCTGGGAAGTATCCAGAAAGGGAAAGGATGCTCACTGCTTTGTCCCTTCCCCTTCCTACTGGCCAGAGTGTGGACATAGTGAGCGCTAGGTAAGCCAACCTGGACTGAGGCAGAATACCAAGAAAAGTGGAGCAGACAAGCAGAAGGAGCGTGGGGCTCTCAGAACTTCTCGGAACTGCTGTACTACCCCTAACCTGCATTTTTGTTGTTTTTGTTAATGAGATTAAGCCCCTGCTAGTTCAGAGTGTCTATCATTTGTAGTCAAAAGATTGGGATTGACATATATACACTAATATGTATAAAATGGGTAACTAATAAGAACCTGCTGTACAAAAAAATAAATAAAATAAAATTCAAAAAAAAAAAAAAGTAATCCTAGGGACTTCCCTGGTGGTGCAGTGGTTAAGAATCCGCCTGCCAATGCAGGGGTCACGGGTTTGAGCTCTGGTCTGGGAAGATCCCACAGGCCGTGGAGCAACTAAGCCTGTGAGTCACAACTACTGAGCTTGTGCTCTAGAGCCCACGAGCCACAACTACTGAACCCGCGTGCCACAACTACTGAAGCCCGCACGCCTAGAGCCCATGCTCCACAACAAGAGAAGCCACCGCAATAAGAAGCCCGTGCACCACAACAAAGAGTAGCCCCTGCTCGCCACAACTAGAGAAAGCCCGCGCGCAGCAACAAATTAATTGGATACCTAATAGGTGCCAACTTGTGTGCTCAGTGCTTTATATATGAATTCTCACAAAACTAACACAGCCTAAATAAATAAATAAATTTATATTTTTTTAAAAAGTAATCCTAGCTAACAGTGGCATAAATAGTCCTAAAATTGTTACCTATTTCGTATACTTGTTGTGGATTCTATGACTCTAGTTTGAGATTCAATTTCCTTTTTTTGCCTATAGATGTCCAATTGCTCTAGCATCTTTTTTTTTTTTTTTTAAGAAAGGTATCCTTCCTCCATTGAATTGCTTTTGCACCTTTGCCAAAAATCAGCTGGGCAAATTTTTGTGGATCTATTTAGTTCATTCCTTGTTAATACTGAATAGTATTCCATTGTATGAATAGACCATGGTCTCCTCATTCGTTCACCCATTGCTGGACATCTGGTTGTTTTTTTGGTTTTGGCTATTATGAAGAAATCTGCTGTGAACACTGACATACCATTTTTGTGAGGACATCTGCTTTCATTCCTCTTGGGTAAATATCTAGGAGTGGAATTGAAGGGTCCTATGGTAGGTGTATGTGTAATTTTATAAGACACCGCCAGACTGCTTTCTAAAGTGGCTGTACTATTTTCACAAGAGATGTATGAAAGTTTCAGTTGTTCTATATCCTTGGAAACACTTAGTGTTGTCAGTCTCTTTAATTACAGCCACTCTAGTGAGTGTGTAGGGCTATCTCATTGTGGTTTTAAAATGCATTTCCCTAATGACTAATGAGGCTGAGCATTTTTTCATGTGCTTACTTGCCATTTGTATAGCATCTTTTCTATATTTTTAATTTTTTTGACTTATTAGGTACATGTTTAAAAAACACCAAATAAGTATTTGAGGGAGTTTACCTTTAAAGGAATTCTGAAGTGCTTCTTCCCAGCTTCAAAGGGTATTAGGTTTTTAGGAAAACAAAAGTCACTCTTCATTAAAAAAAAAAAGAGAGAGAGAGAGAGAGGACAACTTTCTTAATTTATTTAGTGTGTGTATTTGGATTTCCATGTATAGTACTAAGTTGTTTAAAGAAAGATATACAACAGAATAACTAAAAAAACATAGTGATTACTGCTCATCCTTCATTGAATTAAAGTGAACATGATACTTTGGTGGTCATATTGCTAACCAAATGTGAAGAACTTAACTTCTTCAAGCCAGCATGTTAGCATTTTAGCAAATAACTTCTTAGCAATTTTTCTGACCCTTCTCAAAGGTAATCATTCCTTTCTCTGACTTTGAGAAGCCTCTCTGTGTTGTAGAAGATGTGTCTCGTGGCATGCCTCTCCTAGGAATGGCAGTAAGTGCCACGATCCAGTAGGATAGTGGCACTAGAGATGGATGGAGGGTAGTAGAATCTTCCATTTTGCTTTTCGTTTCAATCCAGTAGATTGAAGACCAGTAGTAGATTCAAGGCCAGAGTCCATTAAGCACATCTGACAAGAATGATATGGACGTCAACAATTGGTTACATTGTTTAGAATAAATTAATTTTATTTACAGATTAATTTGATGGCATCACAACTCTTAGAGGCAATATGGCAGAGTGAATAGAGATTAGGTTATAGAGTCACTTGCAACCTCTCTGACTTTCTGATCCTCAGTTTCTTCATCTATAAATAGAGAAAATAATATCACATATAATGTGAAAATTAGTGATATGTAAATAGTGTCTGCCACTATGCAGGGCAAATAGTAGAGGTTCAATAAATAATAGCTCTTATTCTCATATTTCAGTCTTCCTAGTCTACAACTCAAGTTAATCACTTAAAAATTAGAAGTGATCATTGTGATAAGGTTTTCACTTTAGGTTACTTTTTATTATAGATCGTTTTCATTAATTGGACACCTACTACGTGCCAAATTGTGTGCTCAGTACTTTATACATGAATTCTCACAAAACTAACATGAGGTAGATTTCCTTATTCTTTTTTTTTTTTTTGGTAACAGGAGAAAAGCATACAAATTTTATTGAATATTTACATGTACACGGGAGCCCTCACAAGAGAATGGTGACCTGAAGAAATGACCAGAGCAGGATGCTTTGATACCAGGAAAATTTTAATAGCCTGGTTTTCCATTTGCTGTCAGGTAATCCACTTGTTGTCTGATGTGAAAGTTGACAGGTGCAACTGCAAAATCTCTGCTGAGGGGTGGTGTTGGTGATGGGCTTGCGACTCACCCCAGGGACATAGACACTGGTTCAGGCATACTGGAGAACATTCAGCCACGTGAACAGCCCTGGGGACTGACATCTTGGATCATCTCCTTATTCTTATTTTACAGCAAATAGAGACCCACAAAGGGGAAGTAATTTGCTCAGGATTCTTCAGTTAGTCGAGGGGCAGAGCTTGAATTCAAAGCAAAGCCAGATTCTGACGCTGGTATTTTAGCCACTGCGATCTCTTGCCTCCCATCTTTATTTTTATTTGCATTCTAAGCTTTACCTAATCTATACCTCACCTTACCTTAAGCCCCTCAGCTATGTTTGCAGATATCACTGCAGAAATTATTCATCTAAGTTATTGGAATTGTAGCACATATAAACTTGAAAAATATGTTATCTGTTTAGCATTTCTGAGTTTTCTCCCTGACAGGCTCTGAGATCTAGAAGCTGACTTCTTCCAACTCATTATTCCATTCAGTTAAAAATATCCAAAAATTCCCAAGGACTAGTGTAGAGAATGAATATTGTATTTGTTGGTATAACTCTGATTTTTAATTAACATATTGAAAAGAAATGTATGAATTTGAGTAGTACCCTTGTAACTTTTTCTTATTTCTTCTTTTCTCTTTCACCTTTAAGTGCTTTAAAATTTTAATTTTCGAACTACAATTTTGATCACTGTTTTAAAAATTAAAATTCCCTGCAATACCTCTTAGTAGTTCCCCTTTTCCATTTAATCTGGCTTCTGCCTGGGAATAGATGATCCTTATTCTATGACCTGAAGTTCGAAGAATTCCAAACCTGTAGTAGAGGCAGGGAATTATAGAAACAGAACCCTCCCCTGCTTCTAAGTTGTACGTGTGTGTGCGCAGGGGTGTGTGTGCGTGTGTGTGTGTGTGTGTGTGTGTGTGTGTGTGTGTAGCTCAATTCTGGTTTGAAAGCTTTTAAGGCTTTTCATACTGGGAGGTTACAGAGATTTGGTATTAACAGGTAGTATTCATTTTTAATTAAAAAAAATTTTTTTTTGGCTGCATTGGGTCTTCGTTGCTGAGTGCAGGCTTTCTCTAGTTGCGGTGAGCGGGCGCTACTCTTTGTTGCGGTGCCTGGGCTTCTCATTGCGGTGGCTTCTCTTGTTGTGGAGCACGGGCTGTAGGAGCGCGGGCTTCAGTAGTTGTGTGGCGTGGGCTCAGTAGTTGTGGCTCGTGGGCTCTAGAGCACAGGCTCAGTAGTTGTGGTGCATGGGCTTAGTTGCTCCATGGTGTGTGGGATCTTCCTGGAGCAGGGATCGAACCCTGCATTGGCAGGCAGATTCTTCACCACTGAGCCACCAGGGAAGTCCACAGATAGTACTGTAAACCGTTTTATTTATACAGAACAACTTTAAATAAGGTCTGCTTGAGATAGGGTCCTGCTATTTAGATTGTGAACTGTTGAGAGTTAGTTCTTTGTATCACCTGCAGCAAGTAAAGAATGCGGCAGGCAGATTAGCCTGACATTCAAAATTTAAAGACATGACAGCTCCTGCTCTGGGAAAAACCACCGCGAGAGGTGAGGAGGTAAGTTGGATGTGCTCAATGTTTATGAAGGTTGCCGAAACCAAAAACGAAAGGA
The DNA here is from genome assembly GCF_937001465.1 of Orcinus orca. Classification (NCBI taxonomy): domain Eukaryota; kingdom Metazoa; phylum Chordata; class Mammalia; order Artiodactyla; family Delphinidae; genus Orcinus; species Orcinus orca. Next base: position 52,223,266 of record NC_064575.1, read on the forward strand.
CAGTTCTTAGAGTCTCAGGGTCAAACCTCATCTTTTCACCCACTTTTTACGAAGAAAAAATACCCGTCAGCATTGTCATTTTGAAATTCAAAGGACAGACTCTAAGGAAATGGCATCTCCAGATCACCTGTGATGACAGGAGTTTCCTGCAAGGATACTGGGTAGCAAAAGACATGTTGCCTCTTCAGGCAACAGCAGGGTGGATGTCCACGGCTCTCTGGTCAGCTCAGTGCAGCAGGTGAGAGTGGGAACAACACTCAGTGTCCCTTAGGATGCAGCCTGAGCACCTGCTTCAACTGCTCCTCGAAACTAACAAGAGTGTTGAGTTAGTTTGTCCTCATTCAAAATGGGACCGTTTCACATCAAGCCACCCCCATCCTGCATGTGGCCTTCTTGGGCCTTGGATCAATCCCCTGGTGAGCCCTGTAAGTTGCAGCTAAGGAGCATGGCTGGTCACTCAACACAGGGGGCACAGGTCATGGCAACTTAGGCAGCAAATAATTGGGCTACTTTCAGTAAAAAGCAGCTGTGGGTCTCATGGGAAGAGGTTACATCTCGTCCAAACTATGACTACTGATGGCAGTGCTATCCTAATTGTCAGGGTTCTCTTTTTTTTTTTGCGATATGCGGGCCTCTCACTGCTGTGGCCTCTCCCACTGCATGTGGGATCTTCCCGGACCGGGGCACGAACCCATGTCCCCTGCCTCGGCAGGCGGACTCCCAACCACTGCGCCACCAGGGAAGCCCTGTCAGGGTTCTCTTTAACCTCTTCCTGTAGATCTGACCAAGCACCGAGCGTTGCCAAGACTTCTCTAAAATGTCTGTCAGATTCTCCCATTCCTTCCCTCCTGGGGTGGACAGACACGTGTTGCTCAGAGCCCCCTTCAAGAAATGACTGGCTGCCCAGCCACAGGGTGTGTGATTGTCCAACAGCCTGTAGCTGTCAGCTCCCTCAGGATCTGCTTCAGCTCTTCAAGTCAAGGTCACTGTCTTCTGGGGGGATCCCCAGCCAGGGGCTGAGTAAGATGGTGGTGCTAGCCTAGCCATGTCCCCTCAATGCAAGACTTCTCTGCCAGGCAGTCCCTGTGACTCAGCTCCTCGTGGGGCTGGCAGACTTTGTCCAGTCTGATGGCCTTCGGACCACTCTGCCTGCCCAGTTCTGCTTTCTCCCCATCTCCTTTTATAGGTCTTACCTCCCAGTAGACCTCTGTGCCCCTCACTCTTTCTCAGCATCTACCTCCCAAAGAACCTAACCTGCAATGGTGGCTCCCTTCCCCTAACCTGAGGTATGTCAGATTCCACTGCTAGACGTGCTGTGGAGTTTGCAAAAGTCTCCCAAGATCCCGCACCCATCCCAGTGATGCCGATATTTCCCCCTGGGAACGGTGGAAAGGACTGTTGACTTTTTACCTAGAGAGGAGACGTGTAAAGGAAAACACAAAAGACGTGCTCAACACTTGAATAACCAACATGGGACCAAAATGAAAAATGGGTACAAATCTCCCGGCTTGGGTTCAATATTGGAATTTTTTTCTTTCTTCTGTTCTTCATGTTTTGCATGTTCTTTTTCATTGTTTTCAATAAAACTATTCACCACAGGATCATCTTAGAATGTCTCCACGATGCATTTAAACTCATTGATTTACAAAATTTGAATTTACACTTCTCTTTTCTCAGAAAGTAGCTATCAAGTTAAGTAGCTATAATATGCTTGAAATAATTGTTCTTCAATATTGTAGGGGACATGCCGTGATAGATTGGCTTTTTTCTTTCTTTTCTTTTCTTTTCTATGGCTGAAAATACTTGAAAGAACTGAAGAAACACTGAAACTTGACTTAAAAGAGGCCAAGAGGCTCTCAAATGAGGAATGAGGATCCAAAACAATCCATCATTTTATGTTGTGAAAATAATAACAACAACGCAGCCAGCTTTGCGCTGAGAGTGAATGAGACATGGTGAACAAACCTTTTGCATATGACACACATGTAAAATAATGTTGAGATGGTGGAGCAGACTTGATTTGCCCCATTTGGTGAAAGAGGGGAACTGACCACGTTTTTCTTTCACTTTTTAATTGTTTTAAGTAGCTATTATTTTCACACGACTCAAAATGCAAAAAGTACAACATGCGTGAGCAGTCCCCCGTCCACCCCGTCCCATCCCAGGGGAGCACTTTGAGCCCTCCTTGGCCTTTGAGCCACCACATCAGTCATTCACTCATTCCACAAACATTTATTGAGCACCTACCTGGTGTGAGGCATCACTTGCAGGTGTAAGGATACAGCAGAGTATCAACAACGTCCCTGCCCTTCTGGAAATGACATTTTAGCAATGCAGAGACCAACGCTGAAGACAAACAGAATATACAGTCTATCTGATGGTGATAATTGCTATACGGGATGAATAGCAGATTGCTATCAGTAAAGATTGGTCTTGGAAGGCCTTTTTGATAAGGAGATATTTAAGCAGATACCTGGAGGAAGTAAGGGGCAAGCTGCATGGCTCTCTTGAGAAGGCTTCCAGGCTAGAGGGAACAGGAAGTAAACAGGTGGACTTGAGGAAGCCTGGTTTCCTGTACTGCTCTACTTTAAGAGTAACTTTTAGGAACTATACTCAATATTTTGTAATAACCTATAAGGGAAAAGGATCTGAAAAAATGTATATATATAACTGAATCACTTTACACCTGAAACTAATAAATACAACATTGAAAATCAACTATACTTAAAAAAAAAAAGAAAGAAAGAAAGAAAGAAAAAAGAGTAACTTCTGTTCCTCTTCCAAAGGGAGATTTATGGGACAGATCATCTTTTCAATATTTTATTTAAAGCCAGATGTTGAACTTGATTTGGTCATAGTGTTGTCTTTTTTTTCACACCTAGCCACAGTATGTATTAATTGGGCCATTTACTTATAAGAAAGAATTGTTTTATGTATAGATGTACTTGGCTTAACTAAGCTCTTATTTATTTATTTTTTTTTGGAAAAAATATGTTATGTGTTGATTGGATTTTTGTAAGTCACATATCTTAAAAAAACATTGTAAAATTTTGTACCTGCCCTGAACCCGACCAGTATTGTACTTCTAACCTCTCTTCAATGACTACTTCAGAGCAAAGGTTCTTAAGTAGGGATGACTTTGCACCCTAGGGCACATTTGGCCATGTCTGGAGGCATTTTTAGTTGTGACAGTTGCGTTGGAGGGAGGAGTTTCCACTGGCATCTAGTGGGTAGAGACTAGGGATTCTGCTAAACATCCTACAGCAATGCCCCTCAAACAAAAACTTTTCTAGCTCCAAATAACAAGAGTGCCAACGTTGAGAAACCCTGCTCTAGGATCATAAGCTTAAGCTAAAACTTAAGGAGAGCGGAGAGGCCTGTGGCACATGCATTCTGACCAGGTCAAAGTAGATGGTGTGAGGCCATGTTTTCTGTTGCTTTTACTCTAATTCACTCATTTGTTCAACAAATACTTGCTGAGTGCTGGTATTTGTTAAATATTACTGTGTTCAAATTACTTCAAAACTTAGTAGCTTAAAACCACAATGATGTGAATGTGGTCACAGTTTCTTTTTTTTTTTACAACTGTTCTGTGACTTTTTATTTTATTTTATTATTTTTTTAACATCTTTATTGGAGTAGAATTGCCTTACAATGGTGTGTTAGTTTCTGCTTTATAACGAAGTGAATCAGCTGTATGTACACATATATACCCATATCCCCTCCTTCTTGCGTCTCCCTCCCACCCTCCCTATCTCACCCCTCTAGGTGGTCACAAAGCACCAAGCTGATCTCCCAGTGCTATGCGGCTGCTTCACTTCCCATTTACTGCTTCCCAAATGTAAAGTGTATCTATTTTACATTTGGTAGTATATATAAGTCCATGCCATGTTCACAGTTTCTGTGGGTCAGGAATTTGGAAGTGGTTTATCTGGGTGGCTCTGGCTCAAGGTCACTCATGATGGGATCAACCAAGATGTAGTCATCTGAAGGCCTGACTGTGGCTGGAAGCACTGACTCCAAGGTTCTTCTCTCACATGATGCAGACTGTTGGCAGAAGACACAGGCCTTTCCAGGCTGCTTGAATGTCCTCACAATATGGCTTCCCTCACAGCAGGTGATCCAAGAGAAAGCACGGCAGATGCCATATGATTTATTCCCTAATCTTGGGTGTCACACATGATCACTTCTGCAATATTTTATTGGTTGTACAGGTTGTGTTGGTTGTACTGAACTCTGTGACAGACAACACCCAGCCCTCACAGAGCTTTCGTTCCCAGTGAGAGGAGATAGACAATAATTAAACTGATGAACAAACAGGATAAGTGCCGGAAAGGACGTGAAGCAGGGGGTGAAACGGCGATGACTAGCTAGAGAAGTAGAGGCACTCAGTTGGATGGGGCAGTCAGGGAAGACCTTGCTGGGGAGGCATCCTCTGGGCTAGGACCTGAATATAAGGAGGAACTGCCAGGGAATACCCAGTGGCAGAGTGTTCCAGGCAGAGGGAATAACAGGTAAAAACTATTATTAATAGTAACTGGTGGAATCTTGATTTGCACATGAGGCTGAGAATGTAGAACAACCAAAGAATATTTTGTTTCATAACTGTTACTCCTTATTCCATTAAGGCAGGAAGTAGTATAGAGTCGTGATGTGAGTATAAAATAGGACAGACACTTTGAAAACTTGTTCAGCAGGATCTACTGAAAGCTGAATGTTTGACTCGTTTATCAGCCAGAAATCCCACTCCTAACACCCAAGAGAAATGAGTGCTTAAGTTCGCCCAAGACATGTAGACAAATGTTGACAGCATCTTTATCCATAGTAGTCCCAAACTGGAAACAACCCAAATGCCAACAACCGAGAAGAGATAAATTGTGATGTAGTCACACAATGGAGTCCTACACAGCAATGAAAAAGAACAAACTACTGCTATATGCACCAACTTGCATGAATCTCACAGACGTGATGTTGAGTGAAAGCAGACAGACAGATGAGTATGTACTATATGATTCCATTTATATGAAGTGCAAGGATAGGCAAACTCATTGATGGTGACAGAGGTCAGAACAAGGGCTTCCCGCTGTGGGGTGGGGTGTTTTGACTTGGGAGGGGCAAGAGGAGACTTTCTGGAGAATTGGAAATGTTCTATACCTCGATCTGGGTTGACTATGGCTGTGTCCACCGTGTGCAAAAATTCCCAAACCCAAGTAGCAAGGCACATACATAATTCTTATTAAAAACAGCAATAAGGAGTTCAGTTTTATATGTGATAACATTGACTCAGATGAAACAGTCACAAAGAATCTAGAGTCCTCAGGTTTCCCTTATGGGTCCAAAATTTTAGCCAGTGCCATAGTTGGCCAAGCAGATCCCATTTTTTTCAGAAGTTGATCCCCACACAGACAAAGCCACTCAACTCCCAGAAACTCACCCCCCAGGAAGTCCAGCCAGGCCCAGTGGATCCCGCTGGGTTTCCTGTTTCCTAGGCTTTCCTTTTTT